>NC_138372.1:147558014-147758001 GCF_054177405.1 Leptonychotes weddellii
ATTGGAGGGGTAGACGAACCATGAGAGACAATGGACTCTGAAAAACAAACTGAGGGTTCTAGAGGGGAAGGGGATGGGAGGATGGGTTAGCCTGGTGATGGGTATTAAAGAGGGCACATTCTGCATGGAGCATGGGTGTTATGCACAAACAATGAATCATGGAACACTACATCTAAAACTAATGATGTAATGTATGGTGATTAATATAACAATAAAAAATTTAAAAAAATAAAAGAAATGCCCTCACCCTTTTGTGTTGGTTAAATGAGCTTACTGTGAGGAACCACCCTTCCCCATATGACTGAGATAAAACTCACTTATCATGTATGAGATAGGACCCCTTAAAGGAACCCCCTTACTTTCCTGTGATAAGACCCTGTAGATTACCATTCTTTCACTCAAATGATTAGCTGAATTCACTCATTAATTGGAATAATATGCTTGTAACCAAACTTTGGTTAAGCTTTCATCCTTCCTCTGAGCTCCTGAACTTTGGTCCACCTTCAGCCTTGAGCCAGCACACAACACCTCCTGAGAACAGGATGGACTTGGAAGACATCATTCTCTGCTCTACTGATGGATTGAGCCACCCTTTCATTCCATTTCCTCCTACCTGGTTTTTTCTAGCCTTATATACTCCACTCTATACATGAAGAATCCCTTTTGCCTAACTCTTGAGATGCTTGTAGATCTTATGGTTACATTGTTCTTCCTATCACAATGGTTCTGCCCACAACACCCACACTGCAATAGTTCTTTATAAATAAAAGTCTCTCCTTATTTATTTATAATTTGTTTTTTATTTTACAACTAAGAGTTTGAAAAGGAGGTCTAATCTCATCGGCTCTTTCTTTACCTGGGTGCTATATTTACATATAGGCAGACTAACATGATTAGCAAAGCAGGTCACCACCAGGAAAAAAAAATGTCCAAGAAAAGCACCGAAGTATTCATCCTGAGAAAACTTATATTTGGGTTTAGAATTGTTTTTCTTTTAAATTATATTTACAGAGACATAATAACACTTTTGTTGCTTACGGACTCAAAGATGGCTTTATTAGGTTCTTCCCACCTCTAGTTCCCTCTCCAAACATTGCTATCTCCCTTAGCCTCCCTGCCCCCAACACAATCGCTTCCTAGCCTAGCTTGGAATGACTTTTGTATTGATTGATTTTATTTTTCTCGTCATATCTGTAGCCTTCCTTCAGGGTTGACTTTCACTTTAAATTCATTCTCCTTGTTGGAACTCCACTTCTAATTTTCTTCTAGTGTCTTTGTACAGACTTCAGTTTTATTGCCACGTGTGTCTTCTTCTATTTCATCTTATAATTGTAGTGTTCTCCTGAGTTCTTTGCCTAGTCAATTCTGATTTCTGCTCTGTTACATTTTTCCATGTTGACCATATCCAATTTTTTAATTCTAAGCCATATGCCCAAATGCTCACTAGCTCTCTCTACCTGATAGCCTATGGGCACATCAAACACAGAGTATCTGACATATCCAAACCTCAACTCAAATTTGTTTCTTCTTTTGCATTTCTAAGTTGTTTGATTAGTGCTGTCATCCACCTATATTCCCAAGCTAGAGGCTTAAGATTCTTCTCTTTTCTTTGCTGCATCCATGTGCCAATCCATCAAGAAGCACTTCCAAGACTCTGCATCATAGATCCTCATAGATATATTTCAACCTATTCCTCTTTCCTTCCTGCTACCATATTTCTAGATCTGATTCTTATCGGCCTCCTGAATTATTGCAATGGCTTCTTGTTTCCCATGCCTCTGGTTTCCTCCAATTCATCTTTCTCCCAATAAAAACATCTAATCATACTATGCCTATGCACATAATTCTGCAGTTGTTTCACACTGCCTGAATGATAATGCCCCAACTCCAATACAATTTTTATGACCTGACCCTTGCAACCTTCCCAATTGCATCAACCACCACTCTAGACACATAATTTACACTCAAATACTATCAAACTGCTTCTAGTTCCTGGCACTTCTATGCCTTTGCCCATGCTATTCATTTCAGCTGAAATATATTTTCTCCTCTACATGTATAGAACTCTTATGTGTCAAGATTTGTCACTGCCTCCAGAAAGTTTTCCTGGAAATTCCCAGCCTGGACTCTACTTCAGCTCTCTTCAACTTTCACCAGTATGCACAACAACCTTTATCTCCATCATATCCCTTACCATATGTACTTAAATATTATATTCAGGTGTCTGCATTCATCACTAATCTGTAAGCTAAAGAGTGTTTCTTATATGTTATTTTAAACCTGGGATTCAGCACATACTACACATTCCATAAAAGTTTGTGGATTTGCTAGTGGCTCCTTGTATTGATTATGAAAATAGTAAAAATAACTGGGGATGAATGAACAATCTAATTTGTAGCTATGTATTTTGATAAAAATAATAGCATATTTTATCTTTAGAACTTGTAAACTTATATGTGAATTTGAGAAAAATAGAAAAATATGTGTAATAATGGCAAATGTATATATGTATGTATATATGTACAAAAGAAGAATGATAGCAAAATGTTCTCTGTGGTTTTTTTCCCCCACAAACTATGGTAGTGGAATTATGTGTAATTTGGGGGAGCCTAGGAGAGCAAATTTGTTTCAATTTTCCTTATCTTTCACAGGAAATATTGGTCTTTTTTTTTAAGATTTTATTTTATTTATTTGAAAGAGAGAGAAAGTGAGTGAGAGAGAGAGCTTGAGCAAGGGGAGAGGAAGAAACAGACTCCCGGACTGAGCAGGGATCCCAACATGGGGCTCCATCCTAGAACCCTGGGATCATGACCTGAGCCAAAGGCAGACGCTTAATCCACTGAGCCACCCAGGCACACTAGTCTTTTTTATTGTCAGAAATTGTATATACATGCACACGTCCATATATATATGTTTATATCCTTTATCACAAAAGATATAGGGAAGATCATCTAAAAATTCTTTTGATGCCATTATTTAAGTAATTTACCGAAGTTTTTCCAATATAGTTCATTGTTGTAGTTGATTTTGGAAATCTACAAAAGCCACTGAGACAAGTAGAGATATTATCTGACATTTGTATATCCCAAATATTGAGTAAAGAAAATTTTATTTGCCTTAAAAATACTAAACTTTAAATAGCATTTGGAAAATACATTTTTATTTTTATGTATCTAATCATCAAGCATCCAGAATAAGATTCTCCTTAAGTTAAATGGATTTATGAATTAAATTTTTAGTTAGGTTCCATGGAACCTAACCTAACCTAAAATGATTTGTTCTGAGTGTCATTTCTCAAGAAGCAGTTACACAGGCAACCACTGACAACTGTTTTCCAATCTTAATTTTTTTGACCCCATTTAGGTTTATTTGTGTATACGGACTTTAGCAGCAGCCCACCACACTAATGTCTTTGTTATTTGCCTTCATATCTAGTGCTACTACTTTCCCTCTGGCAATGTCAAAGTATTCTTCACAATATCAATTTTGTTGGAATGAATTCCATTAACTCTCTTAAAGATGACGTCCTTCTATCTGGTACTTGCTTAAAGGCTAACTACTTCTCTAGGCAAGCAAAATGCTTTATACTCCAGGGTCTGAGACATAGACTTATGGAGTTTCTAAAAAGTTCAGGGTTTAATCTTTGGCATAGTATTTCCAATCGTGGAGTTCTTTCTTATCAGTTTCAGAGGTCAAGATTTGTGCAGCCTTAGCAATTTTTCAGACTTTTTTTTTTAGGTTATTTTCTTCCTCAGAGAAGCTCTAATGCATATCTTCTCGTCAAGCTATCTTTTCCTACCAAAAAATAATACACAGCACCAATCCATAAAAAAACTTTCCACAACCTGTTCAATTTAAGAAAGATTTAGTGTTTCACTATTTTTTCCCCTAGAATTAGGACTTGCAAGCTTAAGTCTTGTCTACAAATGGAATTTTATAATAGCCTATCACAAAACTCTTTCATCCTTTATGTTTTGTATTTTAGTGTTTTCTAGAATTCTAGTGTAAGGCTGTTGGATATTTTAGCATTCTAAACATAATAACAGTTGACATTATATAGCCTTCTGGTAATTCTAATAAGCAACACCCTTTAACTAGTTTGAAGAGTTATAATAAATCAAAAACTCCTATAGTGAGTCTGTAGTATTCTATCATTTCTTCTTTACACAAAGATTCTCTTTATGAGATAGTCAAATTCCAATTGTTTGGAATGAGGTGTTTTAATTTAATTGGATTTTTTTAGGTTAACTGAATAGTAAACAAACAAATGAAAAGTTCAGTCTTTTTCTTTGAAAATGTTTCTTAACTGTATTTTATTCCTTGTTTTTATAAGTATATTTATGGTAAATGTAAATTAATCAATGCTTGATGGTCTAGAATCTTGCTGTGGTACATGAAGAGCAACATAAATGTGAAATGGAAATAATGAAGAGTAAAGGGGAATATGGCTAAATTTGAACTGGTTCAAGCTATGTCCTTATTTTGTGCCTTTTTTTTTAAGTTTATTTAATAAGCTTTTTTCTTGTTATCTGCTTCATTTTCTACAGAAGTTTAGAACTGTCATTACTCCCTGGCTGCTTTGAGCCTTTAGATATGTCTTGCTTTATGCATTAACTGTTTTTAAAAATGCCAACATGTAAATAATACAGAAAATATGATGTGAAAATATAGACTTTTTTCTTAGCTTTAATTTCACTAGAAAGGTTCACAAGAAAAGGGAACTTCTTTGTTGTGTTTTACTGCTAAATCCTCCATGTTTAGAACAATGCCTAGGACACACTAAATGACTAATGAATTTGAGCTTGTAATTCTTGCTTATGAAGTTACAAGATGGGGTAAAAAGAATCTGAATTGAGTGCTTGAGTTTGTTCCCTTCTGACTGAAGTACTAAACACTTTACCTATTACCATGTGACTCAGAAAAATCACTATGAATGCTTACTGAAAATGCATTTATGATTTGGGCATAAGTGAATAAAAATAAGGTTTTGTTTCCTAAATGTGCTAGATTTGCATATGCTGAATGCTATAAGAAATACAACCATGAATGAATGAATATGGAATCTTTTCTCAAGTTGCTTACAGTATAGTAAGAGAGAATATATAAAGAAATAAAATTCTGAATAAAGAGAACATACTTTGGTCAAAATCTATTATAAATTCAAGATGACACCAGTTCTAAAAAACTTGAAGTAAAAGGTTTGAGATTAGACAATTTTAATTTTAAGAACTTAATAATGAGATTTTTAAAAGATTATATATCAGGTTTTATGCTAAAGGTGGTAGGTACATTCCCTTAACTTTTCTCATACCAGTAGAGATATAGTATGTATCTTAATTTTCTAGAGTCTAATTTGGAGGATCAAGAACTGAGCATGGAGGCAAAAGGCAGATAGTTGGAAGTATGAACCAAGTTGCTGCAAATCTTAGATTACCAAAATAAAAACACATTTTAGTATTCATGAATGAGTATAAAGCCAAGGCTTTGAAACTAAACTCAAACATAAGTTTTGATAACATTTTCTTTCTTACAAGAGATAGCTATTAGAGACACAAGATGAATATGGCCCATTTCAAATGCAGAATCTGAATCTACTGTTTAAATTTTAAAAGCAGTGGATAACTACATTTATATAGTAGATAATGGAAAATTGAGACTTTTCAAGAGCTTTAATTCTTAACTTTTTTTTTTTTTTTGGTCAGGATCTTTAAACCATTGAGAATCTAATGAAATTATAGACTCTCTCCTTAGGAAAAAAATTATGATCATTTAACATTTTGTGCATTTTGGGGGGGTTCATAGATCTCTGAAATCTTAGATCCCATATAGAACCTATTCTAGAATCTTGTTCTTAATAACATCAATACCCATTTTATCCTTTATACTTATATAAAATGTTAATTGTTCTTTAATCATACCTATACAGACTGGTGGGCTGGGCTGCCAGAAGTATCGATTTTCTACCTGAATGCAGGTTATTCTTTCCTCTCCTTGAAGCTCATATCCTGGGTCACATTGGAAAACAACAGTGTCCCCAGGTTCTCGTCCATCCCCATTTCGAGTCCCATTCATGGGAACCCCTGGGTCACGGCACGCAGTGGCAACAGAACCTATCAAAAGACAGAAACAGACCTTTAATTTTGATGCTACCAAAATCAATTTCAAAGTTCCAGACTTTACAGTTTAGAACCTTCCTCATATCTATGTGCTTTTAGAAATTTAAGAAATTCTTGAGGCGATTTTTCAGTCCCTACCCAAAAAAATAATTTTAACTGTTTTTTGTTCATTTGTGTGCTAACTTGTTTCAGGAAGAGGCATGACATTTTAGTAGCTAAATAATAGATTTCCTAAAAATTATTAGCTGTTCTGTGAAAGACTGCAGAGGATGCAAAGAAAACCACAGAGAGCTTTATCTGCAAGGGATCTATTCCATAAGGGACTTGTATCTAGAATACATGAAGAACTCTTAAAACTCAAGTGTGGTCTAGGGGGAGGAAGAAGAAAAAACATCCAGTTAAGAAATGGACAAAACCATTTCAATGAAGAGGATACTGGATGGTACATGAAAAGATTTGCTAAATATCGTTAACCATTAGGAAAATGCAAATTAAAACTGCAATGAGATATTACTATATACCTACCAAATCAGCTAAAATAAAAAATAAGATCACTGAATGCTGGCAAGGTTCTGAAGAAAATGAAATTACTCATGCATTGCTGTTGGGAATATAAAATGCTATAGCCACTCTGGAAAGAAGTATGGTAGTTTCTTGCAAGACTAAACATGTGCTTATCATACAGCTCAGTAATTACATTTTTGTACATTTATCCCAGAGAGATGAAGACATGATCACATAAAAACCTGAACACATATTTATTCATAGAAGCTAAAAAGTAGAAACAACCCAAATGTCCTTCAACAAGTGAATAATTAAACTGTCTATTCATACCATGGAATATTACTCAGCAATAAAAAGGAATGACAATACACATGACAAATTAAGTGGATCTGAAAGGAATTACTCAGAGTGAAAAAATATAATATCAAATGGTTACATACTATATGACTTTATTTATGTAACATTCTTTTTTTTAAAGTAAATGGTGTGGGTTTTTTTTTTTTTAAGATTTTTAAAATTTATTTGACACAGAGAGAGAGACAACGAGAGAGGGAACACAAGCAGGGGGAGTGGGAGAGGGAGAAGCAGGCTTCCCGCTGAGCAGGGAGCCAGATGGGGGGCTCGATCCCAGGACCCTGGGATCATGACCTGAGCCGAAGGCAGACGCTTAACGACTGAGCCACCCAGGCTCCCCTTATGTAACATTCTTGAAGAGAGAAAATCAGAAAGTTGGAAAACAGATTAGTGTGTACCAGAGGTTATATGGGGAGGGGATGGAAGGCTGTGACCATGGCTATAAAAGATAACATGAGGGATCCTTGTGATGAACTCTACTATGTCTTTACCATGATGGTGGTGGTCATACAAATCTACATAGAACTAAATAGATATATACACACAGATATATGTAAAATTCAAAAAATTTAAATAAGATTGATAGATTGCATCAAAGTCAATTTTCTGTTTGGGATATTGTGCTACAGTTATGCAAGAAGTTGTCATTGCAGGAAACTGGGTGAAGAGTATACAGGATCTCTTTATTATTTCTTACAACTGCATATAAAAGTGTCTAAAAATAAAATGTTAAAAAGGTAATTAGAGAAGAGGAGAGTAGTATGAGACCATAGGAAAGTAACTGTTCTTCTATATACAGTATATGACACATTTAATAATAGTTAACTCCAATTATTCAGGTTAATGGAACAAAATATTATTTTGAATTGCCATAAAGTAGATTTACCCCAAAGCATATGGCAATTAAGTATCAAGAGAAAGAAGCTATTAAAATTTCCATTTAAACTATTATTAAACTACAATCATAAATGTAGGATTCAGCACTTGTATAAATTATTTTTAAGTTACATATTAAACTAAGACACAAATTGCTGGATTACAGACACATAACTGTTATTCACTCAGTCATTCACTTACTAACTTAATATATTCCAAGCATTGTGCTAGGTTCTAGGAATACAAAGAAAAAATGAGCAGACACAAATAGAACTGAACAGACTTCAAATTATTTTGCATATTGGTGGTACTAATAAAGAGATTCTATTATAAACATCCTGAGTGGGTAGGTAGTTACATAGATACATAGGTAGGTAGGTAGAGATAGATAGATGATAGATGATAGATAGATAGATAGATGATAGATAGATGATAGATAGATAGATAGATAGATAGATAGATAGATTCATCAATATATCAATCTGTTAATCTGTCTAGTAAACTTGTTATAGCTCAATACACATACAAAACAAAAATATCAGTACTACACACAGTATTGTAATGTTCTGATTCTCAATGTTGTATAGGAATCAAAAGGAACATATCAATTAAAAAACTGAAAAAAAATAAGGATATTGGTGGGATGTTAAGCCTGACACTGAATGAAAAGCAGTAACTCTGTTAAGTGTCTGACTCTTGATCTCAGCTCAGGTCCTGATCTTAGGGTCATGAGTTCAAGCCCCATGTTGGGCTCTATGCCCAACATGGAGCCTATTTAAAAAGAAAAAAAAACCAAGAAGATAAAAAAGGATATGTTAAAAAAAAGGGGCACATGGTGGCTCAGTCAGTTGAGCATCCAACTCTTGGTTTTGGCTCAGGTAATGATCTCAGGATTCTGAGATCGAGCCCCCTATCGGACTCTGAGCTCAGCACTGAGTCTGTTTGAGATTCTTTCTGAATATTAAATCTACCTTCATAGGAGCTCCTTTTTGGAACAGTTGTTTTTAGTTGTTAATAACAAACCCATATTAGAGAATATTGAGGGAATGGGGTAGGGACTTGGTTGCGATCCAAGTGAATTTGTTCTGTAATACCCATGTGTCCTTTAGCAGAGCATCTATAATGCATCACAGACTCTGGACAATTTTGATTTTGCAATATTGATAGAGATTTTTGTGAAGTATTTTTGTAATAAACTGAGTCATTAATGTTTTCTTGAATTGCTTTGGGATGGTTTTCATCCAAACTAAACTGATACATGTATTAGTTTTACAATATATTAGTGGGGAGTGATGTTTTACATACGAGATTCACATTAAAGATGCTTTTACTGGAAAGAAGTGGCATAAATATGAAATGTGCTCTACTTTCAAAGTGAAAAATAACAATGACATGAATTTATAAGAAAACTTCATTATTTTTTGTTGTTGAGGCTTCCCAAGCACTGGAGTGTGTTTCTGCAAAAATCTTGAAGCCTCAAATGAACATTCTCAAAAATATAAATGAATGTATAACAATGTTACAAAAGTATATTGATACAAAATCAGTAAAAATAATCATGTCTTAGATGAATTTGAGGGAAAAAAAGATGTTTTTGCTCTATTGTCAGATTTACTGTGCTTAAAGTGAAACCAAGTAGTTAAAATAAGATGACTTTGATATGACAACTAATATGCAGTATGTGAAAATATGCATTTGCTTTTGGGTCTGGTCAACTTGAAAAAGAGAGGTGGTGGACACATATTGTTCCTTTTTCTCTCAATTAATAAATTAGGTTAAGATTTTAAAGCTCAATAGAGAATGATAGGGCTTAAAGATGGGAGATATTTTTTTTCCTCTTGGAATTACTTGAGTTCTAAAAGCAATTAGTTAAATACACACAGGAACAATTATTTGGTGTGAACGCTGTTGTCCTATTTTCTTTATTTATTCAAAGATTGAACTTCATACTGGCTATACTCTGTGTTTGTGGGCAGACAAAATTATAATAATTTTAAAATCAATCATTCTTGTTTTCTGTATTGAATAGAAGCTATAGCCACTGAAGAAAATAAATAACCACTTAAGGAGCCATACTATATCTCCTTGGGAATTAGGAGTGAAGTAATCTCACATACTTAGGATAGTTACAATAGCACTTATATAATATTAGAACTTAATAAGGTATTAGTCACAAATATAAAAATAGATTGACAATTTTTATTTGATATTAATTTTTCACTTTTGCGGAACATAAAATTCTCAGAATTTATAATTCTTATTTGCTTTTTCTTTTTGTTTTATAAATTTTATGTAGATGCTTGATTCTCTTTATTTTAAATTGTTTCAAATTTAATTGATGAAATGAAAATCTGTACTTGTTCTACATTGAAGTCTGTCATTCATTCCTGATTTTTTTCTAACATAAATATGTAAACAGAAATTCCAACATAGATAAAGGGTCTTAACAACCTGGTGTCTCACCTGTAATGATATTATGAAACGAACATTCTGGAAATGGCATATAATAGACTATTTATATATATGATATAACATCCAAATATAGCTTGGATTTAACTTACAAAACTTTATTAAATTGACAATAAATGATAACTGCCCTTCCTTGTCCCCCCCCCAAAAGGACTGGCCATTTATATTTAAGTTATTCTAGAATTTGATTCATCAAGTGGCTACTGTAGATTATGCTCCTTATACTAGCTGACTATTCCGCTGAAACAATAATAGTCACAGGGAAAATGTATGTAACTAGAGTATGTGAATAGTTAATATTTTTTTTTAAAGATTTTATTTATTTATTTGAGAGAGAGAGAGAGAGCTCATGAGAGGGGGAGGGTCAGAGGGAGAAGCAGACTCCCTGCCGAGCAGGGAGCCTGATGCGGGACTCGATCCTGGGACTCCAGGATCATGACCTGAGCCGAAGGCAGTCGCTTAACCAACTGAGCCACCCAGGCACCCTAGTTAATATTATTAATACATAATATTTCTGGACACTATCTTTCAAATCCTGTGTTATGAGCTATTTTTCACTTGATTGAGAAAAAGTCTAGGTGCTACTCTTATCCGTATTTTTCCAATGAGAAATTTAGGCTTATAAGGGATAAGAAACCTGCCCAACAACACACAGTTATTTAGGGCAGTTAAAATGGGAATGTAGACATGGGAACGTACCCAAGGGACATTTCTTAAATAAAAATGATAGAGACTTTGAAGTAAAAAATGCTTAACATGTAGACTACATTATAAAACTTGAAAGATACGATTACTTAAAATGAAATTTCTAAAATACGTTATTAAACTTTAAGTGTCATTCTAAAATCAAAAGAGCAACTATCTGCCTATCATTCTGATGGAGCAGTCCAAAAGACTATACATTTACAACACTTGACTTTAAATCTAATTAAATAATGTATTACTAAAAACAACTACACAGCTATCAACATACCTGTCTTATCCACAGGTATGCGTTGTGTCAAACTAAATAAAGTCTGTGTATCTAAGAAAGAGACACAGTTAAACATGAAGAACAATTAATTTAGAAGGGATTCCAATAAAAAATGATAATAATGATTGCTCTCTCTATTGAGAGCATATATTGTGCAAAGCACTAGGCTAAAGGCTAAGTTTATACTCTTAAGCCAAAACAAATCCTTATGAAGTATTATTATCATGTCCATTTTTAAGTGGGTAAAATGAGCCTCAGTGATTGCTTGCTCTTAGCAGAGGGGGGATTTGAATTCAAGAAACAACAGAGTTTTAACCACTATACTATATTGTCGTAGTACAATCCTGTGCCATTACCAGATAAAACAAAACAAAGTCATGTCCTACTAAGGAAACTTTTATAGTTGTTTACTGATAAAAGAATTAGATCTAGTTTTAAATGGAAAAGCAGAAATATTGAACAGCTTATAATTCTTTATTGCTACACAACAAAATTTCTTGCTGCTAATATTTCACCATAAAGGGGAGCGAAAAAGACAGACTCAGTTCTTTTCATAGGTATTATTAAGAACAATAGAAATACAATCTAGCCATATATATGGTAAATTTAGCCATATATGTGCCAGATGGTGTTCTTAAATTATAATACTAAGGACATTCCACTCCAACTGTTTTTTTCATTCTCTCTCTTCTTCTCATCCTCTTTTGCCTGATTTCTTCCTTATAGTTCACTGAGAGAGTAGAAGCAATAAGACAGGCATACCCTCATTTTAGCACCACCAAATCTATCAGCCCACTGGTGTTTGCACTTGTATTCTCTACTTCCCCTGCTGTTGGAATGGAGAAGGTGTTTTTGCTCTACATACGGTCAACACTAGTTCTTGTGCTGCTGGTATTAAACTCTCTTCATCTCTCAAGGACTTTATTCCTAAACATTTCTTATCTCTTCTGAATTACCAGTTCCTCCTTCCTCAATGGTCCATTCCCAGTAGCATACAGACATAATTTATATCTTCCATCTTAAATAAACAAGCAAAACCCTCATTACATCTCCAACCTCTTCCAATTATTTTCCCCATTTCTCTTTTTTTTTTTTTTAAGATTTTATTTATTTATTTGACAGAAAGAGACACAGCGAGAGAGGGAACACAAGCAGGAGGAGTGGGAGAGGGAGAAGCAGGCTTCCTGCGTAGCAGGGAGCCCAATGCAGGGCTCAATCCCAGGATCCTGGGATCATGACCTGAGCCTAAGGCAGATGCTTAACGACTGAGCCACCCAGGCGCACCTTCTCTCCTTTCTTTAATAGGAAACTTACTAAGCATCTCTCTTGAGGGAGATATCTGTACAACTATTTCCAGTTTCATCATCAGCCTTCTATCTGATATATTTACTAAACTGCTCTTGTTAAATCTAGCTGCCAGATCCAATGGTAACTTCTGTACCTTCTTTTTTCAGAAACTTCACAGCAACATGTGCCACAACTGATCGTTCATTCCTTCCTTCTTCAAGCACTTTTATTGGCCTCCCAGTCCTCAGACTCTGCTAGCTTTCTTTTTGGCTTATTTGTTGTTCCTTTTACAGTATCATCTGTTATTTCTATCTTTTTAACCTATTGACTGAGGGCTAGAAAACTCCAGGGATTAGTGCTTAATATTATGCTCGCTTTTTCATACAATTTTCTTCAGGATAACTTCATCTGACCCCATGGTTTTAAATACTCTTTTTAGGTTATGCCTCCCAAATTTATATATTCAGTCTTGATGTCTCTCCTGAGCTCCAGACCATGCTATTCAACTGCCTATTTAGCTCCTTTACCTGGATATCTAATAGACCCTTCAACTTACCACATCCAAAACATCCACAAAATTATAAAATCTTTTAATTTTCAAAATTTTTTGGAAAGAAAATGATAAAAATCTATTAAAATTTCACCTTTGAATATAATTTTTCCTATGTTATTAATGTCAATAAAATCAAATAAAAGTTCCATTTGGAAATTAAAAATTTCTCAAACTTCTAATTTATAAAGCATCCAGATATGAATACTTTTGTTAGAAATAAATTCACCATAAAAATTAACAATCAGGCATAAGAAATAAATTGAACATCAGCAAAACTATGAAGTCTTACAATTTTTACTCCTTTTAAGACAATTATCATATGGTTTCATTTATATGTGGAACATAAGGAATAGCATGGAGGACATTAGGAGAAGGAAGGGAAAAATGAAGGGGGCGAATCAGAGGGGGAAACAAACCATGAGAGACTATGGATTCTGGGAAAAAAACTGAGGGTTTCAGAGAGGAGGGGGGGTAGGGGGATGGGTTAGCCCAGTGATGGATTTTAAGTAGGGCACATAGTGCAATGAGCACTGGGTGTTATATGCAAACAGTGAATCATGGAGCACTGCATCAAAAACTAATGAAGTACTGTATGGTGACTAACATAACATAATAAAAAATAAATTAAAAAAATAAAAAATAATACATTTTTACTCTTTTTAAGCTAGTGACTTTACCTTGTATGATAGCATTTGATACCACTAAGTTATGACTGAGTTCTCAACATTGTTACAACTCATCAGTGCTATAAATGTACTTCTGACTTCTCATCTTATGTTTTCTTTAATCTAAATGAGAATGTAATTTAATTAGAAATATACACTTTACCTAATACATATTTTACAATCCTAACCAGTGCATATATAGATTTCAAGTACAATATGGATGATAGCTTGAACTATGACTCAGAGATAACGTCTGAATGACTATCTTAGTGACCTTCGGCAAATTAATGTACCAGTTTTCTTATTGCATTGTTTTCTAAAATAGGGAATAAATACACTAAAATCACTCATAAGTTCCAGTGTGTGCTTTCTATTCCGAAAATTGACACTTTGGTATAAACTTGTTTATCACAAGACCTTTCAAAAGAGAAAAACCTAGGATTTCATACAGTTGAATAAGTAATATTATCGTAAACAGGAGAGACTTAGATTCTAGTCTCTCCTATGGTAAAAAAGGACATTGATCATATTGCACTTGTTCCCTGAATTTTAGCTGCCTCATCTGTAAAACTGGCATAGTAATATTTTACCTGCCTGATTTAGTATCGGATAGAATCTTAAAGTTCTATTCTAACAACTATGTTATATAATCTTATGAAAATATCAATTCTGAAATGAATTACTCAAAACCAGTGGTTTTGTATGTTTTTGCAATATCAGGAAACTTTGGCAAGGTCATAGTCCAAATTTGGTATTCACAAGACCTTACATTCATTCCCCCCTTCCAGTTTCATTGCCTTATACTTTTGTATTGACTGAGAAATGGCTCTATATTTTCAACTTCACTGTCCATAAGGAAATCAAGTTGGGTAATGGGAATATTTAATCTGGAAGGAAATTCCATCCAGAGTCAAATTGATCAGAAAATATTTGAAATGCAGATGGTAACCTAGAGGTGGATTTCACCCTGGAGTATTTTGCCCTTGATTGAGCTCTTGCTTTGTACAAGATTATAAAGAATGTTCAACATCATTACTATGCCTACTCTCTGCCAGCTATTCAGTATGTGGCTATCTTTAGAATTTCATTATGTTTCTAAGGATACACCTAATGATATGGCAAGTCAGGTTAAAGTAGATGGCAGCATGACAGAGACATTCCCATCAACCCAGGAGGAAACAAAGCTGCTAATGCACGGGATGCAAAAGGAATTTCAAAACCAGTGTTGTAATATACTTCTAAGAATATAGAAATTTATTTTAAAGAGATATATTCAATCATTTCACTAGATAATTGTTGTGCACCCACAATGATCCAGGTATTATGCTTGATATTGGAGATATATTTTAATGAGACAACACCTCCCTACCTTCATTGTGGCTTATGCTCCAATATGAGGACAAAAATGGGAATAAAATTACTGATACAATTTTTGTGAAATCATAAGCCATGTTAGGTTGATGACCCAAAGTTACCTATTCAGGAAATTGATTTTATATCTAAAAATTATAAAAGATTATACAAAAGTCTAATTTGAAATTGAATTCTAATATTAAGGTATCACTAGAAATAATAAGCAAAAAAGGAAAAATCATATAAAAATGGTTTTACATTATTTTTAACTGCCAGTATATAGTATCAGTGCACTTTGGTTTTACATTATTAAAAGATTTCCTATTCAAGCAGATTCATTTAACATTTGCTAAGTACTAAGTACCAAGTACCAGGTGCAGTGCCAATTTCTAGGGATACAAATGTTAATATGTTAACATCCTTGCTCTTCAAAGGAACATAATCTAAGAGGGACAGCAGATGTGTACGCAGCTTTAATATAATAAAATGGGTATTAAAATCAGGTGACTTTTTATCATTTAAACTGAAAAGTTCCAAGAATGAAACAAGAAGTTAAAATTATTTTATATAATTAAAAATATGTATTGACTAACAAAATTGGTATTATATTGATGAACATTTCAAAGGAGTTATCCATACAAAAACTGTTTTTAAAATAATTTCTAAAAAAATGCCATATGTCTGTGCACAAAGAAACACACTCTTTATCTGAATTATCTAAACATTAAAATAATGTAATCAAAATAATCATTTGTGGTACATATGCACATTTTTAATTGGTTTCTTACCTATTATTTAGTGCCTTTTACTCTTTTTTCCTAAAGAATTAATATATTCTTATTTTTATTAATATTGTTAAAGATATTTTTAATACATTTAAAGTCACTGGCATGTTCAACTGATGTCTCTTTATAGCTATCTGGTAGGCTGAGATATCTGGTAAGCTTAGGGCTAATTTTTAAAATGGAGGAAAGTTTCAATTTGATTTTTTTTCATACAGCAATGTGCATATATTTCACCTCAAACATTATCACAGGTACTGGATTTTATCTCTTTTCAGATACTTTTCTTTGACAAAGATTTTTACAATAAATACTTATTTTCTTAAATTATCTTTTTTTTTTTTTTTAAGTAGGCGCCACACCCAGAGTGGAGCCCAATGCGGGGCTTGAACTTACAACTCTGAGATCAAGACCTGAGCTCAGATCAAGAATCGGACACTTAACCAACTGAGCCACTCAAGTGCCCCTTAAATTATGATTTTTTAAATATTCACTTACAAACTGTAAGATTGTGGGTTTTTTCAATTTTATTCCATTCCAGCATGAAATGTAAATGTAATACAATTAAAAATAAGATAGTTTCAAATTTCAAATAAGATAGTGTTTGAGCTTTCACAATTTTATAAAAATAATATTTAAATGTCTTCCTGATGCTAAACTTTGTTGTTGATAATTGTAATTCACTAAAAACTTCAAAACTGAAGATTTTTACCACTCCAATAACTGAATACTTTGACTAAAGATTTTCAACTGATTTAATGAAAACCACACTTAAAGGTTTCATTTTCGAAAAATTTCAACATGGTAGTAGAACATTTTGGTCTATTTTGCAAAATAGTGCTTCAGAGATGCAAATCTTTCAAAGTCTGAATGACAAGGAGCAACAAAAAGAGAAAATGGTACATACTCAAGTTTACTTATTCATTTTTGAATCAGCATTCCTCTGTCACACACATACATGAATGTAATTCAATTATTTCACTGTATATAAATACATCTGTAAATTTTAACATTTTTATTGTGATAAGTAGCATTTGCTCGGTCACAGTTATGAATTATATGTACACCACAACCAAGTCTAAGTATTTTTCTATTCCCTAATTTTATGAGAGCTTTGTTTTTATCATGAGGCTATTTATCATCAAAATTTGTATTTGTATTTTTATCACAAAACAAATAACCATATTTAATATTAAAATTTTAAAATGTGAACTTTGTCTTACTTAAAAAATATTTAAAAGAAAATTGTCTGCTTAAAGTTAAAAAAAAATTTACTGTGGTATTAAGATATATAGAAGTGAAATAAATGAAAACAATAGCCCAAAGGACTGAAGGAGAAATGGAAATACAGTATTGTAAGGTTCTTATATGAGAAGTGGTATAACAGAATTTGATGGTAAGTCTTGCTAAGTTAAAAATGCATGTTATAAATATTAGAGCAGGTACAAAAAAGGTATAACTAATACATTAAGAAAGTGAAATTAAGAAGAAAAATCTCATTTAAAATTGCATCAAAAGGAATGAAATACCTTGGAATAAATTTAACCAAGGAGGCAAAAGATCTGTTTTTTGAAAACTACAACACATTAAGAAAAGAGATTGAAAAAGATACAAATAAATGGAAAGATATTCATGCTCATGGATTGGAAGAATTAATATTGTTGAAATGTTCATACTACCCAAAGTAATCTACAAATTCAATGTAATCCCTCTCAAAATTCCAATTGCATTTTTCACAGAAATAGAACAAATAATCCTAAAACTTGCAAGGAACCACAAAAGGCCCTGCATAGAAGAGCAATATTGAGAAAGAAGAACAAAGCTAGAGCCATCACACTTCTTAACTTCACACTCTATTACAAAGCTATCATAATTAAAACAGTGTGTTATTGTCATAAAAATAGACACATAGATCAATGGAACAGAATAGAGAACTCATAAATAAGCCCACACATATATGGTCAATTAATTTACAGCAAAGTAGCCAAGAATATACCATGGGGAAAAGACAGACTGTTCAATAAATGGTGTTTGAAAAATTAGACAGCCAAAAGCAAGAGAATGAAACTATCTTACATTATACACAGAAATTAACACAAAGTGGATTAAGGACTTGAATGTAAGACCTGAAGCCATAAAACTCCTAGAAGAAAACATAGGCACTAAGCAACTTGACATAGGTCTTGGTGATATTTTTAAAAATCCGACACCAAAAGCAAAAATAAATAAGTGGGACTGTATCAAATTAAAGAGCTTCTGCACAGCAAAGGAAACCATCAACAAAATGAAAGGCAACATACTAAATGGGAGAAAATATTTGCAAATCATATATCTGATAAAGGGCTAATACCCAAAATATTTTAAAGAACTCATATAACTCAGCAAAAAACAACTTAAAAAAACAAACAGAAAACAATCTAATTAAAAAATGGGCAGAAGATCTGAACAGACATTTTTCCAAAGAAGATGTACAGGTGGCTAACATGTACAGGAAAAGATGCTCAACATCATTAGTCATCAGGGGAATGCAAATGTAATCACAATGAAATATCATTTCACATCTCTTAGAATGGTTATTATCAAAAAGACCAGAAACTATAAGTGTTCTCAAGGATGTAGAGAAAAGGTAATCTTTGTGCACTGTTGGTGGAAACGTAAATTTGTGTAGCCACTATGAAAAACAGTATGGAGATTCCTCAAAAAATTAAAAATAGAATTTCTATATGATCCAACATTTCCACTTCTGGGTATTTATCTGAAGAAAATGAAAACACTAACTCAAAACTATATATAGTTCATTGCAACACTATTTACAATAGCCAAGATATGCAAACAACCTAAGGGTCTATTGTTAAAGGAATGGATAAAGAAATTGTGGTTTCTTTAGCCACACACACACAATGGAATATTATTCAGCTATAAAAAAGCTATAAAAAAAGAATGAAACTTTGCCATTTGGGATAACATGGATGGACCCTGAAGGCATTATACTATGTGAAATAAGTCAGAGAAAGACAGATAACATATGATTTTTCTTATATGTGGACTCTAACAAAAAAATTAAAAAAAATAGAAAAAAAAAAGCTTATAGATACAGAGAACCAATAGGTGGTTGGCAGAGGCAGGGGGTGGGGGAGGTGGAGAAATGGATGAAAGGGATCAAAAGTTTAAAAAAGTTAATAGAGGAGAAAAATATGATCATTGCAAAAAGGAACAATGAACAGGTGGATCCAATAAAATGATAGTAATATGGTAGACAAAGTAAACCATATGAAAAATTTACATTAAATGTAAATGGTCTAATAACAGTCTAAAGACTGTATATAAAAAGTGGAGATTTTCAGACTGTATAAAGAACTGAGACTCAATCATGTGCTATCTACTAAAAACATACTTTAAATATACAGACAAACCAAGTTAAAAGGATGCTGAATAGTACACCAGTGTTATAGTAATCATAAGATATTTAATATGAGACAAAGAAAATTTCAAGACATGGTAGATTATCAGTGAGAGACATCTTTCTTAGTAATGAAAAGTCAGCTCATTAAAAAGACATAGCACCTAAAATGTTATGCACCTAATAACATATCTTCATAATACACAAAGCAAAAATATGTCAGGACAGATAGAATAAGTAGACACATCCACAATTGCAACCGGGCATTTCAACACTTCCTTTCATTAGTTGATAAACAAAAGTACACAGAAAACCAGTAATAATATAGAACACTTCAAACAGAACACTAACAACAACTATACCTAATTGGTATTTACAAAACACTCCATTTGGCAAGTGCACATTCTTTGCAAATGTACACAGTATTTTAGAAAACCATATGCTGGACCATAAAACAAGTCTAAGTAAATTTAAAATTATTAAAATGTTAAAATTTTAACTGAATTTGTAATACTAGATGTTTTTTCTTTGACACAATGAACTTTCAAAGATGACACTTTGATTTCATGAAGTGGATGTAAACAAAATTTTACTGGAGTTAAAATATTTGAGGCGATTGATGTTACTAATTCTCTAAAGCAATAATGTAACTTACATAAAATTGAACTTATTGAGCTATTTGTGAAGTTCTTCAATGGAAGCTGGCATATTAATTTTCATATGCATGAGGAAGAAAATTTAGAATACAAAGTAATGAAATTAGTAGGGTTTTCATTTGCTCTAAATGAAACGTCATGTTTTTAAGTGGATCTATGTCTTCTGGTTTTCACATGGTCAATTGACACTGCTATGGTCCCCATGTATGTTAATAGACATTATGTGCAAGTTGCATTTTCATAGTCAATTTTATTTTTAATTGAAATGCTATTGGGCTTTTTGATGATTAACATACCGACATTATGAGCAATGTGTACATAATCCTTAACATATAAGTACTAAAAATCTAAAAACTATGTAGTTAATTTAAACAGCTATTCTAATGATCTATTGTCTGAAAATGTGTGGAGAATTTGTTCATAAAACAAGAATACCACATATCGCTATCTTGAAATAACACACTCTTTAGCTCTAAATTCCCAACATTTCATGTTTTAATATCATACACGCTACATTTTCAACCAAAATAACCCATCTGTCATATACGGTTAATACATTAGTAGAAAAAACAAACCCATTACTACAAATGATGTCATGGTGCCAGGGAGCATTTTCATTTAGGATATAATTGCACTAAGAACAGGGCTATAGAAGACAGGTATTTTAAAATAACCAAGACTTATTTAATACATCAGGTACTTTAAAATGATGAAGTTGGAGTTAATACATGATCATGGCTTCAAATGACCATTTAATTATATTTTATATTTTAGAATATAAAATTGCCCCTCCACCTCCTGTATAATGTTAACATGAACATGAGGCAATAAAGTCTCACGTAATTCAGTATTATATTACTTTTTGGTTGCACAGAAAAATAATCAATCAACATATGATTTCCTCTGTAAAACATTTTTACCACTTATCTCAACATGTTCTACTGAAAGGGGATTGTGTGGGACTCTCTGCTTCTTCTAAAAATATGTTTCTGGATGTACCAAAATACTTTGATTTACAAATACTAATAAAAATATTCTAGATTCTTTCCTGCTATCTTTTGGGGACCCAGTTTCAACTTTTTCAAAGATAAGTTTGTCTTACATCTTTGGGCATCTCTGCTTAGGCTCTTCTTGACAGTATCCTTTGGCTGAACTGACCTGCCTTTTGAATGGTGAAATCAGCTTTCTTAAGAAATGAATATTCAGTACATACATTTTCTTTTTTTTTTTTAAAGATTTTATTCATTTATTTGAGAGAGAGAATGAGATAGAGAGAGAGAGCATGAGAGGGGGGAGGGTCAGAAGGAGAAGCAGACTCCCCGCCAAGCAGGAAGCCCGATGCGGGACTCGATCCCGGGACTCCGGGATCAGGACCTGAGCCGAAGGCAGTCGCTTAACCGACTGAGCCACCCAGGCGCCCCAGTACATACATTTTCATTAAACATGTACTTTTTAAAATCTCACTGCTGCCCTAAATGTCTACTGCAATAAAAATTTAAAAAATATTATTTTTTAAATTAATTTTATTTTATTATATTATGTTGGTCACCATACGTTATATCATTAGTTTTTGATGTAGTGTTCCATGATTCATTGTTTGCGTATAACACCCAGTGCTCCATGCAATACATGCCCTCCTTAATACCCATCACCGGGCTAACACATCCCCCCACCTCCCTCCCGTCTAAAACCCTCAGTTTGTTTCTCAGAGTCCATAGTCTCTCATGGTTCATCTCCCCCTCCGATTCCCCCCCTCCATTTTTCCCTTCTTTTTTTTTTTAACGTATAATGTATTATTTGTTTCAGAGTTACAGGTCTGTGATTCATCAGTCTTACACAATAAAAAATTATTTCTATGATAAAATAAATAGTTGTGAATTGACCCCACAAAATAAATAACAAAAATACTCATAACAAGATAATGCAGACTATATACTTCAGCTTTCCAGTGCATCTCCTGAGCCTCTACTTCTGTGCATATTTCAAGAACACATTTTTCCTGCTAATCCTGCCAATTCATGTTCTGACAGCTTTACGTATCTTTCAAACCACAGCAAGACTATGACATAACTTGCTGTTATACAAAATAGCTTGCAGGGAAGTAGCATCAAATGCTTCTCCCACTACCTACCAAGATCAGAACGAGTTAGATGTTCATATCTGAGAATATTTTATTTATCTACAAGTGTCCTATAAATTCTCCTTGAAAGGGAAATATGAATTACCTGGCATATGGAAAAGATTAGAAAATGGAGATGGGTTATCAGTATTTGTTTTTCAAATTTAATCATGCATAATAATTACTCTGAGCCCTGTAAACATATCTCACCCATGGCTAGATGAGGTCAAATACAAAACAGAGGTCTAATAAATACACCTTGGGTATTTTAGCAGAATACTAGTCTATTACTGTAAAATACTGGCCTATTTTGGCCAAAATAATGATACTTTGCTAAAAAAAAAAAAAAAGAAAATACAGATCCAAGTGCCAAACCAGTCAGGATGCTAGGATAACATGCATAAACTGGGATTGTCCTGGGCACACTCGACCATATTGCAATTCTAATAAAATTTGCACCTAGTACCAGAGCAGTACAGATGTGGAAGTGACTAATTCTGCCTAGGAGTTCATCGGTACCAGAAGTATCATTGTCCTGGACCTTGGAAAAATGCCTAAGGATTTATAGATTTTGAATGTGGACCTATGTGTTTTAGGAATATGGAAGAGAAAGAGAAATGTGAAAGGACACTGTCCTCTCAGGACGGTGTAGTTAGATGACTGGATGTGTATAATGAGTAGTGAAGGATAACACTGGCAGGCAGTTTGGGTGCAAATCATGGAGGCTTTAAATGTAATTCCAAAGTTTTGAACTTAAAACTTTGTGCCCATTAAAAAAAAATTGAAATGGAGGGGTGATATCTGATTTGTATTTTAGAAACATCAGTCAGGTGGAGATGTGGAGAAAAGTCTGGCTGGAGGGATAATGAAGTGAGTGGCTAGTTGACTGTCACAGCAATGCAGGTGTGCTATACTTTGTTCCCAAAAGGGAACAAAGGCGGGGGCACCATGCCGTCTTTTGAGGCTGGGAGACATCAACCTCTCCTGGCTAAGGGATCCATTTCCTTGAGAATTTTCAACAGCATAAGCTATGGGCCTTCGTATGCTGTATTACCTAGCAGGGGCAGATTCTTAAGAGAGGTCAGAGAGTGAAGATCATAGAAAATGCTCTGTCAAAAGCAGCTATTCTGTGGGCAAATGACAGCATGATACCCCAAAGATGACTTCCCTGTGGAACTAAAGTGGGACGAGAGAGGCAGATTACACATTGAAGCAGGGGATACAGAGGCTGACTGCTGAGAACCAAGGACAGCACACAGGACAGCATGAGGTGGCCGTGTTAGACTTAAGTAGCTCTGATTAAGCAAAAGTGCCTTGCAGACTATAACACCAAGAAGCAACGTGACATACTCTATAAAGAATGAACAGATCATGAAATGGAAGGCATGTGGCTGCCAATAGTGGCTTAATGATGATTATGAAGTTGGTATGTGACCTACATTTCAGTTAAATTCACTTGCACCAAGTTCAGTGAAATACATTTCGTTGGTTGCATTTTGTTGCTGAAGGCTTTTCTGCTAGTATTGCCTGACTTGTTCCTCTTTTTAAAATTCATTATTTGACTCTCACTAAACAACAGCTATTTGCTCAAAAGAGGACCAAGCATTGTGGAGGTGGGGGGGAGGGAAGGGGACAGAATACAATACAAGTCTGATTTAATTAAAATGATACATCTTAATTTGGCTATGACTGTCCTGGCTTATGCTTGTTGTCCAGCTTAATTTTAAATAGTGTCTTCTTTCACTCTCAACAATCATCTTTGGTTTGAACAATAAATTATATGATTGTCCTA
This sequence comes from Leptonychotes weddellii, assembly GCF_054177405.1. Taxonomy (NCBI): domain Eukaryota; kingdom Metazoa; phylum Chordata; class Mammalia; order Carnivora; family Phocidae; genus Leptonychotes; species Leptonychotes weddellii. Next base: position 147,581,914 of record NC_138372.1, read on the forward strand.
AATAGAAAATTTGTTCTTTACGGACATTAGGGAAACAAAGGTACTCACAATACATTTGGGGAGCAAAGATCACATAATTAAAACATCTTCAGAACAATGAATTAGAAACTATTATTCTCCTCTTTGGAAAAAAAAATACAGCTAGAGCTTGGGGCATGGGCTGGAATATGTTTTAGAAAGCGAGGGCAGAAAATATTTTATAAAGAGAAGTCTTGCGCCGAGTCTGGAAGAATGAGCAAGAGTGAAGCAAAAGGAGCAGAGAAACGCTTAAGGTGAAAAATGTTTACACAGAAAGCAGCACAAGGTGTGTGTGAGTGTGTGTGTGAGTATGAGTGAGTGTATGGGCGTGTATTTATGAAACTAAAGAGATTTGCCTGCATGAAAGGGAAAATGCAATTGAGAAATAATTGGAGATAAATATGTTTAATAACTGGTCCCTAATAGACTCTCCTACAGTAAATGAACAAATGAATGAATGGGTAACATGATTCAAATTTATATAGGGGAGCAGACATCGGGTAAGCCACTGAAGTGACACTCTGCCCTGTAAGCCAAATTTCACCTACAGCAGTGGTTTATTGCCCTGTAGTTTATTACCATTTTCTTTAAGATTGTTTACCTTGAAACTTAGATAACTTTACATAAAACTCCTTATTTCAAGTTCCATTTTAAAAGTAGCCGGTCTTGGGGCACCTGGGTGGCTCAGTCGGTTAAGCGGCCGACTTCTGATTTCAGCTCAGGTCAAGATCTCAGGGTCCTGAGATGGAGCCCCTTGAGGCGTCTTGGAGCTCCGTGCTCAGCAGGGAGTCTGGTTAGGGATTCTCTCTCCTCTCCCCCTCCCCCACCCCTCTCAAATCAATCGATCAATCCTAAAAAAAAATAAAAATAAATAAAAGTAGCCTGTCTTCCTATAGGGCAAGATGACTGCAGTCAGAGGGGGCAACGGTCCCTTCTAAATGGCCACGCATGCACTCCAGCTTTCCTTCATGCCTTGTCACTGCTTCGCTTGTGTAAGATGTGGTACTTGGGAGCATAATCAGAAACACAAGCTGATTAAATTGTAGAACTTCATTGTAACTAATGATTTATAACTAAAAGCTTTCTATTTTCTCTAGCATATTAATACATGTATCTAAATAATAATGATAGCATAATAATGGCAGTAATTACCAAGCCTTTACTAGGCACCTGAAACAGCAAAAAGCTCCCTTCAGCCACATGTGGATCTGAGCCACAGCTCCAGGCATCTGTTCTTACTATGACCTGAAACAAATTAACACATTTTCTGAACCTCTCTGTATTTATGTGGGAAGTGGGGATGACCCAACATAAATCATATGGCTTTTGTGAGGATTAAATGAGATTATGTGTATAAAGCACTTGACATGGTTTCTGGCACACCAAGAAAGATCTCATTCATGAAAAGAGTATTTTTGAATTTGAAATTTGGATACTTGGAAAGCCATGTAAAAATGAGTAATAGAAGATATCCAAACAAGTGACTAATTTTCATTGATTGATGCTTTTCAAAATATAATATATTCACCTTCAAAGTAATTTTATTTCAATGGGTAGGTTTTTAGTCTCAGATCACGAGTACAAATTTCTATGCATCTTAAAAGAATATTATGAAGACAGATTTATTAAAGTTCTGGTATGATGCATATTGTTTCTTTAAATGCCCTATAAGTACAATAAATATGAAAATTCATTACTAATTTAACTGACAAATCTGCATTAAAAATTCCTGGAAACATATATAAAATAGCCGGTATCTATTAAGCAGATGAATTTGGCATTCACAACACTAGCCTCAAGCAATTTTTCACATGAGTATAACCAGACTATAAATCCCAATAACCAGTTAAGTATAAAATATTATATATTACTCATTTAAGGTAAAGGAAAGGGGAACTGTTAGTTGCCAAACAATAATTTGAAAGAACTGAAATTAAACAGCAGTCAATCTCTGACAAATTGTTCATATCCCCATAAAAAGAAAAGTAAGCAGTAAAAACTAGAAGATATAAATATGAAGAATAGAAGCCATTTATGTTCACCAATTACGTGGTAATTTCATTTTTCATTCTTTTTTCTTTTTCTCAAAAGGTAAAGTATAAATTTACAGACATTGGTTCTTCTATACTGATTTATACTTCTCTCACACAAGCTTGGCTTACACCATATAAAACAATTCACTCATGTTAGTCAATTATGTCAAACAACTCTGTTCTATGAACCAAAAGTCAGCCAAGTTGTTTAACTGTCTTAACCAGTTCTTTACACAAAAGCAATATATTTTGTGGACAGTCATTTCAAAAGTTAATCTTTATGGCTTTTTTTTAACTTTTTTTCAAAGGATTTCAATTTTACATTTACTCATATAGTAATAACAGTTCACTGAGCACCAACTATATACTTGATACCAAATACTGCATACACATGATCATGTTACATTCTAATAATGTATTTATGAGATAAGCATTATTATACCTATGTGAATTAGAAAATTCAGCCTCAGATGATGAGGTCAGGTACCCAAACTCAGTAGTTAGTAAGGAGCCAGGACTTGAATTCAGGTACATTTCAGGAACACTGGTTTGCATGCTTTCCATAAATGATCTTAGAAATTTGCATAGGTTTCTGTTAATAGGGTTTTTAAAGACTATAAAATTAGAAAATCCATTAGATAATTTTCTCAAAGAGGCAATGTATGTTGGCAATAAAAGTAAAAATATAACAATTAAAATTTTAAAGTTTTTATTCATTTTCTCCAGGTACTAAGCAAAAATCTCTTTTACAGAACAACGTATATTTATAGCCACTTAGCAATGCCATAGAAAGAAAAAAAGAAGAAAAAAAAATGTGAACACTGGTAATTACTTACAATGAATGACATTTCATTGTTACAGGAAGTCTTTAATTTAAAAGTAGATCTAAAATATTTGTCAAAGATATCTGGGAATATATAATTAAGATCTTTAAAAGAAGAAAAACAAAATTAGTAAAAATATAGGATTGCTTTTTTTGTAATGGCAAGTATTAATTTCCTTCCTTATCTACAAAAATTTCACATTTTGAAATATACAGTTTTATGGTAAACTGAGGTTACAAGCTTTTGTAAAGTATTATTTCATTTGCTGAATTATTTTAACATCACTTGTACTTTAAAAAAATGGTTTGAGGGGCGCCTGGGTGGCTCAGTCGTTAAGCGTCCGCCTTTGGCTCAGGTCATGATCTCAGAGTCCTGGGATCAGGCCCCGCATCGGGCTCCCTGCTCCGTGGGAAGCCTGCTTCTCCCTCTCCCACTCCCCCTGCTTGTGTTCCCTCTCTCGCTGTGTCTCTCTCTGTCACATAAATAAAAAAAAAATCTTTAAAAAAAAAAAATGGTTTGACAAGTAGAAGTTCTCAATGATTAATTGATTAATTCCAAGTTAATTATATTGCTTTTTTCCAAGTATATTTTACCTTAACTGAAGATGAATAGGAAGACTAGAAATAAGAATATTTAAGATCATTAAAATTTTAAAATTAAAGTTTTGGGCAGTAAAGTTAAAGTACTATTTCAATAGCATTCTTATTTTGCATTAAAGAAATAAAATAATAACTCACTTGAAAACTGAATTGCAAATCCAGATTTGCTGATATAAAAATCTGTGTCAAACTGGATGGTTACTATGTTGAGAGTGCTATGGATTCCTTCAGGAATAAGAGATCCACTAATTTCCTTTAGGAGCATCTCATTTTCTGGTGGACCATCCCAAACTCGGAGTATATCATGTGATGCTTCCGTATCAAAAGCAAGAAACTGTAGGCTGTGGGAGAACCACATATCTCTGTTTGATTATTTTAAACATGGATTCAGTTTTAAATAAAGAATATAGCAAATATGCATCTTTGATTTTATTAGATATTTCCTTTATTCTATCAGATAAAAAATGAATTATATAAACAGCATATCTAACCTTAATACATATTTCTCGAACAGTATAATTTATTTTTCTAGGATAGGATTAGAACTACTATTATATCACCTTTGCAAATTACAGAAACTTCAGACATCCATTCTTTTCCGTGTTCCTGAATTTTAACTGTAGCCACAGTAGCTGATACTTAGGGAGCATGGAGTTCATGGCAGGCACTGGCTGAGGATCTAGTACATGCCAGGCCCTGTGCAAAATGCATTACATATATTTTCTTTGTTTAATTGTTATAATGACCCAATGAAGCAGGAAGGTATTTTATCTCAGTTCTATAAATGTGGCAAACGGAGTTGAGACAGATTAAATAAAACTGCTCATAGGGTGGCAAAGTCATGAATTGAACTCAAGTGTTCTGACTCCATAGCATATATTTTTACCAATGTTTCAAGTTTGTTTGTTTTATCAGAACCAAAATGAAGTTTATTCCAGGAAAGCAAGAATTAGTTCATATTAAAAAATCAATCAATATATTTCATCACAATGATAGGTATAAGGAAAAAAAATTACATGAACATCTCAAGATATACAGAAAAAGCATTTTCTAAAAAATTCAACATTACAATCACACCCAGTAATCTAAGAGTAAAAGGGAAGTTCCTTAATGTGAAATGAACATTTTCTACCCAAACCTACCCCCCCAAATACACAAAAACCAAAAATTTGCTTCATGTTAAGTCTGCTTTATATCTAATCTAGACAAAATTAGTGTTTGATATTTTTTGTGGCCAGTGCCAAAAATTAGAAATCCAATTATAGCAACATGCTCAATTCTCTCTCTACATACATCGCATTCATGTTTGATATGAGAATAGTCATAGCTTTAAATTAGTGTTGTAATTTAACATCAAATATTGTTCTTTAATTAAAAAAAATTCCAGAATCCTGTTGAATTTAGTATTGTCAAGTTTACTAATTCTAATATTTAAATAATACAATGTGTGATCTATACTAAAGAAAAACAGGCTGAGAACTGATCTTATGTAGTCTATTTTGAGTTCTGCAAATTCCCTTGCAAAAGTAATACACCGGTTCACACTGAATAATTCACGGAGTGTACCTTTCAGCATGTTATATGAAGTATAATACTTGTTTTCTATAACCACCTTCACCACCCAGAAGCCTGTCTGAAATTTCATTCATATGAAACATTGTTTTGAGAATGATAACACACCAACTAGCTCAGATTTGTTCTGAGAGGAGGATTTATTTGTTCATTTATTAATCTGTTCCCAGCCATAACCATAAGAGTTAAACTAGGATTTAGAGAACGTGATAGCCTTGGAAACCTCACTGCTGTTGTTTTAGGAGGTGATGGTTCTCCCCTCATCGAAGGGTTGATAATGTGAAGAATTGTGAGCCACCTAACTAAATTCAGCAGGAAAGAGAAATCAAATATGGTTAAAGGAGCAGAGAGCTGATGCTCCAGAGATATGCCTATAGCCAGGGAAGATGGAATATTACTGAATTCCCTTCCTTGTTTAATTCTTCCAAATGTCCATGAGGCTGAACTTACAATAGTGATATGCACAACTTTATATCCTTAGCAAAATGGTGGACTTAGCATCTTGAATCACCAAGAATTGAAAGATTAAAGTCTCAAAGAAGCATAAAAATATTCTTAATCTCTGTGGTCTATTATAACTACGAAAAGCTTCCCTCTAGGGATTATATGAGCTACGATTGTGACCCATAAATCAATAAATCATGCTTCTGAATACTTTTCATACTTTAAACAGATGAAAACCACATCTTTCTTTGCCAAGGCTAAAAATACTGAAAAACCTCGATGTTTGATATTGTATAGTGAGGCTGTTCAGGAATTTCAGATTCCCCAGTAATTTTGAGAAAATGAAATCCATTTACCTGACAATGTTTCCTGGATCTACCTCAATCATCCACATGCAACGCAGATTATTGTCATATGGAAAGGGATAACCAGGAGATAAGATTCTTCCTGATGATTCTCCTTTAAAACGACCTCCACATTCAGCTATAAAAAAATAGCAAACATTAAGTCATAATTGAATGCCAATCTTTGTAAAAACAATCGACGAATTTCTCAAAAATATGTATTTTTTCACCTTGAGGAAAATAAGAATTGATTATCCCTCCTCTTAAAACAATACATCTGTATATACTTTCTCAGATTAATGTTTTGATTGAAGCAAAAATATACTATACAATAAAACAAAGTCTCAAGTTAGATCACATAAGTGATAGTAAAATTAACCTAATTAGGGAATAAAAACAGGACACATTCAAGAACTCTGATTTTAGGCATTCAAAGATTTTAAGATGTGTGGTTAAGTAATGATAATTTAAAAAGGGGAAACAGATGGCAAGTTGCTCACTGCACCTTGGTTGCGGTCTGAATAATTCATCATCTTGCTACCCCACCTCTGAGAAAAACTAATCTTTACTGCAGTCCCTCAGGCCTTCTAAATTTCATTGTCCTTTTATTCCCCTTTAAATCACTCTAAACTCTTTCCCTTTTAACCTCCCAAAAGTCAAAGTGGCATTTTTATTAGATTTCTCACTTCAGTAAAATCTAGTTTAGTTTTGATGTAATGGGTCCCTAAATTTTATAAAACTCATCAAATTAAAAATGTTAAGTATTGTCATACAATATATATAGTTTTTAATCTTTTGGAGGATTTCCTCTCCATTCTGATGCTATTTAATTCACTGAGACATCTGTAGAGGTTTTACTTCAGTAAACAGATAATCTAGAAGGAGCTGTCTGTACTGGACATGAGAGAAACTAAGTGCTGCTGTTAGTATATCGTGCTACATCTCTAACCCTTGAAACAAGCATAACACTGTAACACATAATACATTCGAAAATTCTCCAGATTATTTCCTACCAAAACAAACAAACAAACAAAAAAACCCCCAAAATCTCAAAACCAAAACATTTTACTTTGTGCTTAAATATTTGAAGGTACTTCTATATTTGTTTTTCTTGTTCTCTGCACTATTTCCATCTTACTCACATTCAGTGGCTGAATTAAGCTTCTTGGGTTTTTTGTTTTTGTTGTTGTTTTGTTTTTATTATTGGAGCAAAGCCTGTCAATGACAAACTTTTAGCATTTCGAAGAGACCTAATAGCAACTGAATGAAATGGTTCAAATGAGTAGGCTGTATTCATATAGGTAAAATTATTTCAAAGATTTTTACATATTGTATTTCACCACATTGTGATGATTAGTTTTATGTGTCAACTTGGCTAGGCTGTAGTACCCAGTTATTTAATCAAACGCTAATGTAGATATTGACGTGAAAGTATTTTATAGATGTGGTTAACATCTGTGACCAACTGAGTTTAAGTAAAAGAAGTTATCCTTTAATAATGTGGGTAGCTCTCATCTAGTCATTTAGAAGGCTGCAAGAGCAAAAACTGAGTTTTCTAAGAAAAAATGAAATTCTTCGAAACTGCAGCATTGACGTCTGCCTGAGTTTCTAGCCTTTTGACTTTCCCTATGGATTTTGAACTTGTCAGCTCCCACAACTGCATTAGTCAATTCCTTAAAATAAATAAATCTCTTAGATAGATAGATAGATGGACCTAGATTTAGATATTCTACTGATTCTATTTCACTGGAGAATGCTAATATACTCATTTAGAGAGGACAAGCAACTTTATTTGTACTGCAACATTAATTTAATTTACAATAACAAGGGGCACCTGGGTGGCTCAGTCATTAAGCATCTGCCTTCGGCTCAGGTCATGATCCCAGGGTCGTGGGATGGAGCCCCGCATTGGGCTCCCTGCTCCGTGGGAAGCCTGCTTCTCCCTCTCCCACTCCCCCTGCTTGTGTTCCCTCTCTTGCTGTGTTTCTCTTTGTCAAATAAATAAATAAAATCTTAAAAAAAATTACAAGTTTGTTATTTTTTTTTTAAAGATTTTATTTTTTTATTTTTTATTTATTTGCAAGAGAGAGAATGAGAGACAGAGAGCATGAGAGGGGGGAGGGTCAGAGGGAGAAGCAGACTCCCTGCCGAGCAGGGAGCCTGATGTGGGACTCGATCCCGGGACTCCAGGATCATGACCTGAGCCGAAGGCAGTCGCTTAACCAGCTGAGCCACCCAGGCGACCCTACAAGTTTGTTATTTTTAACATAAATAAGAAGATACCAGTATTTAAGATGTCGCCATCACTCATTTAGATTTTTCTCGTTTTTTAACAAAAATTTTGTGGACAACCTTGCACTATGTAACTATTTTAATTCATTTTACATCATTTCTTTATAATTCATCACTATTATGGCATACATATACTATGAGAACAGATTTGATATTCATTCCTCCAGACTAACTTTTAATCAGTTAAAGGTCAAACTGATGTTTTGTATACTGTGTTGTATCTTGAATTTAAACATAGTTCTTTTTTCTCCATATTTCTTTTCTACAAATTTTACCTGGCATTTTGACTTCAAATGAGCCAGTGAGATACGCCATAGCACTAGAGTTCATATCCTAACAGAAGACTTATGTTCGCAGCATAAAAATGAAATAGTATTTAAAGCAGGTATATAGGTTAAATCCTTCTGGCTTTGGTGTTTCAAAAAATTATTTGTTTGATCCATGTATAAGCTTCAGAACCATAATTACCTAGAAATAATCCATATAACAGAAAAAGTTTCTTATTTGAGAGAGGCAAATATATAGCCATGATAGATATTTAAGTTTAGTGAGCACAGAAAATTATGCTCCTAGGCCAGGTGGTAAAGCTATTAATTGTTGCCAGTAGAGAACAGCATCTAAAATAGAATTTCGTCTTCTGTTATCATGGAAATCATCAGCATGACACACCATCCATCCAACTGTTTTCAGCTGTTATTCCTGATCAACCATCATTAAAAAGAAAAAAAAAAAGTTTACCCTTCTCATGAAATCCCGAGCGGTATCAAGTCACTAAGGTTTTATTTGATTTTATTTTTTTTAATTAATTTATTTTTTGGCAGGGAGGAGCAGAGGGAGAGGGAGAGAGAAACTCTAAGCAGAATCCGCGTTGAGCGTGAAGCCCAACCTGGGGCTGGATCTCAGGACCCTGAGACCACGACCTGAGCCAAAACCAAGAGCTGAACGCTTAACCGACCGTGACACACAGGCATCCCTCAAGTCACTAAGTTTTGACTTGGGAGATTTGTAAATATGAAGCACTTTGATTTGTTATGAACAGAATTAAAATCTTGAACCTGCACCTTGGTTGCGGTCTTAGTTTTCTCAGAGGTGGGGTAGCAAGATGATGAATTATTCAGACCGCAACCAAGGTGCAGTGAGCAGAATTAAAATCTTAACCCTGAAGAAGTTAATTTACAACTAACTATACCAGAAGTGAGAAAATGCCGGAGAGCTTTACCTGACTCTAGATCAAAAACCAAATGTCCTTTTGTTTACATAAAATCTTTTAAAAAGAAGAATGTCTTTAGCTTGGTTCAACATATACAGAAAATATATATGTTTTAATATATGTGTTTTGTGATCTTAGTTTTAAGGACAGCGTGGAAAATCGGTATTTACAAGTTTATAGTATTGTGCAATTGCAATCCTTAATGCTTTTCTGAATATATTTCATATTTACAGCAAAGAATACAACCTCAGAGAGAATTAATCAGTGCTTTATTTTTCTCATAACTAATGCCAGTGGGCTCACTGTTGGTCATATTCCAGAATCCCAAGCTTTGTTAATTTAGGTTGATTATTATTTTAGATAGTACCTTCGTAATCTATCCAAAATCAGATGCCATCTGAAAAGAAAGGCCTATGATTGCATTTTGGTTAGATAAAAACATGTTTGCTTCCTACGTGAATCAATGTTTCAATAAACCAACAGAAGTCTTGTGACATCAAAACACTGTGTAATTAGATGCAAGGCCTTTAATGACTGGAATTTCACTTTTTTCTACTTGCAGTCTCGTAGGTTTTGTGGAGATTCATATGTTAGTCATATCAACTGACAAAGAAATTTGAAAGGTTTAAGTTTCTAAACTCATCAATTTATATACATTAAATATGCACAGTATTTAGATATTAGTTATACCTTAATAAAGCGGTTACCTTTTTTTTTTTTTTAAAGTTTAGGTCGATTTTATTTATATGGGACTGATGCAGAATGGATTTGTGCCTCCACAAATATGATCAAGAAATAAGAATGGCTAAAGAGTAGCTGCATGTTTGTTCCCTATTAAGGAGTCAATGTTTTTTGTTAAAATGTTTCCTTTTGTTGGCCTAACATTCAAGCCAGACATCTATTTGATCTTTGGAGCAGAAAGAAAACAAAAACCAAAAACCAAAAAACAAACAAACCAAAAAAAACCTAAACAAACAAACTCCAAAACTGGCATCTTTATCAACACTTTTCTATCCACCCTCCTACCCACACATACCCATTCATTAATTGATCTATAATTTGGCAGTACTCCAGCTGTACAATGAGATCATGATCCATTCTCTAGCTTCTTGTAGGCACTATATCTGGTATCACTTGCTTCTTCTTATTGAAATTGGCTAATTATGTTATGCTACACACACATCAGAAAAGCTTATTACTTCCTTAGATTTTTGAAAAAGTACATATAAAAAGAAAGCCTTTAGAGTTATTAAGAAGAGTTCATTGTTTTTTAATCTACCTTGACACCAGGACAGGTGATAATTTTGTTTATTAAAACAAATCTAATTGATGTGATTCAGTAAATGTGTATGATAAGAGTCTTAACATATTTTTGTAGTGAGTTAAGTCTTGTATCAAGAGACGAGAATTGAAATGACTCCATACGACTTCATCCCCGTTGTACAAAAAATGTACTTAACGATGAGCTTATGAAAAAGACCCTTTCACTTTCCATTCATTTCCTCTGACGAAGGTGAGCTATGAGTTCGTGCACTTCATGATTTAAGGTATGAGTTGTGGGTGGACAGATAAGATCATTTGAAAAGGTACAGCACATATGGATAACACTTCTACAGAAATGATTATGAAGATATAAAAGAGGATCCTACCAATACAGGAAGGCAGAGGATAGTCCCACGCCCTTCTCTCTCCTGTCATGCACTTGAGAAGGCTACTGCCGTGGAGAGTGTAGCCTGGATTGCATCCATATATAATAGTGCTCCCGGCAAAGTGGCCTTGGTCACTGATCTTGTATCCAAATTGTGGAATGCCAGGATCCTCACAATGTGAAAGTTCAAAACCTGTGATAAGAATACAAAATTATTAAAAGCAACATTTAACAGGAAGATTTAAAATTGTACAGTCTTCTATTGTTTTTAACATAATTACTACTTTTTCCTAACTGTATTACTCTAACAATATTTAATTCTGATAGTATTCAGTAGCCATAAAGAGTTTTTTTTTCCTTGAAAATTAGAATTTGCTGTAATTTTATTGTGTGATTGTAATTTTGAACTTTAGCAACGATACCCCATGGTCTAGATAACTGTATCATGGCTTGTTATAGCACTAAGTTTCTTGCTTACCTCAAGTGAATTATGGCTCGCAATAAATTCTGACCAATGTGTCTACTAGGATTATATCATCAAAATTTTAAAATTCAGACAAAACATGTGAAATCATAACTGTCCAATTTACAGGTATGTCCCTTGCAAATATAACTGTAGATCGTTTTACTTTGATAACATTGGAAGAAAATCATAGTCTCACATTAAAAATACAATTTTTCAAGAGGTAATATAGTAATAGTATTCAGTTTAAAGAACTATGAATTTCTATATTCTACCCTCTCCAAAATACATAGCTTTCAAAAATTCTCACAGGAAAACAAAAACAAAAATGTATCAAAGCTACATGTTATCATTCTTTGGTGCAAAGAAACTATTTTTGTGTTCAGCAGTTGGGCTTTCTGAATGAATTTTGCTGGAAACTTGGTTTCCTGAGGTAAGAGTAACCCTGAAGAAGTTAATTTACAACTAACTATATCAGAAGTGAGAAAATGCTGGAGAGCTTTACCTGACTCTAGAGGAGGTTTCTACTTTGAGGGATAATGTTTATACTTTGAGGGAGAATGAAGCCCAGGGCCTTACAGACATCTCTAGGTTATAATAACAGGAGACATAGTAGGCTAACCTGACTCTTAGAGATATGTATTTACATTCCAGAGGTTAAAATGAGAGCTCAGAATCCTTTCCATCCCATCTCCAAGCAGCAAGTGTCTTTCTCCCTCCTTTTGGGAGAGGAGGGGAAGTCAGCTGCCTAAAACAGAGCAAGTCCATTTTTCTTCATCCCTTGTCCCTGGCCACTCGTGTCGATTTTGCCATCTGATTTCCATCATGTTACTACAGGGGTAAGGACTGGGTCAAGAGCGGGGGCCACCCTGTTATTATTATTATATTATTTAAATTATAAGTGTTCATCTGTCTAGATCCAGAAGGCCTTGTGTGCATATGCGAATAAAGTCAACAAGAACAAATACTAAAAACCTAACAATCATGGCACAATTCACTATTAAGATTCTGAAAGAACTAGAAAAGGATACTTCATGATTTAAACCAAGCATGATTGTAGTAATCAAAATCTAGGCTCCTTAGCTATGGAGTTCTCATCTTTTTTTTTTTTTTTTTAAGATTTTATTTATTTATTTGAGAGAGAGAGAGCATGTAAGCGAGAAGAGGGTCAGAGGGAGAGAGAGAAGCAGATTTCCGGCTGAGCAGGGAGCCACATGGGGCTCACTCCCAGGACCCTGGGATCATGACTTGAGCTGAAGGCAGACACTTAACCTACTGAGCCACCCAGATGCCCCTGGAGTTCTTGTCTTTAGTGTCTTACAGAGTGTATAAATGTAAGATAAATAATAGAATGAATGTGCCAAAGATAATTTGGTGCGATTTGCACCAGTTACAGCTTCTGAGACTAGAGGACTATAAAGAATATTCTAGAGAGCTTCACGAGTTTGGAAAATCTGTGATTTCAAGTCAAATAATGTTGGAGAAAAAGAGAACTTTTATGTGTGCAAATCATATTATAAACAAAAAGATTTGCATCTCTTTTATAGGCATAGATCTGTGACCAAATTAATCTAGATTTGAACTAGAAAACAAAAAAGCACGTATTAGCTCAAGTATGTCAAATCACGAATTTGCATGGCTGACTTCCTAGAACGTCAAAACAGATATTAAATCACTAAAACTTGCATATCTCCAAGTACTGAATATATATGATAATTTCAGTATATTGAGGGATACATCACCTCTCAGAGAACATAAGAAACCCTTCCTACTTTCTTCTTTCGGGCCTTAGCCATTTTTTTTTTCCTGCTCACTCAAAGAATTACTTTGCACATTTTAATTATTTTACAACCATTTGCTTCTTTTCTTTGTTTTTCTAGAGAGTGGAATTATTTCATCCCCCTGCCCCCTTTTGCCACAATGCCTTCCCAGTACAAATCTTGGCACATAGAAGGTGTTTAAAGATTTTTGTGAATGAATGTGGATTTTTAGAGGTAATTATCTTGAGGAGACAACTGAAAAAGGAACTAAAATAATGCTGATGAGAAACCGAAGTTTATGAAACAATTAAAAAAAATCTTCAGGAATTTCCTGTACAGATCAATTTGTGGCAGTTTCATTGGGGTGAAAATATGTTAAAATAAGGTAAATGTAAACAGCTTCAGAAACGGAACCAAACAAGAAGTTAGAAGTCGTTAACTCAAATTGTGACAAAGATGAGATATAAAGGATACATGGTCAAGCAAATCAATCTTTCAAATACAGAAGCAGAAATGGCAGAAGTAGTAACTTTAAATTTTCAGGACACATTATTTTGCATGAATCTGCATACTTAATACTACATTTAAAGTGTCCTTACTTAAAAATTACAAGTTTGTATGCCTTCCACCAGACATAATATTCAGTTTATCATTCAAAACGCTGCCACTTCTCAGTTTTATCATATACCATTTATCAAAATAAAAATGGAAATCAAGCTCCTTTTTCAAGGTTTATTACCAAATTCATCCGTCCTTAATTTGAATGTTCTGTAAATGTGGTTGGCAATTGCTGGTGATGAGGTAAAATGGAGATATTCTTTGTAAATTAATATAATTTATAATACTTTGCATTGTAGATAAAAATGCACATGGACAATAGTATATAAGCTACAGAGCACAACATAATTTAGTCCAATTTGGTAGAATTATTGTTGCTTATTCATAAATATTCAGATCTGTCTTATCTTTATGGAAACATTCAGCTGCCAGTCTTTTCATTGAAAAGCTCAAATACTTGAAACTGACAATTAAATAAAGATGTGTATGAAAAATCCCATATACCGTAAATATTCACCATTCCTCCTGAAATCTGATACTCTGATGAAATGAAAATTTCTAGAGCACAAAATGAACTGAAAATCCCCATTACCTAAATCCTTTTGACCTAATGAATGACTTTTAAACTGAGATTTAATTCCTTTCCTGCCACCATTAGCATAAGGATTTCTAATTTATTTTTAAGTCATTATTTGAAACCCACAAAAGAATACCAAGAATAACATAACAACTTCACCATTTGGCTCTATCAGATTCTAGTATCATAGTGGCTTCAGATTAATATTAATATTATTTCAGATTAGTTTTCAGATTAATATTCATATTAATTGATTCATATTCACATATTATTATTAAGAAATAAATATTATAAGACAAGTTAAAGCTCCTTTTTGTTCTCCTCTCAGTCCTTTTCTGATTATTCCCTACCAAGAGCTAGCAAATATTCTGAATTAGTAAATTATTCTCACACCTATTTTATATTTTTATCACATATCTATATATCTATGAACAACGTAGTATGTTTTGCACTTATACATTTTTTTTTTTAGATTTTATTTATTTATTTGAGAGAGAGAGAATGAGAGAGAACACATGAGAGGGGGGAGGGTCAGAGGGAGAAGCAGACTCCCTGCCAAGCAGGGAGCCCGATGTGGGACTTGATCCCGGGACTCCAGGATCAGGACCTGAGCTGAAGGCAGTCGCTTAACCAACTGAGCCACCCAGGCGCCCGCACTTATACATTTTTAAACATTTTATTTAACAGAGAGAGAGAGAAAGAGAGAGAGCGCATGTGAGCATGAGTAGGGGGAGGGATAGAGGGATAGTGACAATCAGACTCCCTGCTGAGCAGGGAGCCTGGACCTGGGGCTGCATCCCAGGACCCTGAGATCATAACCTGAGCCAAAGTCAGACACTTAAAACTGAGCCACCCAGGCATCCTGTAAGTATTTATACATTTTATAAATTATAAAATTATTTTTAAATTTCTTCTGAGGCTTTATTTATTGCCCAGCATTATATTTTAACCTTTATACACACACGCACACACATATCACACATACACATTTTATTCATTTTAACTACTCTGTGGTATTCCATTAGTAACATACTCCAAAATTGATTTATTTATTTTCCAACTGATGAGCATTTACATTATTTTCAATTATTCCCTGCTACAAAAAGGCTATATTTTTTTGTCTCCTTTTGCACATTACTAACCCATGTAGGGATCCAGAGTTCATTTTGTCCTAAGATTCCACCAAATCTGCTAATCTGCTTTTTAACTTCTGCCTTGGCCTACTGAAAGTTAGTTGAATTCCTACCTCAACATAATTCTGTGCAGTTTGTTTATGAGCAATAGCTATGTATTCACATGGGGTAATGTCACATGGTCAGCAGAACAGTAATACAATAAGGCAGATGGCTTACAATATAAATATTTGAAAACTCAAGCTTTGAATGTAAGTCAGCATTTCTGATGGAACTTAAACCAAGAAGACCTTTATATGCTTTATTTATTTGAAATTCAGTTAAAATGTAAATATGTACTTAATATTGTAAAAGTTACATTTTAGAGTATTTAATGGTGAATGTAGATATGTTAGATGTATAGACCAAAACTAAGAACTTTCAAGTTGTTAAATAGAAAGCAAATAGGTTGTTAATAAGGGAACTGAGAAAGCATGTTGGCTAAATACAGTAAAGAATCACATCCTTTCTGAAACTAAAAGCATCAAATTTTAAATAATAATGCAAGGAAACAAAGATTAGATTATCCTATCATTTTTTTTAAGTGCTTTTTTTTTTTAAGATTTTATTTATTTGAGAGAGAGAGAATGAGAGAGAAAGAACACATGAGAGGGGATAGGGTCAGAGGGCGAAGCAGACTCCCTGCCAAGCAGGGAGCCCGATGCGGGACTCGATCCAGGGACTCCAGGATCATGACCTGAGCCGAAGGCAGTCGCTTAACCAACTGAGCCACCCAGGCGCCCCTATCCTATCATTTTAATCTCTATTGAATTCTTTGATGGATTTGGTTCATAATATTTAGTAGAATAATCTGTAAGAATTGTATTTAATGTTTGATTACTAAATTCTACTTAGGCCATGAATCTTGCAAGAAATCGCCTCATTTTAGAATTCTTTATATTTAAATGAAGATGTATACAAAGTAGAATGTCAATTTTGCCACTCTAAAATTTGCAAGCGTGGAAAAAATATGAATAAAATTCACAAGCAGGAAATTGTCCACAGTCATGCACAACAGCTGTGATAATCCTCTTTGATTCAGACATAATAAAGAATATAATAGGAATAAAGAGAAGAAAGTATTAAATGACTACACATTCCTTTTTTCTCACTAGTCAAACTAATAAAAAAAAGGCACAACTTATTCCTCACTAGTCAAACTCTGTGAAACATATCAAACTTTGAAACCACAAACTTTATAAGAATAGTTTAAGAAGACAATCCTTACAATTTTCAGTATATAGAAGTAAAACATTTCAACAAGCAAAAGTTTGTGGAAACGATTGATATGCATTTCGAACTGGAGGAATAAGAGATATGGTAAATAATTTTTTTTTTTAAATTTCTGATGGTCTAAATCCTATGTATAAAGTTCTGAGTAGAAAACATTACTCACAGACTTTCCTATATTTTAATCTGTTGGGCATGAAAATGTGAGTGATATTTTTAAATAGGCTAGTTTGTGTCTTGCACATCATATACTTGTACATCATTCTGGGATGGTGAGATTCAGCTTTGTCTGAACATTAATTTTTAACTATCAGCCATTTTGTATTTGGCCAAACTGTAGAGTTGGTGTATTCTAGATACATCTAGGAATGGAATTTTACTAGATATTGCCAAATTACTCTCCTAGGTGACTTTACCAACTTGCATTCCCCAAAGTTAAAAGAGTTTCATGTTCTTCAAATTGCCATCAGCATTTAGTATTGTAGAGCATTTTAATTTTTACTAACTTCATGAATATGTAATAACATATTATTTTAGGTTTTTTTTTTTCAATTTCTACTAAGCATTTTTTTGTTTGCTTACTGCCTACCTGAGGCTACTTTCGTGTGAAATTTTCTTTTCATTTTCCTATTAATTTATAGGATTCCTTTCTATAGAGTTTATATTTTCCGTTACATATATTGTAAATATTTCCTAAAAATGTCTCATCTTTCTACTTTGTTCATGGGGTGTTTTGTTATAGAGGCATTTAAAAAAATAAATGTTGACTGGGGTTTGGTCAGGAAAATAGAAGGCACTTAGACATTTTGAATTGCTAAGATTCCGTACAAGAAGTAGGTACATCTTTATTCCTCTCGTATTGAGGGAAAATACAAGAAATGCAGACAGAGTGAAGGTCAGAAGACCACTGCTGGCTTTCAGGACATCTTGGAGTTCAGGGAAGCTGCTGTCACATAAAACCACCTGTCAGCCTCACACTCCCACCTGCTACACCGATAGACAATAATAATGGCTTCTCCATCCGTTCTACCTCTCGGCTCTCACAGGACTGCATTTAACCGGCAGAATCTAAGTAGAGATCTTCGCTGGCCAGAGTATGGGAAATACAGCTGCCAGGTTTTTAGTCTCTACACTTCAGGGAAGTGCTTAGAAGGGCAGAGATGCTACTGATTATTGGCAGGTTTTTGCTTGTATATCTTGTTTTAGAAATCTTACTCCACCTTAAAGACACCGCTGTTCTAGGACACACTTTTTTCCCTAAATATTTTATTTTATTTATTTTTGTAAAGATTTATTTGAGAGAAAGAGATAGTGAGAGAGAGCACAAGTCGGGGAAGGAAGAGGGAGAGGGAGAAGCAGCCCTGAAGAGGGGCTTATCCCAGGACCAGGGATCCTGACCTGAGCCGAAGGTCAGATGCTTAACCGACTGAGCCACCCAGGTGCCCCTTATTCCTAAATATTTTAATGTTTTTATACTCCCATGTAAGTTTTCAATCCCCAAGAAATTAATTTTTATGTAAGGAGTATATTAGTAGGTCTTTATATATTTAAGTTCAAACCTTACAAAGCTTTTGGGATGTCAAAGTTATAAAAATGACAGTGACTATTTTGTTATTTTATTATGAAGAACTATCTAATATTATCTATGTAAGTGACAGATAATCAAGAAATATTTCTTTAATACCTTATATTACATAATGCAGCATTAGTCAGTACTTCCTTTATTACCTGGTTAATTCCAAGTTTTAATGAGTAGAAGAAATGCCAAATGCATCTGTTAAGTGTTTATGGGACACAGAACAACATGGAGTAACTTTGTTGCTCCCTTGTAATTTATTTATTCTCTACTTGCATTTGCATTAAATAAACTATATCCAAAGAATAAAGTTAGAGTCAATAAGTCATCTGATTATTTTTCATGATTAACACTGCCAACAACATACTAGTAATTAGAGAGTTTATATAAGGATAATTTATTATATATTTACAAGGTTAGTACACAAGAAAAGGCATCACAAATGAGCTAATGCCCATCATTAATTTGAATATAAAATTTGAAATGTGCATGTTCCATGTGGATTACTGAATCATTTCAAGCAACAAGACTGGGAGGCTAAAAGAGTCCAAATATAGCCGAACTTTTTCCCTTGGGATAATGAACATTTCTCCAATGGGCTTTTTAGCAAATTAAATGTGCAGAGGTGATAACAAGAGGCCCAGAGATAGTGTCTAATGTCTGGGCATCATGGCCATTTACCAGATCAACTTTTGAGAAGACAATGCTATAATCCATCAAAAAGGTGCGATTTAGCTCTGTAATGGATGGTTGTTTAAAATACCCAATCACTTTCTACTGAATGAAAGTGGGAGAACTACAAATGAATAGAGCTAAAAGAATCTGCAACGAAGCATTACTTCAAGACATTAAGTTTAAAGACTACACAAACAACATAAAAGACAGTAGGTCTAAGGTATTCCCTGATTGTAAGTTTAGCCAATAAGATTCTCAGGCATAAAATGATGAAAGTGTCTTTGGAAATAATTGCATTTACTTTTTAAAATATTATTTGTTTTTACATTTACATCAACAATAAAAAAAATAATTAATCCATGGAATTTCAAATATAAAACATCCCAAACTTGGGTTGGAGATAATATAGTACGGTGATTAAGAGGCAGAGCCCTTCAGCTCAATTTCCGTATCTGTACTTGATAGCTTTGTGACCTTGGGCAAGTAGCATAACTCTTCTGTGCTTTGTTTTCCTCTTCTTCTAACTGGGGATAATAGTACCTTCCTCATAGGGTTATACCTTATACCTAGTAGAGAGTAGATAAATGCTAGCTGTTATTTTTAACTCTAATATTTAAAGATATGCTAGTGTTGAAAGGTCTCTCTGTACCTATTAGGTAAAACTCAACCCCTCACTATAGTCCACCTCACCCCTGCCTAGCTTCCACATTTTCATTTTGTCCCATTCTCCTTGCTCATTCAGTTCTACCCACACAACTTAAGCTCAGGTCTCTCTTGAGCCTTTGCACTTAATGATCTATCTGCCTGGCACCCTCTGCCCACAGATCTGTCTGTGGTTGTCCTTTCTTACAATTCCAAAATCAACTCAAGTAATACCTCTTCTGAGATGGAGTCCCTGAACCAACTAGCTACAGTAGCCCCATCTCCTATATTATCTTTCCTATTGCTCAGTTAGCAGGCTCTTATCCTTTGTTCTTGTCTTTCTTTTCTGTCTTGTTCCACTAAAAATTAGCTCCATATGAGCAGGAACTTTGTATATTCACTGTTCTCTTTATCTCCAGGGCATAAAACATTCCAGAGGGGAAAGACAAACTATGATTCCATAATAAATATAATTCCAGTACAGGAATAAAAGGGAAGATAAGACATATGACCAAATAGAAATGACATTTCTACAACTTAGCCTTCAGTGAGAGAGATTCAGTGAAAGACATTGGATTTACAACTGCCTTCTTGAAATGTGCATTGAGGGGCTGAAGAAGTCTGGTGAGGTTATCCTATCAGGTTTTGCTGAGTTCTATTACAGAGTGATCCAGAACAGAGTGATACTTTAAGAAGGATACTATAATGATATCTTAATTTCTGATCTGTTCTTCCAACTTTAGAAGGAGATGGTAGTTTTCTCTCTCTTTACTCCCCCATTCCCTCTAGGAAATGCAGCTATGCCTTTAGGGGTCACAGGGAAATTGTTGACTAATTTGTATTAAAAAATATGCTTCATCTATATCTTTATTTGGGATGAGTTTCAGATTTCTCCAGGGCAAGAGCATATGATAGCCATTAATTTGAGAAGAATGGAAGAAGGGCCTGAATCTAAGAGGGAGTCCATTCTGAGAGGTTGAGTAGTGGGATTGATTCCCTAATGGTAGTCAAGGTCTCACCAAGTTTATCATGCCATTTTACACTCAACCAGTGTAGCTATCTAAGTTTCAGTTGTTCTAGTCAAACTTGATAGAGCTGACTGAGAAAATTATCTGGGAGAAGGATAACCCCACAAAGGCTAAATAAGATTATTCTTGACAATTCTTAATGTTATGTTTTTGTTATGTTTATCTTAATGGATAATGACTGAAGAGATTTAATTTGCTTTAGAAAATTAAAGGAATGGGAGAGTTTGTCCCTTCAAGTGTGGTGTAGCATTTTCACAAGTATGTATATAATTTATTTATTGATGAAGAAGAGTGAAAGAAGCTCACTGTCTTCTTAGTGTAGTAGAGCTAAAATTATTAATAATGGGTAAACCAAATGCTTTTCCTTTCTAAACACCCAAGAGCCTGGGCTTCCATAATACCATAATACCATTAATCGCAGAGGCATATATTTGATGCAACATCTATGGATTTATTATTTTTTTTTGGAATAACTGTTAGAGTTGTACATTGTAGTAGACACCATAAGTTGTATTCTCAATATCTCTTCTCTTCTTCCTCACAAACACCTTGATTTTGTTCCCAGCAGTAAAAGAATCGTAAGAGGCAGTCTAACATGGTGGTCTAATACTAAGTCAATTATTTAGTCTGCCAAATAATTCATTTCCCAGCTTGTCTTGCTGGAAAATCCAGGTATAACCACATGGCTCAGTTTTGAACACAGAGATAAGAGAATGTCTGACAGAAGAATTTCATTCCTGATAAAGGAGCATTTGTGGTTGCCACCACCTGTTCCCTCTTTCTCCCTGCCTTGAACATGCCTGGAGTTAAAGTAGCATCTTGTGACTATAAAACAAGCATTAGGACAAAAAATGAACACTCTAGGGATGCCACAGAAGAGAGCTAGGGGCAGGACACTTGTTGCCTAGGTTGGACAGTTGAATCAAGAACCTACCTACCTGTTTCTCATCTTTTGTCTTATATGAGAAAAATAAATCCTGGTTATTTAAGTTATGGTTAGGTTTTCCATTACTTGAAACCAAAAGCAACATCTCAACTACTGTTTGCACTGGTCCATTTGCTACTCTTAATGATTATGTAATGAATGGGCCAATAAGACAGTTGAAATAAAATATGCCTTAAAAAGTTCTGTTCTAAAATATTTCCTCATTTTTTTCTCAGCCAAATGTGTTTCTCTCTACCTAAAACTGAAAATAACCAGGCAACCACACAAGGCAACAAAATGGACAACAGAAAGACAGAGAGTAACTATCATTGGATAAGATACCTGTCAGTAGATAAGGTTGCTCATAAAAGGCCTGTTTGTGTTAACACTAGAATTGTGAGGAGCTAGGTAAATGGGATTAATCCGAATTGGATTATTTGCTGTATTTGCCTTGAATGTGCTTGACAGGATCTTTCTAGTAGTCTCTGTGCCTTTCTTTATCCTATTCTCTTTACCTGGTATACTCCCCACCATTTCTTTTTGCGACCCACCAACCCAACCTTTAATACCATCCCATTTATGAATTCTTACTTGATCTGCCCTAGAGCCAACTGTTCTCTCTTCTGTTTCTAATTCTCTTAATGGGAATCCTGGGAACTCCTCTACATCACAAAGGGTTCTCTCAGATGTTTCAGAGGCTAAGTTTGGACAATTGTAAGGAGGGACACAACACAGAATGGCAGGGTAGAATTAGCTTTAGAAATAACCAGATACAAGAATTCACATACAAAAACATGGTCTTTTACATTTTCCCCCATGTTTGGGCACCTTAGCAAATTCTTTTATGTTAAGAAATTAATTACTGCCTCTAAGAAGTTTATGAATATTTAAAATATGTGCCCTTGTAGAATCTTCTTCTATAACACAAAGGCATTTTATAAAATCGGTATTCAGACCACATGCTAATTTACTAAGAATATTTAAAGAGATGACTAAAGACATGAAGAGAGGAAATGGCCCCCTGAAGAAGTATGCACAATATGTTTGCAAAAAAGTGTAACGACAGTACAGTGTGATAACTTATATTAGTTGAGAACAGAAACTTCTGCAAATGAAATGTTAAAAAGTAAGCTAGCTCTGACTGAAGGAGTCAGGGTAAGTAAGCATCAGTGGGAAAAGATCAAAGATGAGTCTTAAAGTTCAAAGGCTCAGTTGATGCTTCGGTTTGGGGGGCACACCAATAACAATTGTTAACCTGTAAGAGAAAGCAGCCTGGCATGGGTGCTATGGTTGGAAACAAAAACGTATTTGGAGGGTGGGAATAAGTTTCCATAAAAGCTAGGAAATCTGGGGTTAGCTATTAAGATAATGCAGATATGGAGAAAGATTGCCATTGTCAAAATCAGAAGTAACCCCTTGGAACAAATACAGTTAAGGACAGATGTGTTACTAATTCCAGGACCCTCCCCAAAAGGGGCTCAGAACACCGCTGTTGATTCAGAAAATCAGAGGACCCTTCACTGACCTGGTGATATCCACCGATATCACAACTTGGAAGTAGGCTATACATTTCAGTTCCAGATCTGAGACGGAAACATTTTAGTTTCAGTTCTGAGACTGAAAAATATTTATAGATGTATATCTACGCTTTTAAAAAAATAATAATTGCTTTTATATTCTCTTCCCCATTCTACAACTTTCCATCTTCATAATGACACACATGCTATAATGAACAACTAGAGTCATTAAGAAAAGAAGAGTGATTTCAAATATTTGCTTTTTAAGATGTCTCTTTTGACATGTAGGAGCTCATACCAATGACAATAAGATCAATGATTTGACTCATTCTAGACACCTAACCACCCCACACAATTTTAAATGCAGGTATGTCCTACAATGTCTAACATCTTTGCACCAATAATTTCATGTTACATAGAATTTAAATATCCAGAAAGGAAATCTAGGTTTTTTTCCTATGACACCCATTAACATTTTAGATGAGGAGAAATGCAAAATGATGCAGAGCAAAGAAAGATCATTATGTAAACAGTGAGCCATGACTTGAAAAATGTCAGCAACTCTGTTACAAAACAGAGAAAGGGGCAGAGAAAAGTAGATTGAAAAAATGTGCCCTTCTGAACAGATCACACCAATTATATTTGAGCAATAATTGTCAATACTATCACTTTTAGTATATCACATAGTATGGACAACATACTACGTGATATACATAGTAATATCTGTAAACACAATTTGCTTGGATTTTCATTTGTCTTTGGAAGTACTTCATAAAAAATTGCATTGTACACAACAGTTCTCAGGATTTAAAAATATGAATTGAACATTCATTTTGTTAATTTAGGTTTTGTTATAATAATGATGTAACAATTCTAGCACAGGTAGAAAAAAGCCTTGAAATAAACAGGGAGCAAGAGTAATCTCTTACTTATATGCATCAGATTTTTAAATATAATGCAATTTTAATATAATATACTCTCTTGTCTCCTACTTCTCATATCATTAAGAAAGAATATTTTCACAAACAATAATTTGATTCAAATTCCCTTCAGGATCCCATATCTTTGATACTGTAATAATTTTAATTTTCCAGTTTCTGTAATAGTTTCCATTCATCTGACTTCTTGAGAAAATTTATAGGGGTCATTAAATCTTTTTCAAATATGCTAAAAGTAAAGATTTCTGAATGTTGTTGCTTAGTTGATTTTCCTAAATTAAATGACCATTCTGCACTTCCAAGAACTGATTTGATCTGATTCTTAATTTGTTAAACACACTGCCAGTTTTACATGAGCTTTACTTTCTTAGTGTACTATCTTTCTTAGTGTACTGTCTTACAGAGTAGAAACTCAATAGATATATTACTTGAATATAATTTATTGATAGACATAATAAGTCTGTTTCCTATATTATGACACTGGTAAAATAAATTCAGTTAATTCATTTTACAATTGATATAATCCATCAACCCATGGTTCTCAGTCTTTGAACTCCTACTTGTTTAATTGTCAGAATAGCCAACTGAAGTATAATGCAATAGTTCTGTATGAATTTATTTTTAATAAATCAATTCAACAAAAAGCAAAACAAAATAAAAACTTAACTCTAATGTACACTCATCTCAAACCATCCAGTTATCGTTAATGACTGTCCAATATAACTACACACATTGCAAACATTGAATTTTCATCTATTAAAAAAATAAATTATATTTTTAAAATATTGGATGGGGAGAATACTGCTATTTTAAAAATACGTAAATAAATAAGCCACAAATTACTTAACCATTCTGAACCTTAGCTGTTTTCATGTGAAATTGCAACAGTTAGAATACCTGTAATTTATGGAATTGTTGTTAAGGTCAAATAAAATTATATATATAGAAGGTAGTTTTACACTTCAAATTCATGATCAAATGTTGGGTATTATTTCATCTGGTAAATTGCAATTATTTAATAAATATTCAGCCTCAGTGTTTGGCCATTTTTTTTCTTCCAAAATACTTACTGGTATAGACAAGTTGAAAACCTTCATCTGTCCCTTCAGAATCAGAATTAAATTCTAGCCAGAGCTGATTTGAAGTACTGCTAAGTGTCAATCCTCTCATAGATGCTCCAGTAAATGCACCTAGTAGATGAGTCGTTTTATCTTTTCCATCATAAATCTGCAAAACATTTATAATTAAAAATGTAAACGTGCCAATAAAAACCAATTCCAATCATGTGTTTATATTTATGAAGAAGAGGAAATTATCGTATTCTTCCTAAATCAGATCACTCATGTTCCCCAAGGACAATTACATATATTAATTCCTACATATATCAAGCTAAGAAAGTTAGAATCCACATGGATAATTTTAAAATTCCAAGCTCAGTATGCCTTAAGTACTCATATTATATAACTATTGGTCTTATTATAAATATAATGCTTTTTTTTTTTTTTTTATGGCAGGCATTTCAAATTGAGGATATCTACAGAAAGACTGGTTTCCAAGGTTGATTGGTTGTTTTTCTGCAACTTGCTCAAGAGGGTCAAGTACCTGTTTTTCTAATAACATAATTAATATAAAATATACTTGCTTCTTTTGCAATTTCTATAATTTACCGATTTCCTTTAACTTAATCCATTTTTGACATGTAAAAAATACTGAGTACCAAATGCTTTTAGAAACTAATTTAACAAGACAAAAACATACAAAACAAAACTGATGAGTCTCAAACATCCCCATGTAAATCTCATTCTTCTGAAGTTGTAACTTCTCATTATATCCTAATTTGCTTTTCTTTTATCTGTTCATTATAGACATCTCTCCAGGTCAGTAGATACAGATTCTGCCTTTTGAGAGCTGTGCAATATTTCACACAGTGACACTACCACAACTGTCATTCCCATATTAATAAATTCAAGTTTTTTGTTCCTAAGAGCAATACTGAAATAAACACCTTTTACATATACCTTGCATTTTTTTGGTACTTGTATTTTCATAAGGAAGTTTCCAATATATGGGATTTTTGAGCTAAAATGTTCAGATATAGCCATATTATTTCCAAAAAAGTATACAGAAATTAAGTGGAAGGTTTACCAACATTGCATGTTACCATTCTTTTGCCTTTAGGCATGAATTTTCAATGGAGCACTTACGTCCCACTCCCCCAAGGCAGTGAAAATTGGTTCTTGCTTGTGATGAAGTCTTATGTATTACAATGATTAGTAGGCTACAAAGATCACTCTATCTGACCAATTTTATTCTATAATATTTAGTTTCATGGGGTTGGGGGCTCATTAGATGAATGATAATGAATGGAAAAAGTTGAGAAATGCTGCTCAAAGTTACTTATCTCCTTCCTGAAACTGCTTTACTTCTAACCTGGTATTAGTGTAAAGATTATGTTGCTGAACTCCTAAACCAGTGACCTTGCCGTAATACCAGTGTTCCCCCAAAGTGGTATTCATCATGTTCATGTTCATGTCATGTAAAAGAAAGCAGTTAGATGGTATGCAATGGAAATTTTCATTATTATTATGCTAATCTGCATGATAGAATTTTCTTGGGCTAAATTTTTGGGTTTAATTTTATAATCTATGTAGAATGTTTTCTATAATTTATAAATGAAAATTCTTGTGTAGTTTTTATATTTTTTCTTTTTTTCAAATCTTTATCAGGTTTTTTTTTTTTTAAGATTTTTATTTATTTATTTGACAGAGACACAGCGAGAGAGGGAACACAAGCAGGGGTAGTGAGAGGCGGAGAAGCAGGCTTCCCACCGAACAGGGAGCCCAATGCGGGGCTCAATGCGGGGCTCAATCCCAGGACCCTGGGACCATGACCTGAGCGGAAGGCAGACGCTTAACGACTGAGCCACCCAGGTGCCCTTCTTTATCAGGTTTTAGTATTCAATTTATGTTAACTTAATAAAACAGATTGGGAAACTTTCACTATATTTCTAATATCTGGATTATTCAAATAAAATAACGAGACTTTTTTATTTACAGGCTTAAGATTTTTTCAACTCAAGAAACTATCTTTGAGTTTTTGTTTATTTAATTACTCCTTATTTATATGATCCTTTTATTTTCCACCTAGAATGCCTATTACTTGTATGTTAAGTCTCCAAAACTGTATTGTAATTCTCCTATCTTTTCTCTTCGCATCTATCTTTCCCTCTGTGTTGTAAACAATCTTCCACTGGATCTTCCACATAAACAATTAGATTTTCAGCAGTGACTAATCTCTTCTTAGGGCTTCTATTAAAATCTTAAATTTTAGGGATGCCTGGGTGGCTCAGTCCATTGGGCGCCTGCCTTCGGTTCAGGTCATGATCCCAGGGTCCTGGCATCAAGTCCTGTGTTGGGCTCCTTGCTGGGTGGAAAGCCTGCTTCTCCCTCTGCCTGCCACTCCCCACTGCTTGAGCTCTATCTTTCTCTGGCAATTAAATAAATAAAAGCTATAAAAAAATTATTTAAAATCTTAAATTTTAAAATCATTGGTCAAGCTTTAGAAAGTCTCTCTTCTCTCTCAGCACTCTAATTGCATAATCTTAAGATTTTTTCAAAAATTTTAAATTTATTTTCAAATTTCTCTTAATGTTCCCACAGTATGAATTCAATGTATACCACCTGCTCCATGCATTTAATTTGGTCTTTCTTCCCTCCGTTACTGAATTCCCCTTAAGTATGTATTTATGTATCTTTTGCTATTTATAGGATTTTATTTCCTCATTATTGATATAGGATTTAAGTGTTATAAAGACTAGAGATAAAATTTTGTTTAACATTCTATAAAAATGTAGCTTGTGTTCAGGGCCCCTGGGGTCCTCTTCAAACCACATTACCCTATGCCTTTTCTGCACAGGAATTTTGAAGTCTCTATTACCAGGACCTTCTGCTCTTTCCCTATGTCATTGAGGGAATCTGCAGCTTCATAGGCACCTCCAGGCTCCACCAGCTTATTTATTGTATTAGCAATAAATTAGAGAGGAAGGTAGAAATAGAGGGAGAAGGTTGAGAGCTGAACTCAAGCCAACATGGTCATGGAATTCCTAAAATAAAACATTTTACTGTTCTCTCCCTTCTTTTGAAAGGTTTTTCTGTCAATTATAAACAAAAAAACAACAATAAAAAAAAAGTGGGTTGACTGTTTAAAGCACTAGATAGAGGGCTGCATGGACAAATTTCCTAAAATTATACAGGAGTACCTTGAACACCCTGGTGGAACTTACCGGACAAGTAAGTTTCTGTTTTAGTTATCAGCAAGAAGTTATTTATCTTCAACAAAGCTTAACCAAATGTTGAGGTTTGTTAACTCAGGAATTTTGTTTTTTGATTACATAAGAGTAAACTTTTGATTTCTTAAGAATAGTAGTCACCAGTGATAATTCAGAGACAAGGCAACACACTTGCTGGAAAACCTTTTTGTGTCTGTGAGTTTCAAATGTTCAATATTCTCAGAAACTGCTTTTGAATACATTTATTTTATGACTATCTATATAATATAGGTCATAAGTTCTAAGTTTAGAGCTATAAATTCACAAACAAACCATTTAACCAGCAAATTCAGTGGATCTTATTTGTGGTTAATATTGTCTAGGTAACCCCAAAGAATATTTTCCTTTTATTTCCCTTCTTTTCACCAGCATGTAACTTCATTCTTATGTTAAATATAAATAACATTTCTTGGGTTCAACTAGTTCTGCTTTTATGCATGGATACACTGCAGAAACTTCATTTCTCAAAAATAGCCAAATAAAGGGGCGATATAAATTAAACAACTAATTGATGTCAATGAGTAAACAGAAATTGGTTCTTGAATTCTGTTTTTAATTTTTTTAAAAGTCTCTCCTAATGTTTTTCTTAAATTTTCAGTGGTAATAAAACAAAAAAAAAAGTTGAATCATAGGAGAAATCTTCACTTTACACATGAAAATCATTTTTTATGTAACAATGTTAAAAAAGTAACAAAATAATTCAACTCGTATTTAGTTCTATGCACAGTATTAGGTGTTGGGAATAAAATTTAAAAAAATCAAGACATCATTCTTAAAATGAACGGAATTTAAAAAATATCGTCTGTCCCCAGAAAGACATTTACATTGTGTCTTTCTACTTTTTAAGTGAGAAGCATACTTTTTTCTTTTCCAAAAGAAACTGTCTTTAATACATCATTTTAAAAATAATGATTGAAATAAAAAGAATGAAAAGGGCTAATACTAAAAAATATATATACATCTTAAACCCAGCAGGAAGGATCTAATTCAGCACCAAAATTCATTAACTGCAGTTTATTTAACAATGTAAAGTCAAGAGGTAGAAAACAAATAACACAGAAACACCACTATAATCATAAAAGTAAAATGAAGTGTGATAATTCAACTATGAAATTTTGGAAGCATGTATAGAGTTATTAAATCAAGATGAAAAGCAGGTGTTAATTAGCAAGGCTTTAAAGAGAGAAGAGTTTTACAGTAATGATCAAGCCAATGCTATTTAACTTGTAAATAAAATCCTTCAAATGTATTCAAACACGTATGGAAGCATAAAGGTAATAAGAAATGACAAAGCAGTGTAGCCAAAGGCAAATTACTTTGGAAGTGGACATGGATGCACGTATATAAATTAAAAAAATAAAACGAACAAAATGTACATTTCATTTAAAAGTAAATTTTCAGGGGTACCTGGGTGCCTCAGTCTCCCTTTGGCTCAGGTCATGATCTTGGGGTCCTGGGATCAAGCCCAGCATCAGGCTCCCCGTTCTCCTTCTCCCTCCACCCCTCTCCTCATACTATCTCTCTCTCTCAAATAGATGAATAAAATCTTTTAAAAAAAGTAAATTTACAGTACAGAGTGATTATATTGGGTCTTACCCATAAAACTTTTATTTGAGATCATTACTTTTCATATTTCTGTTCTGATTAAAGTCAGGATTATTAAGTATGCTTTTATATATTTGGGCCTATTTTCTTTTTCCTTTTTCCTTTTTTTTAGCTCATTATTATTATTTTCAGCATATGTCTTAACACCTATTTGTTTTTCAAAAATTTATAAATCTAAAAAAGAATAAGATAACTGTATAATATATTTTTTGTGCTGGAAGGGAGAGGATTCTGGTGTTTCCCATTGAAATATTCTCAGTTACTTAGCACCTAATTCAGATAATGAAGACTCTCTTTAATGTCAAATTTTAGAATTTCAAGTTGATTTAAGAATTAATATCATGAAAGGCATTGAGGGCTTTTGTAACGTTAGTTAAGCTCCTTGATGAGGCTCTAAGTTGTCAAATGGTTGCCATTAACCTGGTAGTCTCATAATAGAACAGACTAGAACTCAGTGTTGCCATGTTTCAGTTATCAAACCTTTTATAATGGATCAGGGCCTGAAATTAGTTTTGGTGTACAGACCCTCCTAGATTTGGAAGGTCAAACCCTATCATAATGAACTGCTTATTAACACTCAAAACTGTGTTTTTTGTTTATAATAAATGCATGATTAGAAGGCATAATCTCAGTCATTCCTCTAATGAGTTAGCAAGTCAGATGTTATCTGAACCCAAGAGCAGAAAGTACATAGAAAATAAAATCAAAAAAGAGAAATCACACATGTACATATGTATAATCACACAAACCTACAAATTATTCCCACTCATGAATATTAGAATTTTCATTTTGGCTGCTTGTTTTATAGGTTGATTTGGAAATTTAAATAAAGTTTTTTTTTTAAAAGATTTTATTTATTTGACAGAGAGACACAGCGAGAGAGGGAACACAAGCAGTGGGAGTGGGAGAGGGAGAAGCAGGCTTCCCACCAAGCAGGGAGCCCGATGTGGGGCTCGATCCCAGGACCCTGGGATCATGACCTGAGCCGAAGGCAGACGCTTAATGGCTGAGCCACCCAGGCGCCCCAATAAAGTTTTTCTAATAAGGTGAGTGAGATGTCAAAGTTTGAATAAAAAATAAAAAAGAATAATTTTTACAATGATTGATAAAAAAGGACAATGTTCTAAACCTTATGCTCTCCAAAATAAAATGAAACAGAGCAGAGAACTTTTGTTCAAAATAAAATATTTATGTCTTTAAAATAGCCATATAATGTGTATTCAATTATAAGAGCTAATATATTTTAGTAAAGGAGTTTGGGACACAATGAAGAGTGAGCTTTTCAGGAGGTTTAACTTTGTGATTATATAACAGAGTTGAAGTCCCAATTCTACCTTTAAAGCTGTATGGCCTGTCACAAATCATTTCACTTCTGTTATACTCAGTATGGGAAAGAATGAAGGGTTTTATGAGGTCTAATATAGCACTCTCGACAAATAAATATTTAGAGCGTGCTTTTGGAGGAAGAGATAGCAAAGGATTACCAGTGAACAAGCAAAGTTGGTAGATATGTATGGTGGACATATGAGATCTCTGGTGTGCTAGAAAATGTTTAACAACCAGCTCTCAGACAAATAGAATTGGTGAATATATATAACCATACATACTTTTTAAAAAAAATAACTTTTATTAATATAAAGAAAGGTAGACAAACTTTTTCTAAAAAAGAATTAGAAGATATTTTAGACTCTTTGGGGGATCATATCTCTGTCATAACTACTCAATACTTCCATTGTAGTGCAAAAACAGGGACAGATAATATGTAAATGAATGAACATGGTTTTCTCCCAGTAAAATTTTATTTATAGAGATGGGTGTCAAGACCAATTTGGCCCATAGACTGTTTGGGAATCCCTGAATGAAGGGATGTGTAGCATGCAAGTTACAAACAGCAAAAAAATTAAAATATATATATATATATATATATTAATTGCTGCAAATTCCATAGATTTTTACAGAATACTTTCAGTCGTTTTTTTTTTTTGCCAAATTTTTGTATCTGCAACTTATAATTGCAAACAAAATGATTCCTAATTGAATATTGCTTGATTTTTTTATGTTAACAAGATAAAGTAAAGCAATGTAAAAACAATGTTGTATCAGAAAGTCATATTTACAAATGACAGGAGAAACTTCTTAGCTAAACTGAATAATAGTTTTTAATTCTAGAAAATATGTATTCTCAATATTTTGGTGTTACTCACAACAGAAGGGCTACAGACAAAACCCATTCTTAAACTTAAGTATAGATGATGAGCAAAGCAATAGATCAAGTCAAGATCTGTAGTGTTTGTCATTTTCTGCAGTGTAACTACTCCTAGTGTTGCCAATATCAAGCTATCAATGTGATATCTCTGTATGCAGAGTTGGGAAAGGATGGACACCCTGCATAGTATTTCTACCATAGAGATATAATATACACAGCTCACCTAAAAAACACACATAATAATAAAAGTAGTAAAATAATTAGGAAATGAAAAGTTGTATTTGTTACCTTTGTTTTTAATATAACTTAATTGTATTATAATTGTAATCTAATTTAATTTAATTTTTAATAATGGCTATGTTTAACAACTAGTTCACAAAGTTATGGAAAATTTAGCAATAGGTTCTCACA
Source organism: Leptonychotes weddellii (assembly GCF_054177405.1). Taxonomy (NCBI): domain Eukaryota; kingdom Metazoa; phylum Chordata; class Mammalia; order Carnivora; family Phocidae; genus Leptonychotes; species Leptonychotes weddellii. Next base: position 147,614,508 of record NC_138372.1, read on the forward strand.
AGTAGTATTCCCAAAGACTAGCACACGGGTTAGGAAATAAGCTTGAAAATAATACATCTTGAAAAACAACAACATTTTAATAACTTTCTTTTCATACTGCCAAAAGAATGTTATTAGAGTTATTAATCAAGTCCTTCAACTACCTAGTTTCTCATAAATATGACAATTCTCTTAACCCCTTCTTTCAGACTCTCAAAACCAATATTAAGTTATTTTACTGACTCCTCTCCATAATCACCCATTCTGTCTACATTTTGCATTAGACATAAGTCTTTACACTTGATCTTAGCCAAAAGGCCGAGAAGCGATAGACATAAGTCTTTAAACTACACAATACTGAGTGTGGTAAAAAGATTGCCTTGAATTTTGTCCCTGCTACAGTCCCTTATCTAAACGTAGTGCTCAGTCTTTTTCTGAAAATAAAAACAGACATTACAACAACAAAACAGAGATAGTATTTCTGATTGCTATTCAGCTTTTGTCTTATCAGGCTGAAAATGGCAATTACTCACGGGTGATTGTTTAAGTATACATATAATAAACACCTCTTATAAATATTAATTGAAATAATTATTTAATTGAAATAACTAATTAAATTATATATTTTGATTGAGGGTTTGAGAAATTCAATATTCTTGCCCATTGAAAGGAACAGAACCAAGGAAGAATATATTCATAATTCCCAAACCTGGTGTTTTTCAGATAATCCAGAGAGCTTTATAAAAATCCAAAATTCCAGGCACAGATCAACTCAAACAGTTTTCCTCAGATCTACTGAATCAGAAAAATCTGGTAGTGGTGCCAGGAATAAACTACCTAGAGGAGTCATATGATCAGCTACATTTGATAGAAACTTTATTAGTATGGTTGTATATAAGTAAAGTAATTTATGGAAAGTGGAGGGAAGGAAAAGAGTGGGTGGATGACTAAGTGGATGACATCAGTCTGGATGGCATGCTCTTAGAGAGGAAAGTGTATGTGTGTGTGTGTGCGCACGCCATTTCTACCTATAGATAAAGTTGATACACACACATGCTTTTATTGTTGTTGTTTTAGTCAGAATCCAATACAGTGATATTATATAGTAAATGCAGCCAGAAAAAAAAAAAAGCCTTGTCTAAACCTTACACTCATATAGAGATTACAAGAGAATGTTATTCCCAAGAACATAGCCAATCCTACCATATAAAGAAAAGCAATGTTTTTCTCTCAGTCAAGGGGCAGAGGGTTCTATAATGGGCTATTTGTTTTACTAATTTCTTTTTTTTTTTTTAGAGTTTTTATTTATTTATTTGAGAGAGTGAGCATGAGCAAGAGAGTAGAAGCAGAAGGAGTAGCAGAGGGAGAGAGAGAAGCAGGCTCCCCGCTGAGCAGGGAGCATAATGCAGCTTGATTCCAGGGTCCTGGGATCATGACCAGAGTGGAAGGCAGCTGCTTAACTGACTGAGCCACCCAGATGCCCCAGTTTTACTAATTTCTTCTGATTTCCTAGTCTGAATGGAGAAAGAGCTGACTGCACTAGGTGTAATGCTGGAAAATGCTGGGATGGGGATGGGCTCTCATGGACTGGTGTGCAGTGAGGGAAATCACCCTGCATCATGAGAGGACTCTGGGCTCCTTAGTCTTTGAACATTAATCATCTGTCCTTTGGAGGGCACATCCGTCTGCTTTGTGCCTAACTGTGCCTGTGGCAAAAGGTATTTTTGAACAAGTTGTCCATGGGATTAATGGGAGGAATAAGACAACATATAAGCATTTACATCTTAAACTGGTGGACAGACCATGTAGACGATGGAGTTGGAGGTTAAAGCCCATCCCCAACTGTCTCTCTACAGTGGCTTGCTGAAGTTATTTTGAAATAATTCAGAATAAACCCAAAGCAAGATTATCAGTAAGGGGTGTTTCTCTTGTAATATTTAGTATATAATCTTTTCAACTTGGGGAAACATACCTTTATTCTAGGAAAGTTACAAAAATCTTTGCTGGGGATATACATTTTCATGAAATAAAAATCCTTATTTATTTAAAAATCATTATTTAAAGAACCTTGAATGTGACATGCACTCACAATGTCACTTTTTGCTGAGGTTTCAACCATTCTCAGGTAACACAGGTAACAAGTGCACATTACCTTACTCCAAGGAGGCAGCAGATTAGACAGAAATCACTCTGAGGAACACATTAGGGCTATTCTTTATAAAGGCATCACCTGTTATCCCAAATGAATTTTCCAATTAATAGACATCATTCAGTTTGGAAAAGTAATGGATACTTTTCAAGCATCACAGAGAGTAAAGAAATATTTTAGGAAGAATAGTGGTAGGCCTGGGGAAGCACTTCTTAACTGTTAACTTATAACCATATGCTTATTATTGTAGCTTGTGCGATACAGGTTAGTGGCTAGGCTTATACTTCTGATCTATGTCTTGATTTATTTTCCCCCATACTTAGTCTGAGTTAAAAATAAGTACTGCCTCATTTCTAGGTTTAGGCATCCCATTAATCTCAATGCTGACTCTAATTCAGCAAATAAAACTTAAGTTAACAAGAAAATCTAAACAATGAACTGGAGGTTGAAAAGATTATAAAGTGAATTTCTGTTGCCTATTGAGGAAAGGTGCAAAAAACAGGAATGGCCCTAAATTAATAGTAAAATTGTATACATCTAGGGAAATTTCCCGTATCTATACAAATCTTACAAGCCTACAGTACTGTCTGTGTTAGAGAATCATCAATTATCATCAAAATTATATAATTTTAAGAGAAGAAAATAACCAACACTCTTTTTTTTTAAAGATTTATTTATTTATTTATTTGAGAGAGAGAATGAGAGAGAGAGAGCAGGAGGGGGGGAGGGTCAGAGGGAGAAGCAGACTCCCTGCCGAGCAGGGAGCCCGATGTGGGACTGGATCCAGGGACTCCAGGATCATGACCTGAGCCAAAGGCAGTCGCTTAACCAACTGAGTCACCCAGGCGCCCGAAAATAACCAACACTCTTAACATCACTGCTAAACAAGTTTCCCCTACCCCTGCCAACCTGAGATGTCACTTTTTTTTTTTTTTCAAGATTTCTGAAAACAGAATTATGTTGAACTTCTTACCAGGTAAGGAAATCTTGACAATTAGGAAAATTTGTGCAATTATTTTAAAAGTATTTAAATGTGATTTTTACAGAAGTGTTTATTTTTATTCTACTTTTCATATAAATTATATTTACTAAAACACTTACTTTGCAAAATATGAATCAGCAAGTATGGAAATATTTGTTTGCCTAAAATTGTATCTTTTAAAAAAGTAGGACCTTTGCTTATTTCAACTTTTTAGAATAAATTGATACATTTTACACTAAATATTTATAATTATTAATATTTTAAAAGATTTATTAATTTATTTGTTTATTTATTTATTTATTTTAGAGTGAGAGAGCATGAGTAGGAGGGGCAGACGGAGAGGGAAAAAGAATCTCAAGCAGACCACATGCTGAGCGTGATGCCAGATGTGGGCCTGGATCTTAGGACCCTGAGGTCACCATCTGAGTTGAAACCAAGAGTCGGATGCTTAACCAACTATGCCACCCAGGCACCCCACTAAATGTTTATTATTAACAATATATATTTTTCTTAAATAATTTATAGATATGAAGTCATTAGTTTTATGTATTTATAAAATATAAATTTTTTGTAGTCATAAGTGCCAAAAAAAATCCATGTAACAACAGAGATAACCAAGTTGCTTAACAGATATCAAAACTAAAATAAATAGTCACTATATTTCTTAAAGAAATGACCATTCCTGTGTTAATTATACTTTATATATATGATTTATTGAATATAAGATACTTGGCATGAAAATTCTTATTTTGGTGTTTTAAAACATTAAAATTTATGTATCATAAAATAAAAATATCTGTATTATAAATAAACATTGGCAACAAAACATTTATCTCAATGAAAGTGATAATAGGAAAATGGGAAATAATGTATAATTGAAATCTATGAATGGCAGAATCAGCTTATGGTTGATTATACACATATATATATGCATATATATGTAGTAATATATACTTAATGACTAAAAATGATCAAAATACAAGTATTTTTTAGTTCACCTACCTTAAGAACATCTCCTTGTGCTAAATGAAATGTTCTGGCTGAAATATTGATTCCCTTTCCTGCTTGAACCTGAATACTATAAATGCATTCATGGTTGTTTTCATAGTTGAGTGGATAATTTGGAGAAAGCAAAATTCCTTCATTATTTGTTGCAGATGCACCACATTCAGCTGCAGGTAAAACAGAATATTGAAGCACAGTTTAATAGAAAGCATTATCATTTTCAAGTAATGTAATGTATGGAAGTGTTAATGCATTTTATTTTAATTAGAGCCTAACAGGAAAATGATGTACAAAATGGCTGTGTGTTGTAAATGATTCATTCCCTCTCAAATAATATATGGGAAGAAGGAACAACAGTCCATGGACAGGACATTTGTACACAAGTAGATACAATAGTTTTAGTATTTCCCTCCTGCCCCCCGGGATAAAAGGATAGCATGGAAAAGGATGAGAGCAAAAGATTTTCAGGACGTATTCTAAGTTTGTAGATTTCTGGTTAATTGATTACCTTTAAATATACAATTTATTTCTTTTAAAATATATTAAAAAAAAGATACAGTGATCAATTTTTAGAATGATTCTTATTTGATCTTTTTATTTTTACCTTTTTTTGAATTTGACTCCTTTTCCTCCCAAGAGTCAACATTCCTCTGACCCAAAAACTTCAGGAACAAAAAGGGAAATAAATACTACATTGCCTTTGAAAACTGATATAACGGGTAAAATCCATTAACCAATAATTGTAACAAACTGGGCACTTTTGGAAAATGGATCACCTTTCCCATTTAAAAAAGTAAAATAAATTAAGGCATTCTTATAATCAGTAAATGGTACTGCTAACTCTCCTGGATTAACTTTGTAAAATTTGAGGACATGTCTAACTACTTAAATTGGGAATTTCTCAATTTTGTTCAAATTTAATTTTAATTTATTACTTTAAAAAGCTTGTAGCAATATTACAAAATCAAACAAATCCTTATAAGTTCCCAAACATAATACTTTTGTCTCAGAAATTCAATGAACTCAGTTTTCTATCAGATTTAATAACTTGCTTCATTTTACCATGTCATAGGCCAGGGAGAGTTATATTTTTCAAAGGCTTAACTTATCAAAAAAATAAAGCAAGTCATTATGTTCCAGAAAAAAGATTTTTAAAATAATAATTCATGAGAATAATCATAGGAAATATATAACAAAGTAAAATATAATGAATTGCTTTAACTTTTAAATACAATGTTTAATGCTTAAACATTAACAAAAATAAGGCAAAAGAAGAAAGCCTAATGAGAAAATGAAAATGATCAAAATGAAGCATTCAGTATCATAACAACATAGAGTGAAATAATAATAAAAACCAACGATGTGTTGCTAACAATCAACCAGTCACATGAAGAACTGCCACACAACGGAGCTCCTCCAAGTTCCTTTTAAAATAAAAGTAAAAAAAAAAAAAAAAAACTCCCAATATTGATTTAAGTTGTTTTCATTTTTATGTAAGCATGTTCAAACATAAAATAAGTTCTTGTGCTTATAGCTGTACACAATTATAATACCAAAACATGTTTAAAAATATAGGAATAAAGCTACACAAACAGTAAAATTTAAAATAGCAACACATATCTAATGTGGTGTAAGATTTCATTCTCGGGAAAGCAAATTGCCCTTGGCAATGTGGATAAGGAGCCAACTCCTGGCATACAGGCTTTTGGAGTTTGCTATGCCTTTAAATACACTATGCTGTATAATGATTCAATTCTTCCTCATCTTATCCCTCCCTAAAGGGCTGAGAAACTTTCATCTGCATGGTACAGTATGATGCCACGTGTCCTTCACTTAGTGCAAAAGAATAATTTACTTTTTAAATCTGTCTCATTTCCTTCTCACTAGCTTATTAGAATCTAGGTATACTTCCGGGGAATAAAGACAAATGTGTCAGACCACCCGGATGATGCAGAATACACATGTATTTTTATCAGTGAGATTATTTATTAGAGAATACACACAGTTTTAACTGTTACAGAATCACGAGTTCTGAGAATACATCCTTGGATGTCAGCTTGGAAAACACCGATACACTGATTAGGCGCTCAGGCTTTAAAATGCAGAGATTTAGTTTTCAAAATTAAGTTCTATATTCTATCTATATGGATTTGGCAAGTTATTTATTCTCTCTAAGCCTCAATATTGTCATTATTTCCATGAAAATAATAATACCCTCCTCAGAAGGATGTTTTGTTTGTATGTGTGAGTTGATAATATATGTAGAAAATATATGTAGAGCATTTAGCACAGTGCTGGAATACAATAAGAGCTCAAAAATTAAAGCTATCACTATGAATATTTAAGTGTTAATGCTAATGGTAGCATTATGTGCCATATACAGAAAAAGAGTTTTAGGATATTTACATTGTCCCCAGTGTGACTATCCAGGTGTAGAAAGACATTTATGTATGTAAAAAAGCCAGAGGACTCTTCAAAATTTTGGAGAATCACTTATAATACTAAAATTATTTTAACAACTTGTATAAACTAACAAAACAAACAAACAAAAAAACCTGTCACCCTCCAAAAGACAAAGCAGTAAGTTACTTCATTACCCTTGAAAATATACTAGTAATTTATTGTTAAGTTCTCAACATTTGAATGGATGGTAAGTGCCTTCTGCCATAAATATTGTTGGGCCTATATTGTATAATTTAATGGAGATTGGCTTTTATATGAAAAATAACCTGCTTCTGTTATATTTTAGTATTTCAGTTGGTTTAAACGGCTATAAGTGATTTTCTGGTTGGTGGAATAAAATCAGGACTTAAACCAGAATAGAAAAATTAAGGAAGAAAATTTGGATTAAGTTAGTACTTTTGCATTGAATCATGACCATTGCATTCGCTCAGAGCAAAATGAAAGCACACTGCCCCTTGTTGAAAATATACTGAGCGTTTCAAGAGACCGATAAAACATTAAATCAAGCATGGGGTGCATCTTAGCATGGAGCCTTGTGTGACTACATGGCCTCCATACCCATGAAGCCAATTCTGCATTTTTTTCCTCACAACAACTCTGCAAGGTAACACTTACTTTCTCTAATTTTATAGATGAAAACTCCAGAGTGAGCTTTCTTGCTAAAATCAGTGTGTATCAGAGCTGGGATTTACACTGGGATTTACATCTGCCATTGCCCATGGGATTAAAATTATAAATATATAATTTCTCTTTCAGATCAAAATACTTCTTTAGTATGACAGGAGGCATTATAAATAATTATCCCACACAATGGGTGCAGATTGAGACTATCCTAGATAAACTGGTATGCAAGGTCACTTTTTTCTTTATTCTTTAACAGTTGCGTACACTATTCCATTAAAAACTAAGAGGATTCTTTTATGTGGACTTGTGTGTGTCCTGGAGGTAGGAACATATTCACCCCACTTATAAATTATTAGAAATAATTGTTAATGTTCAGAATGATGTGTCATTCCAAGGGAAGATCTTGAAATGTAAAAAATGAGAATCAGTTCAGAATCTTCCACTTTTATATACAGGAAAGTGAATAAATCAATTTTTTCAATAAGAGTCTTAATAAACTAAAGAATAAAGAGGAATGAGTTAAAGAGGAACTGATTTCACCACAGTACTAAACTCCAGGAGCTAGGTGATTAATAAAAAAATTATTTTTACATGTAATCTCATCTTTGATTTTATCTTTGAATTTCAAATATACCCCAAGCTAGCTTACGAGTACCCAATGTCAGATGAACATTTGCCCTGTACAAGCTCTCTTCCTATACTCCAGCTACAGCTCTCTTGCTTGCCAACTGGAATCAAGGGAGATCTAATGTTGAAATTAACAACAAACTTTGCACAGTTTGACCATATGCTCATGTCCAGCAATGAACCTGTTTCTAGCTCTGTTGTGTAATAAGCTGACACGATGATATTTTCCAAATGCAGGTCTGATCTTATACTATGTGCCTCAAGTATACTCACCATCAGCACGTCTAAGTCCACAGAATGTCATGTTAAGACCATGTATACTGTGAATCCAGTCTTCCTTTCTAGCTGTTGCCCACCTTTCTTTCCCAGGGACCTCGCAATTCAGCTCTCCTAAACTACTGGCCCTTTGCCCTGGTGTCATACTCAGCCTTTATTAATGCTGCTGCTTTCTCCACATGTAAGCACCACCTCGAGTTCCAGGGGATGTGATTTCAGGGCCCAAACAAAGAAGCAAATGACTTGCTATGGAATTATACTGTTATGGTTCTTCCCAGCATCACGTGGGTGTGATGGCATACGAAATACATGAAATAATGTCACACCGAAGAATCAGGGATAATTCTCACAAATAACAGTCATGGCTATAATGTTCATGAATGTCCAGAAAAAATACCGTAACTACATTTTCATTGTAGAGGGCATGAATATCACAGCAAGTTTTCACTAAACAGACTAAGAATGAGAAGATATAGAAGTACTGGCAAGCTATGATTGAACATTCTTCAGATATGTTAAAATCACCTGAGGAAAAAAACTAGCAGCAGAACAGCTAGTTCTAAGAGAGAAGAAAGATGGTTAGTTGATTCTGGCAAGTTAAGTTTATATAAAGAAACATCAACTACACGGGAAAGAGCAGTTTGAGTAAAGGAAGTCCTAAAAATCCAAGTGAGTCGAAAACCTGTCACCATTGCCTGGCCATAGTCACATTTATGGAGAGTATGTACCTGTCACTGAACAAACACAAATCTGAGACTCACTACATCAGGGCAATGCCAGGGTTTCCAGGCAGGTGCTGTAACAAATTGCACATACAATGTAACAATATAGGAGAAACATTGATCTTAATAAAAATAAAGCTATGGGGTCATTTTAAAATAAACAATTAATATTTTTGCTTAACCGCATACCTTGATAGAGAATGCATACTAAGATATTAAAGTGGCTAGAGGCAGATAATAGTATGCTCTGATTTGGGAAAAACACAAATTGATTCAATTAACAGATATTTATTAAATCCTTAGTATGTTACCAGGCGTGAGGTACAGTGTTGAAACTCTCATCGAACTCATTTTATGACAGAAAAGACAGACGTTTACTATATAATAATTCAAATAAGTATATAATATGTGAAAACACATAATGGGGAGCCCTGATTTGTTCTGAATAAAGTCAAGACTTCTCTGAAGGACTGAAATTAGTAAATTAAAGGCGACAAGAGAAAGCAGGTTGGCAGAAAGAATATTTCAAACAGAAGAAACATTTCTGAAAATATCATGGGGGTGAGGGGTTGTGACAGGTTCTGGGAACTGGTATGGGAGAGGTTTTATTTGTGCAAGTTTGAGCTGGAGGGAGGTCCCTCAGGATTAGAGTTTCTTTTGTTGTTTATCTGTTATGATAGGGGAAAAAATGTTTTTCTTAGATGTGTATGAAAGGGGATGTCAATAGATGTGAACTGCTTGTTGCTCTTGTCATGGGGGAATAGCTTTGTTTTTAAGCCTTAGAAAGTCAGTTGGAGAAGATGAAGAATAGAGGAATAGATTGAATGAGACTTGTTCGTAAAATATTTGAGATTTGGGGTCAGAAAACTATTGCTTCATGGTTCAAGGGTTGCAATGCTTTCTTGAAGTATGGTAAACACACTTTTTTCTACTGTAACATAAGCCCAGTGCCTTGTTTCCTTCATGGTTTGGTCTAGAATAAATTTTATGTTCTTGATAACTGATGTCGTTAATTTCTAAAGCCTAAGTTTGTTAATATGACTTTCCTGCAAAATAATCAATGTCAAAATATTAATTGGTGGTAATGTTTCCTCTCTCTAATTTGAACTGGGAGGTCATCTTTAAATCATAGGAATTCATGATATAAAAAATATTATATAATTTAGCAGCGTATTCGGGAAATATTTTTGGAAAGTAGGCCTTTAATACTTCTTACCAAATATAAATATTTTCTGTGCCATCTCCAACCCAAATACTATCTGTTATGACACCTTTATTTTGTGAAAAACAAATCCTAGTCATATAAATATTTTTATTTAAACATACAGATTAAGAAATCTATGCAAGTTACTCATATGAAACTCTTTGCTGAGCTGAAAATGGTATGTTGATAAATGTAGCCTTCCTTGGGTTGGAGCAGAAGAGATATGTGTACTGGAATCTGTTGGTAAGAGTACTGCTACAGTGGGGAATTCACTAGAGCAGGGATATCCATTGAATTTCAATTTTTTCTTCCTTACTGAAAAACAGGCCAGCCCATGCATCATTAATCTCCATTATTAGGGTAAGAAAATCTGGTAGCATCTATTGTGTGCGTACAGCAACGTATTTTCAGATAAACTGCTAAAATGCTTTTTAGTAATTTGGCTGGGAAATTTGACAAATGTCTATGATCAGTGAAGTTTGCAGTTATTTTTAAGAATTTGCTTTGCAATTGAATCTCTTCTTTTAGGCTATTTTGATAGCACCACGGGTTATTTTAAAATTGTTTTGTGAAAGCAGTTAAAATAAACTTCACTCTGATAATTCGAAAAACTTTGAAAAATTTCAAACCTAAACATATGGTACGCTAAGTCAAATAGGTTGTTGCATTAAGAAGAAATATTATTGTTCATATGCTTAATTATTAACAGAGGAAAAATAATGGTGATGATTGTGTTCATATAGAAGGGTATGGGGGGGTGGCATTCAAACTGTCAAATCCAAATCAACCACTTATGTCATGTATGTAAATTTACTTTTTTTTTTTTTTTAGTTTGTAATCAGTTATTGAGCCCATTATGTCCCAAATCTAATTTCTACTTTATTTCATCAAATTAAGACACCACTGATTTTAAAAAGGCACCATTATTTTGTGTCTCTAAGAAAACAAAACGTTGCCAATAATCTATGATAGCCATTGATTGTGACATACCTACTAATTTCAGAGATGTTAATTTTTTTGAAAGGTGAATCTAAGAAATTGTGAAATGTGATGAAATGTGTTAATAAGATTGAATACATTCAGGAACACTTCTCTTAATATGCCTTTATGACTTGACTATAAATAACACATGAGTTCTATAGAATTTTTTTGTCAATTTTTTTTTCTCAAATAAATGCTTAAATAAAGCTTAGATTCTCATAAAGTGGTAGAGATTAGGGGGAAGAGAAGTGTATTAATCTTCTTATGCTACTGCTAAAAATATAAGAATCCATTAGTATTACATGTATAAAGTCTGGGTTTCCTTTCCTTCATTGTTCTTAGACAGCAGTGACACTTTACTGGATTTCGTTTTTTCTTTTTGCCAGTCTCTTCAAATATAATGCATTTATACATTATTATTATTATATTATTATATAATAATTATATAATAATATTATTATACAGTACAAACTACTGCTTGTTAAAGTTATTTAAAAATCAAGAGTTTCTAAAAACAGATTTCCACTGGAAGAAATTAAGTTAGAATTTGTTATTTTTCTTCTTAAAATTTCATTTTAATGCATTGTCTATATTCATTTTTTTTTAAAAGATTTTATTTATTTATTTGAGAGAGAGAGTGAGAGAGAGAGCGCAAGAGGGGGTAGGGTTAGAGGGAGAAGCAGACTCCCCGCCGAGCAGGGAGCCCGATGTGGGACTCGATCCCGGGACCTGAGCCGAAGGCAGTCGCTTAACCAACTGAGCCACCCAGACACCCTGCATTGTCTATATTCATTTTACCATGAAAAATCTTGGCAATCATCATTGCCATGCAGAATTATTATTTTATGAATTAAAGTCATAATTAAAGAGCATAAGTTCAAAACTTCATTTTTATTTTTTAAAGATTTTATTTATTTACTTATTTAAGAGAGAGAGAGTGCATGCATGAGTGGGGGGTGGAGCAGAGGGAGAAGATGAAGCAGACTCCCCACTGAGCAGGGAGCCCCACACGGGGCTCTATCTCAGGATCCTGAGATCATGACCTGAGCTGAAGGCAGACGCTTAATCAACTGAGCCACCCAGGTGCCCCAAAACTTATTTTTATTAAATATACAATTTTCTGCCAAAAAGTGTGGAGGATTTCCTATAACCTGACATTATCCTTTCATGCTTCCTTTACTTCTATAAGCAGTATTCAAGGTCTACTGTGCTCAGTTTATGTGCTCATTAAAGATAACACTAACAATAATATCTATGGGTATACGAGATGCTGCATTAGGTCTTGGGGATAAAGTTCTTCTCCTCATGGGATACGTGGTCAGAAGAGAGACAGACATGAAAACAGGCACAGCACTAATGTATAATCTTACGTATACTTAGGAGAATCGAATGTATATTTAGGAGAACAACCAGTAGTTCACGTGCTTTTCTAAGAAACTCAGACCTCAGACTTTATCATGTAGGCACTAGAGATCCATCAGAGAGTTTTAAGAAAAGAAAAAGATGATCAATTCGATAAACCCATTAGGGCAGTTCTATGGGGAATGGATTACAGCCCTGGGTTCCTAGAGGCAGAAAAACCTAGAGAATGTAATTGTAGAATGTCAAACAGGAGATGGTAAGGGCTTGAACTAAGGTGATGGAGGAAGAAATCGAAAGTAAAGGTTCTAGAACTTGGAACCCATTTGGGAGTGGAGAATAAAAGAAAGCGAAAGGTAGAGAAGATAGGAGGAAGAGTGACTTTGAGTGTGTTGATGAACTTAATTTGTACATGGTGAATTTTCTATGCCTGTGGGATATCATGTGGAAAAGTCAGCTAAGCAGCTAGACATGCTTGTATTTACGGGATTGCTAGTGTAAGCCACAGACAAAAGGCTGCATCCAGGGATCATGAATGAATTGAGAAGAAAAGCAAACTAACACCAGAATCCACTGGAGCCTCAGAGGCAAAAGGACATTCAAGGAAGGTGCTTTCATGAAGGAGTAGGGAGGTTATAGATTCAAGGAGATTGTCAACAGTGTTAAATGTCAGAGGGAGTTCAATTAAGATGAATACTAAGAGTTCACTGCTTTGGCAATTAAGAGGCTGGGAAGAAAGGGAGTAAGACAAAGTCTTTAATGATAGTGGTGGTAAAGACAAGTAAAGAGATATAAGGACAGCCAGGGGTGACACAGGCTTGAAGGCAGAGTTCTTTGTGGTTGTTTGTGGTTTTTGCTGTTGTTGTTATTTTGGTTTGGTTTCGTTGTGAATTTTAGAAGATTTGAAGATGTTTAGATTATAATAGTACGGAGATAGAGGTTCAGAGGAATTTTCAAAAGCTGTTCCAATTCTGAAGACCTAATAGTCTAGTATCCTAAAATAGACTAATAAAGAAGTCAACTTGGGAAAATCTGTATGATTTTTATTGTGATAAGTGAAGATGCAGATTTAAATTCCATGTACACTATGATTATGGAACAACATATACATAAGAAAAAAATGCTACAAGGATATAGCAATAAATTCTTTAGTAGTTTTCAGATAAATGACCTAATATTTAAAAATGCACTGAAAAAATGTGATCATTGTGCTTAAAATAGATTATTTTGTTTTCATTATTTTTTGAAGATTTCATGGTGGGCTGAGATTGTTACTGGCTTATAATGATAAGACTTTTAAGCATATATTTTACTCTTTTTTTTTTTTTTAAAGATTTTATTTATTTATCTGAGACAGAGAGAATGAGAGAGACAGAGCACATGAGAGGGGGGAGGGTCAGAGGGAGAAGCAGGCTCCCCGCGGAGCAGGGAGCCCGATGCGGGACTCGATCCCGAAACTCCAGGATCATGACCTGAGCCGAAGGCAGTTGCTTAACCAACTGAGCCACCCAGGCGCCCGCATATATTTTACTCTTGACTACCTCATTTAATTCAACTGATAAAATAATAGATACAAAAATTATTGGTGTTGTATCAAAAATGTTTGTATAAAAATACTCCTACCCCACTTAAATATATTTCACACATTGTTATGATACAAGAGAAAATAATCCTTTAGGTAATAGTAATGTTTTTACATTTCCTGGTAAGTTATTTCAGTGAAGGGGACCAAAATTGTAGTAGTAAAGTATTCTGAGAGTAAGACAACAACTAATAATATTTCTGATATCCCAAGATTCTAATATACTTTTCTAGACCCTGTGAAAGCCCAATAAATACTGTTATCTCAATAACAAGGCAGAAGGAATACTAGAATAAGAGAAACAAGTTATTTTTGGAATAAAATTATAATAATAGTGTTTGTAGAAAACAAGAACAAAATATTATTCTTTCATCTAATAGAATTTAACTACCCTGTATGTTATATGCAAAGCTCTATATATGAAGGGGATATACACAATAACAATGTTTAATAGAATTTAAGTGCTTCCTATACTAAGTACCTTATTTATACTTTTCAGTGAAGTGAGCCTGTGTTTCTAAAGAGAACTTTGAAGACAGGAGTGACTGAATAAAGCTACCCAAGATCACAAAATTGGTAAAGATTCAAACTCAGATCTGTTTGTCTCCAGACCCCAAACTCTCAACTACTAGTTGATATTTCCACTGAGAGATGAAGAAGACACAAACTACAAAAATCAAGGCGGGAACTGCATAAATTACTATGCTACAAAGTAGGGGGTATAAAAGAACTGATAGTATTTATAGCTTTAAAGGAGAGAAAAATCCCTCCTTATGGAAAAGTCAGACAATGCCTCATCAACAAGGTAGTATTTTGGTTGCACTTTCAAGGGTGGATAGAATTCTGATGGGCTGAGAGGGGGAAGGGAGGATTTAGGGAAAAAAAGATAACTTCACTGAAGAATATTATTAATTTTCCTGAAGGTGAGGGAAGAAGAGAGGTAAGGTAGGAGTAACTTTTAATTTTACTTAGCCCAATAGGTATGTATGTATAAATATAAATCTCCAGCTTCAAAATAGCCTTGGGAATTTGCTCTCTGCAATGTGTTGATTAAATACTTAATTTTTTTTTTGAGATTTTATTTATTTATTTGACAGAGAGAGAGATAGCGAGAGCAGGAACACAAGCAGGGGGAGTGGGAGAGGGAGAAGCAGGCTTCCCGCTGAGCAGGGAGCCCGATGTGGGACTCGATCCCAGGACCCTGGGATCATGACCCGAGCCGAAGGCAGACGCTTAATGACTGAGCCACCCAGGCGCCCTAAATACTTAATTTTAAATTTAATCTTAAACCATAGGTATCAGAGATGTTCAAAACATGTTTCCTATTTGGAGGTTAAAATGCAGTATCTTTCATCTGAAATAGTCTCAGATTAAGTATAAGCTTAATAAAGTTATCTACTGAAACAGAAACAAGGGGAGTTGGAAAGGGGAACAGATAATGTCTTCTTTGTACATTTGCCTCTATTACTTTTTTGTAAGCACTGTCTAACATTTTTTAATGGAAGGTTAAGAAAGCAAATAAGGCACACGTGGTTTCTTAAATATGAGGGTGATTTCTATGATATTGAAAGCTCCCTAATACGTAATTAAATGAACCAAACATTACAGGAAACAAAATTTTTAAAGTATATAAAATAGCACACTTACAAAGGGGAGTGTATAATATAATGAATGTGTTAGGAGTATGTTAGCTAAATTAAGTATGGTTAAAAAATATAGTTACTTTATGAGAAATAAAATCTCCGTTAAACAAATGTAGTTATTTAAGCAGGATTATTGATTCACATTTCATTGTATACATAAAATAAACATTATTTTAGTATTTGACAAGTCCAGAAATCCTTAAGGACTGTTTCCAAGGCTCATCTCCACAAATATAATCATAATTAAGCTTGGCATTTTTGTAATGAATTTCTGGCATGATCTGTTGATCCTGCCCTAAGGTCTAAGTTAAGGCCTTTGTGAGCAGAGGGAGAGTCTTGTTTCTCATACTTAAACACTGTAAAGGAACCTCAGCAAAAAGTAAAGGAATGTTTTGGTCTCTTAGAACCTCTTATCCTTTGGGTAACATATATAATCTCAAATCTCTGATATTTCCCTAGTTCCCATTATCAAGTTTGAACTGCCAGTGGGCAGGATGAGACATTCTTAGCTCTTTGAAATCCAAGTTGCTGCTGATTTCTCCATTTCTTCCCTTCTTGCTGGTAATAATGAATAATTTTATAATATGATCTGATTAACCAATAAATAGGTAGCCTAAGGTTATTTTGACTAGTGACTTTCCAGTTCTGTGGAAGTCATAAAACATTACCTCCCAAGTCTCTCAAAAAACCCACAGAAACTAATGAGGAAAGTCCCTGGGACTGACTGCCACCTCCCCAGCAGAGCATCATCTGATTCTCGTCTTGTAGCTACACTCTGGGGGCTGATGAAAATGGACTTCAGGGCATGAGAGACTATTGGGCCTGCAATGGTGGACTTTTCTTTAACCAATGCATGAAATGTCAGGATTTCAAATTCAGGGAGAAGCCTCATGCTTTCCTCCTCAAACTGTATTAAAATGCATCTTGCTAAGTCCTCAGTAGTTATATTCATATCCTATAAAGCAAGATATATTCAATTCCTGGAAAATGTGGCATTTTAGATGAGTTTTTAAGATATCAATGATTTACTATGGATTGAAACATTTTTGCAAATTGAACATATCAAGAGAAAAAAAAATGTAATATACTAACAATTTAATAATTCCTAAATAACTTTTCAAAATAAGAAATTTCAGCTCAACTTCTAAGGTTTCATGGAGATAGAATGACTGATGAATGCCACTCTCAATCCAGATAATTCTTGACTTTACCTGTGCTAATCAAGAGCTAGAGTCCCAATCCTAGACTATATATATGACAGCAGGTACATCTTCTGGATGTTTAATAACTTTCTGAGCATAGGAAGCATGGGGAGTATTTACATTCTATGGAATGTACCAAATTAATCCAAGGAAATGAATCATCCTGGGTTTTGCCACTTTAATTTACTAATCAGTTATTGTCTTCTTTATATTAGTGGCAAAAAGAGACAAAAATATCTTCAGAAAAGAGTAGTCTAATTTTGAACACGCACTTAGGATTACACACACACACCCCCCCCACACACACATCCAGAAATTTAAAAATAATTCAAAGAATCAAACTTAGCAAAATAGCTAAGTATTGGCATTGCCAGCTTATGTTTTGTTTCAAGGCATGATCGTTAACAGACTATTGGTTTTGGAAATGGCTTTTCCATTCAAACTAGATATGAATCATTGGTACTAGCATGGTATTTGTTGCTGAAAACAACACATGTTGAGTCATTTCATACTCCCATTACAGATTCTAGATAATGAAATAAAATTCAAATGTGTCTTCTTGTGTCTATTGGACAATAAGATTGCAGACAGAATAATTTGTCAATATAAAACATAAGAAATTCACATTTCCCTTAAGTGACAGAACTCTAACCATCTAAAATATAGCACCTTGAATTAAAATGTTACATTTTAAACATCTGATAGATGGATAGAAATTCTAGTATGTAACAGGCACTCTGGGAGTAGAGAAGAGTGAGATAAACAGATAGATGAAAAGATAAATTGCTATGCAATGTGCTAAGTGCTATAAAACAAATATAAACAAGTTTTGTGGGAGTACTGTGAATGGAATAACCAATTTTGCCTGTAAAAGTTGAAGAAAGCCCACAGAGAAAATGAAACACACAATCTGCTAAAACACTGTACAGTGCTTTTGCTTTTCTAAGAAACATCTCATCTCATTATGTTCCTCATGTTCTTCAGAGGCATTATCAATCAGCTGTAACAGATATATAAACACATTAATTTTTATTTATGTGATCTAATGCCTGCATGAATATGAATAAGAAACGATCCCACTTCCCTGGTCTTTACTACACCAGTTTCTTAGGAACCATGGATGGGTTGGAGATTCCTTGGAGATCTTTCACCCTATATAGTAACTGTACATTCTCTGTCTTCTATATTAATGGGATGTAACTAATAAATCATAAAAATTTAGGGCATAGGTTGCAGTGTAGAGAAATATGCCAGGAGATTATAAATCCTAGGACCAATTGGAGAATGGCGACTTGCCCCTCCTGTTTCCTCCATAGCAACACTACAAACTTGCTATCGGTAGGGGATCAGTGTCCATTGGGAAAAGATTATAAAAGAGGGGCAAACATATTACAATCCTGCAGTGTATAATTTTAGATAGTACCAATTATAAACATATCAAAATTTTTAATCTGTAAAGTCCATGTGTTCTAAAACTGATTTGCATGAAAATGGTCTCTAAACACGTGGTTTGAGTGTTCTTCTTGCATATTGTTACTGAAGATGCCTTTTTCTTCTTCTTCTATCAATGTTTGTTATGCTCTGTTTTTCTTTCCTTGCTCCTATTTTCTTCACTACTGTTATTACTACAATAGAGGTTTTTTATTTCATTTTGTTAGTTTGCTTGCTTATATTTTTTATGGAAAAAGTACTTTATAAAGCAAAAATTAAAAGAAGAAAATCTTGTAGCAGGTCATGTGTGTGGAGTTTCATTTTATATAAGCTTGAGTTACACAAATTTGAAAAACCTTAATAATTCAGATATTAACAAATCCTTACTTTATGGAACTAACTTTAATTTATGTAAATAATTCAATTAAAAAAATAAAGAATCCCATAATTTCAAAGCTGTGGACCAAATAGGTGGTAAACCATGTTTATTTTGATGTCACATGGCCTTCCCCTTTGTTTTAACTGAAAACACCTGCTTTCCTTTGGTACACTATCCTTTGCATGAGAAATACTATGGCATGATTACAATGCATTCCTTCATTCATCTTACAAATATTTATTGTCTACTAGTATGTACCAGTAAACACTATTATTTTGCACTAGAGATTCAGCCACACACACGCACAAAAGAGAGAGAGAGAGAAAGAGATGAAAATCCTTATTTTCATGAAGCATCTATTCCTGTGATAGGAGGCAGAAAACAAACAAGTATAAATAAATAAATTAAATAATAGACAAGATGGTCATAAGTGCTAAGAAGAAAAAAGCAAATTAAAAAAGAGCGGGGCTAGGAGAGGGATTCACTGAGGGTATTCTTTGAGAAATTACATTTGAGCAGAGAACTGCAGGAGGTAAAGGAACAAGTATGTCATGATATAAGGAAAAACATTGTGGGTAGAGCGAATAGCAAATCCAGCTGGGGATTAAAGCAAAAGAGAACCCCTATTATTCTAGATTTATGAATTTTAAGAATTCTTTCCCTTCTCCTTTTAATTAATTACTACAGGAAATACATGCATGATTTAAGAGAATTTGAATTGTGATATCTTCGGGAACATAACCCTTGCATAAAATGGGATGATTTCATATAACTTGTTTTTTTTTTTTTATTTCTCCAAATTTTTATTTAAATTCCAGGTAGTTAACATATGGTGTAATATTAGTTTCAGGAGTAGAATTTAGTGATTCATCACTTACATATAATATCCAGTGCTCATCACATCCAGTGTCCTCCTCAATACCCATCACCCATTTAACCCATCCCCCAGCCCATCTCCCCTCCAGTAACCCTCAGTGTGTTCTCTAAAGAGTCTGTTTCCTGGTCTCTGTCTCTCTTTTCCCCCCACCTGTGTTCATCTGTTTTGTTTCTTAAATTCCACATATGTGAAATCATATAGTATTTGTCTTTCTCTGACTTATTTTGCTTAGCATAATACTCTCTAGTTCTATCCACATCGTTGCAAATGGCAGGATTTCACTCTTTTGACTGTATAACTTCTAAGTGTTAAAGTTTCTTTTCTGCCTTCTTTGCATCCTATCTCAGTGAACATCAGCCGAATGGCTTGCTAATACAAATAGTACTACAGATGTTTTCTGCTTTTTCTTGAGACTGGTCTTTTTCAGGAACCATTACCCCTAAATAGAACATTTTCTCTCCCATTCACGCACATTCCCCCACACATGTAACTTATGCTTACTCAATCCCTTAGTCTCAAATATAGACCATTTTCTCTGGGGAAGCCTCTTCTGTTTTAGAGCATTTATCACACCCTATTAAAATTGACTGTTTAACTGTTTATATCTTCCTCAGACTGTTAGCTTTTAGAAATCAAGTAACTTATCATTGCCCTGGGACAATGATACCCTGGTTGCTTAACACAGTGGTTGGCCCAGAGTGGATAATATTGAGTGGATATTCAGTAAATTTATACTAGTTAAAATAGTACTTTAGAGTATTAATCTTAAATTAGGTTTCATATTCTTTAAACACTAGGTTTAAACTTTAAAAAATACATTTAATAAAACCAATTGTTACTCTCCAACCCCAGGAAACATGAATAGAGATAGATGTTTCCCCCTTTATGTTTATAATTATTCCAATCTCCAATAGACAGTTTGGGAAATGAATTAACTCAATAACAAATTTTATGCTGAACCATGAGAATAACAGGGGTGTATTTCAAAAATTTAGACATAAGTATATGAAAATGAATTAACAGCAATGTGCAAAAGGTACCATTTGTGTAATGAATTGGTTCTTAAGAAGTTTTGGAACACTCAAATTCTAATCCTGGTGACAGGTACCTAAGAGGGATATAAGGAAAGGGATTTAAACTAAAAACAATTTTAATTTCTAACTTTGTATCGCTCTTTGTTTGAAACAGAATATTTTAGAAGGAAATGGTTAATTGTAAGACTAGAAAAGAAATTCTAAAAAAAAAAAAAAAAGATTGGGCTGTCCATGGAGCAGATACAGAGGACCTTTGTAACAGAAGTCAGTTCTTCAGGAAGTTGTGACTGTGTGTATGTATGTTTGTTGGGAGGAGGAGATTGGTTAGGGGACAACTGGAAGCTCCAATATGGCCTAGAGGAAATATCCTTCTGGACAGTTTATTTCATTTTGCTCTGACTCTCAATAACTAAGCCACCTTCTGACTACTGATTTGGTATCCCTGGTAACCTGATGTCAGTAAGACAGGATAATGACTATGAATATTGTGATCATTAGAATAAAATGTATCCCTCTTCTAATAAATCAACATGTTTATTTAACCAATTTTGTCTGGCACGTGTGAATCCACCTAGCAGGCTTCACAAAGTTGACTTCACACCCTGCAATCTGGTTCTGAATTAGGGGACTTTGCCAAGATGACGCCACCTTTTGAGGCCTTAACACAGTGGTCAGTGAAGTTGCTTCTTCCTATGACCACACTGCACATAAAGAGAGTGGGTTTTGGAATCAGATTCAACATCCAGCTTTGTCATCTGGAAGCCAAGTGACTTTTGCCAACCTTGTTCATCAGTTTTCTTATAAGTAAATTAAATAAAATCTCTCTTATAGTAGTGAGAATTGGAAATCATAAACTTAAATTGTCTAGAACCAGGCTGGACACAAAGTAATCAATAAATGACAAGTAGTAGTAAGAGTAATAGTGGTAGTAGTCATCATCCTCATAGTACTTTAGTAGTAATGTTGCCTTTCTCTAATTGCAGTATCAGGTTTTTCTAAATATTGCTTATGGTGCATTTTGTAATCAGAAGTATTAAAGACAAACACACAGCACTCATTGACAGGTCCAGAATGCACTGCAAATTATACTGTGTGAAAATGATTAATTGGAATTTAGAAATTGAATGAAAACTGAAAAGAGCCTAGTAGTATATTTAATTAATCTGCTAATGGTCATTTATATCATATATACAACCTTCATAAAATTGCTAAGCATAGAATAGAAGAATTAAATTTAGAGATACGCTGCAATAATTTTTGGCAATTAGACTTTTTAATTTATGTGGAAGATTACTTAGTATCTTAAATTTCTTTAGAAAAATCATAAATCAACAAACTGATTTTAAACTAAAATAATGTTACATATATATTTGTTAGATTTTTATCATTTGAGAATCAGAAGGTTATGATTTGAAGAGGACTGTTTAACTCTTTTAAAGCATAGCATTCATGTTAAGACCTCAAAAGCATGCTCTTCTCTAACATACACTACAAATATATTATTTACTGATAGCTTGGATAACAATACATTTTATAACCTCAAAGTTTTCTTGAATGATATAATTTGACTTATTATAAAAATAATTCTGTGTTTTGCAGTAACCTACAACAAATTAATTTTTTAAATGTATTTCCTGAACAAATTTTGAGCTGATACTTGAAAGTAAAACCTTTTTTTTGATCATGCAAAATGTAGCATACCAAATTCTATCATAAAACACATGAACTTGAACTGTCAGAACCCATAATAGATGAGATTAATTTAGTAGCTTTGAACCATGACAGTAGAGTGTTTCACAAAAGTTGAACAAATATAGGCTTATGTTCTCAAGAGTTAACCTACCAATAAAACCTAAACACATTTCCTGAAATGCCTTTTTAAATGCCCATAGAAATAGTCATGAAACTATTGAACCTGTGAATTTTAATTGAGAGTTTGTTGATCTTTCCAGATAGTTAAGACAGCACAGTAATTGGAACCTAGAAGCAAAGCATGCAGAAAACTGCCTTAACCTGAAGCAAGAAGATTCAAATAAAAGATTTTTACAGCCACTCTGGACAAGACGTAGAAATATGTATATGTCATAAAATTTAGCCAATAATGTAACTACTAATTGCAAAATCCATAATAGGTTGTCACAAAATGTGGCTCTTAAAGAAAGACAAAATTACAACCTATAGTACAAGCTATATGAGAAAGAGCGCTGGTATTCTGGAGACAGTGCTGTGGACATGTATCTGTTGTCCCTATAGATACTGGAGCTACTATAAACAAAATATAACAAAGGACCAGTGAAAATAGTGTCTTTCTGCTATATAAATTTTATCTGTACGAGAAAATAAAATTTATGTGAGCTAAGTATCAGTCTTGTTTTTGTTGGAAGGCCCTAGCAATTGATTGTCTCTGGAACTAAGGAAAGAAAATCCCATTCCCTGTTTATTTAATTTGAGAAGCAGATATTTCCATGAAGAAGGACCATGAAGCTTCTTTGAGCTACCATTGAAGTGGTAATATTTGGGAACTTCACATTCATTAACTAGAGCCACAGTATAATATAGTAATAAAGGTGAGTCTAGAGCCAGAATACCTGGGCTCTACCTATGTGACCTCAAGCAAGTTACATAATCTCATGTGTCTTCATATATGAAATAAGGATAATTGTAGTACCAAATTTATGGTTGTTGTGAGGATTAACATACAATGGATTTGGAACAAAGCCATGAACCTGGTAAACACTCAACAAATGATTTCTACTATTGTGTCATTTTATCCTCATGTATGATGTAGGTATTTTCTAGCGTTGTTCCATTTTGAAGGTATGGAAATATATGACAGCAACATACACAGTTTGAAAATGCCTGTTACATATATTCCTACCTCACAGTGCTCCCACCCTATAAGATAAATAACCTATAGATATTTAATAGATGCCTGCATTCAGAGCATTGCTTTCATGAGTATGGCACTGTCAAGTGGTCAAGCAGTCCCTCAGCAGCAGTGCAACTGCTAATAAAGGCACAAGGGTCACTTCCGCAGCTATTAAGTTGGCTTGCCACTCTTCCATGGATCGGGCTGTTAAGGAGACTGCAAGCCAAAACGGATTCAGCTCATTACTTACAGACACAGGAAATTCAGGATTAACATAATGTCATCTTCTTGTATGACTTGTCCCAGAGTATGACATCAAACCAAAGAGGCCAGATGACAGATGGCATGGGTTTTAGGTCACTCTGCCATTGATGAGCCAACTCCAAATTAGAGCCAGGCAGTTTTAAAGGCTTATACAGGAGCTTGCAAATGTATCTTAAGACGGGAGTAGCAAAAAGTCCTGGCACATGTGAAACTAGGGAGATGAATGAGAAATGGCCTGGTGGCAACTCCTCACGGGCCTGCTTATCTCCCCTTATTCCTGAAGAACCCCAGGACATTCTGCAAAGAGTCAAGGTCAGACTGCACATAGACCTCACCTACATGACCCACACGAGAATGTGCAAGGTCTTCAGGGCACCCACTACACAGCAGAACTGTTTTTCTTGCAGGCTTGTTTACCTTAAAAAATGATAGTAATACATGTGTAAAATTTGACAACTAAATAATATAGATTAGGTATAGTTGGCTGAGGAGTAGATTAACAATAACATACAAAACTTGACCTTCCATGTTCCAGCACAAGGAGGAAATAATATGATTTAGAATTTTTTTTTCTTATTTAGGCAAAATGTTGACACCCATGTTTTAATAGAAGTCAGATGACTTTATTTTTTTACATTAAAAAAATGACTACTTTTCTAAACATGCATACTTCTGGCCTAGGCCATTATTAACACAGAGTTAGAAGGAACATGAATTAGAGTTTGAAGCACAAGTAAAGTCTTTGCAATTTGGGGGTAGATTATGTGTAAATATGCTGGGGAGAAAACAACTTGCAATAGCTAAGACTATTCAGGTTCATTAGTAAAGCACACAGTCGTTTCAAATCTGTAATTTTCTCACTGAATAAAGAGTCTCTCTTTTTTGTTGTTGTTGTTTAAAAGGACATACTCCACATTGATCCTTGAAGGTTGGAAACTAAAAATGTCACATTATGTTAAATTCCATGGCCCAGGGAACATGCGGGTAATCTATCCTTTCTCTGGCTTTCTCTGAGTCAGATCCTGGGACCATTACATAGACTGGTGATTTTCAATGATTATGATTTTTACCGTCTATCCCAACATAAACTGGGGATCCCTTTCTACTCCAAATCTTCAGAATAAATAAACGATGTGTGGAACAGGGAGTCACTAAAAAAAAACTTAGGTATATGTGTTTACCAGACCATTTCTGGGCCTTCAATTCAGCCCGTGTAGATGTAGAGAGAACCTTCACTTTTCCTTTCCTTCAACTGCTGCCAGTGGGAATGAGCAGACCCACTCCTTTAGGCACCGCTTTGCGTCCGTGCATTTATATAACAATGGAAGAAATTCCTGGGAGAAAAGATCATGGAACCCGATAGCCATCAGCTCTCTATTCCAACTCTGCCTCTGAGGCTGACATATATAAAAATGCCTGATGAGCTTGAGTGGTCCTAGTTGCGGCCCCACTTCAGGAGGGGAAATCTGAACAAGAGCTCAACATGAGGTTAGGAGGGGATGGCACCAGTGAACTAGAGGCCTGAGGCGAGTGCAGAGTTGGGGCATTCCCTACTGCGGCAGGTGCTGAAACCCAACTGCCTCGGCTACCTCAGAGCAATGGGTTCATGTTGTGTAAAGTAGTTACTGGTGAACCTGGAGTGACTTCTGACAAAGAACTCTAACACTTAGGGCTCAGCTTATCTGTAAAATACTTCTGGCAGAGTCTTACGCAAAGGTAATCACTGTCTTCCCTTTCAAGGAAGAGGGTTTCGCAGAAACAAATGGTTCAGCTTTGTTTTTGAAGACTTTGGCTTTAACTTTGGCTTCCCCCCACCCACCAAGCCATTTAATGGAGCAGCAGGTCTGGGAGAACCTTAATTACAGGAAAATTTTCATAGTCACACACATACTTTTTTTTACAATATACTTTCTCACACAATATTCTCTCACAATGACTTTATCCCCATTTCAATTACAAGTTAGTTAGGCCAGAGTACTAAGTGACTGGTTCAAGACAACATTAGCTCGTAAGTAGTAAGTCAAGACTTAAATCCAAATTCTCAGACTTGAAATTTCCAAATCTTCATACAATGCCAATTATTTATAAGCAGGATCATGAAGTGATTAAGTAGTAGTAACCAGGAAAGTAGGGAAGGAAAGTAGCCAATGTATGGATTAAGGGTGATACGAAAAGGAAGACGGACCTCCTAACAAGAGAAAGTTAAGACTACTGAGGAAAGTGCTCTGGAGGAAGATAGAAGGGTTCCCTAGGGTAAAAACAAAAAAACAATGTAAAGATACTTCTTCCTGCCTAAAATCATGGCCTACAGTAAGATTCAGACTATGAAAGAATGGCTGTTGAGAGCAGAGAGCTTTCATGTTGTAAAGGAATCACCCAGGGGACTTCCATTTCTTATAGCTATGAAGTTGCTCAAATTGAGAAGTAGCAATTAGGAACAGAAATAGAAATAGAACAAGAAGTAGAAATATGGTTAGTAAAATCGACTCAAGACAGAGGGCTTATATTTTAAGGATTGATATTGTGTCTTTGAAAAAGGAGAAACTGCAACTTTTCTGCAATCAGAATACCAGCTGGAATCATCCCAAGCCAGATTTACTAATGGAGCGTAAATTTCAGGACCCTTCCTTCCAAGGCTCTGTGCTTAATTTTACATTAGCAATTGCATTATTCTTCTTAAAAAGGTCTCCCAAAGTTTTTGAACTTTACCCCAAAGCCTAGATCTACTTCCAAAAGCAACTAGTCCCATCTGGACCATTATGGAGTATAGACACAGACGCTCTGAATTGGCAACAGGACAAGGACCATACAGAAAGATGGGGACCCAAATTGGATGAAGAAGGATTAACTAAAGTTATTACTGGCTGTAGGTTTTACCAATATCCTAGAGAGCAGTGTTAATACTGAACCACTCTGTAATCATCCCTGCGTATATTACAAGATACATTTACACTTAAGTTAATGCTTGCAACCAGTTCTTCTGGGGCTCTGTTCATTTCAAATAATTCTATTATTTGTATCTCTATTTGGCTCAGATCATCTTTATATAAAAAGGCAGATGAATCAAAGTGATTCACAGGCCCTGGAATCAGATTGGGAGCAATGATTTCTGATTCCTTATCAACTGCATGACATTTTATTTAACCTCCCTGTGCTTCAGCTCCTGAATCTACAAAGTGAGGATTATAATGGTGCCTACATTGGATTGCTGTGATGATGACACATATGTGAAATCTTAGATCAAAGCTTGGTGTGTTATTAAGTACTCAACAGATGATATTCATTCCACTGCTTTCTCTGCAATCCTCTCAAGTAGCCGCTGTTTTCCCTCCTGTACTCTGGTGCCTGGAGAAGCAGTAGGATTGCTTAATTCTCCTCATTGCTTACTCCTTCCCCCATTCGAGGCTTTGAATCACATATTATCAGAATGTGGGTCTCTTGTTGCAGTTATCCACTACTCCCTTCATTCTTGGACTGGATTTAAGCTCCTGGTTTACTGTCACTCTTTCAAAACACAACTTCTGTCTTATTTCTTGGTGCTTTCAATATTTTCTTTTCTTTTCCTTCTTTCTTTCTTTCTTTCTTTTTTTTTTTTTTTGAAAGAGAGAGAGAGAATGCATGCCTGTAAGCAGGTCAGGTTGGGGGCAGGGTGGGGGTAGGAGGGGCAGAGGGAGTGGGAGAGAGAGCGTCTTAAGCAGGCTCCAAGCTCAGCATGGAGCCCGAAGCACGGCTCAATCTCATGACCCAGAGATCATGACCCGAGCCAAAATCAAGAGTTGGATGCTTAACTGACTGAGCCACACAGGCACCCCAACTTTCAATATTTTCTAATTCATTCAGTCTCCCACTCTTTTATGACTATTTCATAACTTCATCTCTCTTCTCAAAGATGTGGTGTCCTCCTCTCAGCTAATGATCTTGCCTCCTCCTTCACAGAGAAAACTAATCAAAAGAGGACTTCTTACAGGTTTTTGACAACATGGCACCACGTTGACCCCACCTACTTGCGTCTGTGCCCACATTCTCTGTTTTTCTCCTGTGATCCGTCACTTGGGGTGATCATTTGTGTTCCTAAGGTTTGTATGTTCACATATATTATTTACATTATTTTTGCTTAGGTAAGAACAGCACTCTGCTCATTTGCCATCAATTTCTTCTCCTCATTGGATAATTTTCATTAGCTTATAAACATGTTATATTTTTCTCTTATAAAAAACAAACCCAAACAAACGAACCTTCAGTCATGGGATCAAACATCATCCATAATAGTGAGACATCTAGATTTTATAGAACATAAGCATGAAGCTTAATTTGGATTTTAATTTTGGAAGAGAAATAACTATAAAAGAGATTTGGGGAAAAATGGAGAAATTTGAAGGTGGACTGGATGTTAAATGATTCCAGCTGTAGTAATGGTATTACAATTATGCTGGCCTATGACCTTATTTTTAGAAATGCCTACTAAAATATTCTGGAGAGAAATATCTGACATCTGTGATGTACTTTCAAATGTTGCAGAAAAAATAATATAAAGACAAATATGGCAAAATTTCAACAATTGTTAAACTATATGGACATCTTATTCTTTCATCTTTGGATCATATTTGAAAATTTTTACCATAAAATGTTTGAGGAGAAAAATTCTTGATCTAACCTTTCCCTCCAGCTACCACTTCACTAGACAGATCTTTTTAGTGAAACTCCTCAGAAGAGTTGTCCAGATTTACTCTGCAATTCCCCTCCCATTTTCTCAAACTTTGGCCCTGGCATTTCACTGAAACTGCATTTGTCACATTCCTCAATGACTTCCACATAGTTATGTATATTTGTACCCTTTATCTTTCTTAACCCTGGGGCAACATTTGGGGCAGGATTACTCCTGCTTGAAACTCTTTCTTGACTTAGCCTCTAGGACACCAGTCTCTACTTGTTTTTCTCCTATGTTACAGATTCCTCTTTCTCAATCTCCTTTGCTAGTTTTTATCTCCCAGATTTCTAAACATTGGTGAGACCCAGGGTTTGGCTTCTTCTCAGTCTACAAGGGAGTCTCTTACCCCCTTGCTTATCTCATCCAAACTCATGGCTTTCAGTAGCATCTATATGCTGAAAACCTGTAAATTTTTCTCAGCCTGGACCTCTCCCATGATTTCCCTATTTGGTATTCAGTTGAAATCTTCTGGCTGGAGCCCGGAGACCATGCCACAGGAGTAGTAGGTCCTTATTCTCTCTCTCTGGTATACTCAAGAGGAGGTTGTCTTTTGGAATAGTCTGCGGTCTGGCTATCATATAAAAGCAGCGGATGAGCATATAAAAGAGGAGTTCTGTGAATTCTGACCAGGAAGCCAAGAATCTGCCTCTGAATTGGAGATGTTATACTAAACTCATTCGAGGAATTGGGATCTTACTAGGCAGTAACTGCTGTTGCATGTAACTTGAAAGAATTAAGGAGGAGTTTATAATCAAACATTCTGGAGATCTTTAACACAAATAATCTTTGATTTTTAAAACTGCCCCCTCCTCTCCAATTTTACTGCTCTGCTCCATAAGCTTATGTAATGGGTATTAAAATACTTTCCTAATGGATTTCCCTGATTTCAGTAGAGCAAATTCAAGCTAAGGAAATCCAGATCTGTTATCCACACGTGTAAATATCTGAAAGATCATGTAAGATGTAAATTTGACTATGTTTTTCCTTTGCTTAAAATATCTTAATGGGTCTCAATGGCTCCTTAACATAGCATACAAGATTCTCCAACTCTGTCTGCCTCTCATTTTGTCCAGCCCTGGTCTGTTGCACAGGCAATGAGGAATGTTGTTTTCAGCTTCAGGTTTCTTGAAGACAGGCCTTCTAGTTTGTTTGTATGCAAAAGAATGAATTTAAGTTCATTCATACTGAATTCATAGGGCCTCTTTATAACAGTGTAAAAGTCAGGCAATGAGCACTGTGCTACTTTGGCACATAGCTACCTAAGGGAAATAACTATTCTATATTTCATTGGTCTCATCTGTAAATGAAGGTGATAATAATGCTTTTTTCTACATGATACTTGCTGAGAAGATTGAATGGGTTAATACATATGAATAAGTTGGCACAGTGCCTGGCTATAGTAAGAACTCAGTAAATCTAAACATTTTAAAAAATTGCATCTCTCTTTTACAGATGAGCCAGAAGGGTTAAATATCTTGTCCAACTTGCCACAGATGGGGGTCAGTGGGGCTAAATATCTTGCCCAACTCACCACAACTAGTAGGCTGTGAAGCCATGACTTGATCCTAGGCTACTTTTTTCCCACATCCAGACTCTGTACCCTATGGAATATTACAGAGTTGCTACTTATTAACATATCAATTCCAATAAATATCAATTCAGGTTTCTGAACAACACAGAAAAATGTGTGAACTAAGAACTATCTATCATTGTAGGAAATGTGGCCTTCATGAATTGATTAAAAAGCAGAAAGAAAAAAGTGTTAGCTACATTTTGACTACAGCTATAATTGAACTGGCACTCAGGAAAGGTATGAAAAAGCCATTCAGACCCAAAACAGATTTGTGGACAAATTAATTTTACCTGTTTGACTTATGTTACATCCTTTGACTAGGGAGTCATCTTGATCTTTTCTACTTGGTAAAATCTAGCTCATTTTCACAAATATAACATTTTTGAGAAACTGTTATCTATCCTTCCAGGAAAAAATAAAAAGTTATTTCTCTCTGCTATATTATGGGTTTTATTTACCATTATCATCTCATGATGTATAATTAGTCTTAGGTATTTATTTCCCCCTTACAAATAGAGTAGGAGATCCTTAATGAGAGAGCATATGTTATATATTTTCACCTTTGCCAACCCAACTCAGTCAGTGCTCACTAAATATTTGTTGGATTAATTTTTGTTGGGTGGTAGAATATAGATAATATACCAAATCTATCAATGTGTGTGTTTTTTGTTTTTTGTTTTTAAGAATGTGGGGTGGAGTAGGGCAGAGGGAGAGGGAGAGACAGAATCTTAAGCAGGCTCCACGCCCAGCATGCAGTCCAATGTGGGGCTCGATCTCCCGGCCCTGAGATCACAACCTGAGCCAAAATCAAGAGTCAGATGCTGAACTGATTGAGCCACCCAGGCACACCATCACATTGATGTGTTGTAATAAAATAATTGCTGATATTTTCTTTCTTATGTCACCATCACCTAGCATAGCATGCCAACCATTATTGTCACTCAAGCTAAGTTTGGTAAATTTATGAATATATGGATGAATGAATGAAAGAATGAATGGAGACTAAATTTCAAAGGGCTGAGTTTTAGAGATGCCCAAAGGTAAGGTATCAGATAGCTTAATGACAGAAGAACCCTGATCCATTAATACGAACAACACTTATTTGGGGGAGTGGCAGAAACAAATTGCTAAAGAAGAAAAAAATTATGTGCAATAGACATTAAGGTTTTTGGAAGTTTTCAGTGTTATATTATTATGTACAAAGAAAAGAATAATTCTAACCCTAGCTAGATCATATCACACTATTTATTGAAATTTGATTCTTGTTTTTATTAACATTTCTATGGACAATGCATGTCACTTGAATAACATGTCTCTTCAAAATTTAGGAATGAATTAAATATCATAGAAATATTTATCTTGAAAATTAAATAAGCCAAATTCAAGGAAAACTTCCTTGGAAAATTCCATAATTTTATTTTTAGCCCCAAAGCCATTCTCTTTTTTCCCCCTGAAGAAAATAAAAACAAGTGATGTTCACAGAATGGCAATATGATTCTGTGTCATTATTGCAACTCTGTAAAAATTCAAATAAAGTATGAAGTAAAGAATTTGGACTACGAGATTTGGAAGATAGATAAATCTATATTTACTAGCTGTGACACTTAATGTGAACCACTTTGCCTCTCTGAGCATTGCATTCTCAATATGGGAAGTAGAAATATTAATACCTACCTAATATGATTATTGTAAGGAGTAAATGAGAGAAAAATATCATAGTACCAGGCATGCTGCCATGTACATCATAAGCACTCAACAACATTATTTCTCTTCTTTCAACAATTATAGCTTTTGGCAGACTACTAAAAGGCTGAAAATTTTATAAAGATATAATTTCCATTTCTAGGGTATTTGGTTTTGACTAACCAACAACTCACGGATCCCTTGATGTTCATTAAGCCTCAGCAATTTGCATGTTGTCTTTATTCCTATTTGATTCTCTTTAGTTATTTCTTTGTACATTTGTTTGTTGTTACTTTCATGAGAAAGGCATTGTGAGATCAATATATGGAATATAATCAAATGAAGCTGTTACAGGGGAGGGGATCAGAAAAAAGGGGAAAAAAAAAAGATACCAAAGCATCATAGAGTCAACAATGATATCCTCAAAATTGTACCTGAGGAAAAAAACAGTAATGGCATGTTAATGTTTTTCCAAGGTCACAAGAAAATGTGTACTGCAAGGAACCTCACTATATTACTTTCTTCATCAGGGGATCTCAACATTTTGTTTTAACCCCACTCACCTGAGGGTAATACAGAGCATCATTACTGATCATGGTTGATTATTGCAGTCATCTTGTTTCGTGGGCAGAGTGGTGGGGCTGGAGGTGGGTAGGAGAGGATAGGCTCTTAGCAGGAGAGTGGAGGGTTTTTCAGTTTTACAAAACTTACCAGATCATTTTTATTTGTCCTCACATAGTAGGAAGAAGGCAGGGTGCCTTTTAAACTATCATGGAGTAACATCAAAAAAATATGTATTGGATGAATAAAGGAATTTGGGATAAGGTGGCATACACAGCCTAGACCATCATCCAAAGAGTTTTTCTACTAAGTTTCCAAGTAGTAAAAGATATAACTTGGTTTTCCTTTTACAGATGGGGGCAACGATATGGTGGTGAATTCCTTGTATGGTGTTTCACCCAGGCAAATGACATCAAGTGGTTTCAAATACTGTGACTGAACAGTGGGAAATTATCTTATTTTATCAGAAAAAAGAGAACAATATCTTTAAACAAACCTAAAGTTTCCCAGAACAAACAAAACCCAGAATTTCTTTTAGAAAGTAGTGCTCAGATTCAGTTGAGATTGCAATTTTACAGGATTGGAAAAGGTTAATATTTTATACATACAGAACTCTGTAGCCAAGCATAATAAAACAGTGCATGCAAATTCAGAAAGGTATAGTGAAAGGCATGAAATAAAAACTATCCATCACTTTTTGAAATACAGTCTTTGTAGACTGATTAAAACACATGAAGAGAAAAATGTTACCTATGCATTGAGCATACCAATAATTGAACTGGGATTCAAAGGGAGCTATCAAGAGTACTTGAGTACAATGCAGAGATATAAAAAAATGGCTTATAGCCAGAAATTTAGTTTGTAGGAGGGTTAATAATCCCCTAACTCCTTTTCTCTAAAACACCTGCTTGAAGGGCAGTATTTAAATTCTGCAAAAAACTTCCTAAAGCTCTAAGTTCATTTTTCTCTGTTTTCTCAGTAATTTACCTTGACATTTTTAAATGATTGCCAAGCTACTATTTATTTAAATAAGTACACTCTCTCAAACCTGACTTATATGTCCCTTCTTGATACTGGATTTAACTTATGATGTTTATTCTGTAACATTGTATTATTTCCATGGCAACCGTCTTGGTATAATAAACAAAGGAAGATGATTTCAGCTGCTTTGTCCTGTGAAGGAGCTGGATTTGAGATTGGAAAGCTTGATCTGAAAACAGCTAAAAAACAGAAATGATGGTGAAAACAATGAAATTCATTTTATTGCATACCTTTGATTAAGAGGTAAATGCATTTACTTATGCAGAATAACCACAGTCCTACTTTCCTTGACTCACCCTCAACCTACCCCAATTAGTGCCACTGAACTTAAGGCTGATTGGTTGCTTAGTACAATGCACTGTTCCTAATTGATAGTTCTAGTCTGTTCCAATGTTCTTTTATCTGTTTTCAAAGCCCTAGGTACATCTGAACATATCTTAGCTAAATGCATTACCAGATGACAAATAATAAAACCATTTATTATTAGGAATCAACCTCTGTACTAATGGCATGCATATTTTTTGCTATTATTTTCATTATGAGGCTGAAATGGGGAAAAATTTATACACCATATACACAAAATAAATAGACATGTAGACTTTATAAAAACATAGAATTAGAAGTAATTTTAAAATCTATTTGCCTAATGTGACAATGACCTTTCCTCCCAGTTTCAAAGGCTTTTAGGTACTGTCGGTCTATTGCAACTTCAATTAAATCTTACCCTCTCCTGAGACATGGCATCAAAATCTAATTCAGTTACAAGTAGCAATAACATTTAATTATCTCCTCCAGTTCTCTACACTGCCAAGTGATAGTATTTCCTGAGAGTCACAGATGTCACTGTTGTAAGCAAGGACCAGTTTAGAGATATGTACAGAATATTATCACACTGGCTTATTTAATGCTTTTATTCTTTATGGCTCATATTTATATATAGCAAAAAAATGCTCCCAATGTAACCTGCTTCAAATAAAAATATTGTTAGTATATTTTCCTAGGGAAAATTACTTAACCTCCCTGTGCCTCAGTGTCTTTATTCAAACCTCATAAGACCATGCCAGGCATATGGTAAACACAGAGCAAATTTAGCTTTTATTATTACCTCAGGTAAAATATTTCTTATCTGGCACTAATAGGTCCTAGGGGCCAGTCACCTTCTAATTAAGTAAAAATATATTAAGGTAAAAACCAAAATTAGTTTGTCTGATGACCAAGTTGATGAATTTCATACTTTTTAGTTTAGTATTAGCATTTATTTTTCTTTAAAATGCTGCTCAGAGCTCTAAACATCTCCTTTTTAAAGCATGTTTCCCAATATGTCTAGGTTAGTTTTATTAGATACAGATGAATGAAGGATGTGCTTGAGGTATTTCTGAACCTGGGCATATTCTCCATGAAACCAGGGAGAGGTCACTTAGAGGTTGCAGAGAAAGCAAGTTCCTCTGGTACTTTCGTGATTCTTTCTGGAGGAGACCCTCACTTTTGCAACTGCCTTACGGACATGACCCTGGGACACAGATTCCAGTAAATATTTAACTTTTGGTCCCTCTTTTATAACTCAGCTCTCTCTAAAAAAGTCTCTATTTCTCTAAAGAAGTCTTCTATTTAAGACCGAAACTAACTTACCTTCTAACTTTCTAATTAGCAGGCAGATTTGGCCTTACAACAAGATTTATAGTCAGAGCATGAGGACATGTAAGGGGAATGAAGTGATTTTAAGAGTCTGCAATTTTAAGTCCTCATAAAAATTTAAAAAAAATTGTCCAAAGGCATTTGAGATTCTAATAACACAGAAGATCATTTCCAAGTCTTGTGAGTGAATCACCATTATGGGTAAGGTCACAGTCTACTCTAACAGGTTCATGATGATCACATGGTGAATTAACTTTATACAGTCTTATAAAGAATGAATGAGCACTGGTGATATGCCAAGTTTATGATAGACACTCCCATTTTCAATTTTTATAAATTTGTCTTTTTTTTGCTTCTATCATACTTATAAGCCTCCCCTTGGTAGACTTTTCAGGCACCTTCGTTGTTGGTTGGTTGGTTGGTTGATTTACTTATAAAACTTGAGTGGTTGTGTGTTAATATCTGCACAACAAATAAATTATAGACTAAAAACCAGTGTGATGGTCCAGGCTGAAATAGCAATTATAGTCCTTTATTTGTGTTAGGTTGAATACAGTACCTCTGAATTAGTACTTTGTTCATATAAATTAAAGTTAGTAAGTTGAAAATGTAAAAAAAAAAAAAAGGAGCTTTGGCTATTATATATTCATTTCTTTATCAACTCAACAAATTTACTGAAAGCTTTCTATATGCTAAACATTGCTGTAGATAAAAAGGTAATTCAATACAGCAATACAAAACCTAGGAAGGGGAAATGTAATAAAAGCTCATGAAACCTGTAGTAAGGACATCTAACACATACTTTGAAGGTCACGAAGGCTTCATATCAGGATGGAGAAATAAAATGTGTCTGAAAAATAAACTGGTTAGGCTAATGAGGGTAGGTGTAAGAGGGTCACATTCAGAATTTATTTTAAGGGCAATGGAGAACAATGGAAGGATTTTAAGTAAGAGAGTGACTTCATCAAATTTGTATCATAGGAAGTTCATTCTGAATCTACTGTTTGGTTTGGGGAAGAGGGACAAGAATGGAGACTAGAGTCTGCTTGGGCTGTTAACAATAACACAGGTAAGGGATGATAGGTAACCGTGTCTTGATCTATGGTAAGATGACAGGAATGGAAGCTCAACAGATTAAAATGCAAAGCGTCTCCAACTACTAAAGAACACTTTCAGTGTTTTCTCACCATACCTTTGCCTTCACCTTCTTAGAAATAAATTATTTATTTGCTTGTGCCAACACAAGTGAAAGTTTGATGATTTGCATGGCTTAGAACCTCAATGGGTTCTTAACATCTTAAAGTGCAGAAGTGTAGGCATCTTTGGTAATGGCATGTAGCATTGTGTTGCTGTATTCTAGAGTGCACACAGGAGAATGACAACAGGAGACACTAAGGCCAACCTAAGAAAGGACTTAAGCATTCAATCTTATCCAATAGGTGATAGGAAATCAGTTAGTGATTTAAGCAGGGAATAGACATGGTCTGGTCATTCTAAGGATAACTGGTGTCAACAGACTTTGGGGTGAGCCTCCCATGATACTCATCTTCTGGCATTTGTTTATGCTTTAGTGCAATTCCTCCCCTTGAGTTGAGTGGGAACTTGCTTCTCATTACTCCTGTGACTATATTTCATTATATAAAACTGAATCTTGCTAATGACTCACTGGAGGGACTGTCCTTGTTGACTTGATGAAGTAAGTGGCCATGTTGGGGGAGTCCACATGGCAAGGAACTGTAGATGGCCTGTAGGAACTGAGCAAAGAACTAAAGCTCTCAGTCTTATACCTACAAGGAAACGCTTACATCCAGTAACCTTGTGCATTTGGAAAAGGGTCCTGAACCTCAGGTGAGAACTCAGCCAACTCCTTGAATGCAGCTCTTGAGACCCTAAGAAGAGGACCCAGTTCAGCTGTGCCAAGACTCCCCACCCACAGAAACCATAAGAAAGCAAATGTGCTGGTTTAAGTTGCTAAATTTGTGGTAATTTGTTACTTATCAATAAAAAAACAAATATAACTAGCAATGTTACTGAAAACATTAGATGAAATTTGGAAACAGAAAATCCAACTAGAAGAGAGGAGATAATACAGTGGAATTATACATGTAATTGCTAAGACATGAGCACTGGAATCAGAAAGAGCTGATTTTAAGGTCTTTATCAAGTTAGGCGATTAATCTAGCTACTTTATAAAATGGGAAAATCATATTCTCTCAAATGGTTTTTAAAAGGAATACGTGAAAGAAGAAAATATATACAGTTTGGCACAATGCCTAGCACGCATGATTATCATTGTGCTATTATATTAATCTGTATGAGGACCAATGAGAGCTGGATAAGCATAATGGTAGTGAAAACAGAAATGGTGGTAGGTCTGAGCAACAGCTTTAGGTGGTAGGTCTTAGTGACTATTACAATATGGATAGAGGGAAAGAGAGGGGGTGGTGAAAGATGACACAATTTCTAGCTTGGATGGCTGGCTGAGAATGATGCCATCACTGGAAATAAAGAGTGCAGAAGGAAGAACTGATTTGGCTGAGGAGATAATGAGTTCTGTTTGGCATGTGAAGTCGATGTGCCTGTGGGAGGACATCCATATGGAGAGGTCCAGTGTACAGCTGGGAATGCAGACTTGGTACTCAGAAGAGATCTGGGTATCTGGAAGGTTT
The DNA here is from genome assembly GCF_054177405.1 of Leptonychotes weddellii. NCBI lineage: Eukaryota > Metazoa > Chordata > Mammalia > Carnivora > Phocidae > Leptonychotes > Leptonychotes weddellii. The sequence goes on from NC_138372.1 coordinate 147,652,030, forward strand.
TGGAGATGGTCTTATGTTATCCAGAAATTACATCAGTGTTCACACACACACACACACACACACCCTCCTGATACTCTTTCTGTAAAAACATGAGAAATCTTTTCTCTTAGAAATAAGTAAATTGTGTGCTACTTTAATGAAAAAAGCCCATCATTAAAAAACAAAACAAAACAGAGAATAGGTAAAGAATTTTTTTGTTCTTTCCTTAGAGGTGAATGACTGATAAATTCCAAATGCAAAGGGGTTATTAAAGTTGACTAAGCTTGGTTAGTCTGTTGTAAAGGTTAGAAAACTATGGCCCCAGGGCCACATCCAGCTTGTTGCCTGCTTTGGTCAATAAAGTTCTACCGGAACACAGACACACCTGTTCATTCATATCTATTGTTGCTTTCAGGACACAATGACAGTTTAGTAGTTGTGACCACAAGCTATAAATCCCCAAATATTTACTACCTGGCACTTTATAGAAGAAAGTTTGCTCACCCCTGGTCTGTTCTATTAAAAAAAAAAAAAAAAAGGGTAGTATTCCAAAATAGTTCAGCAGTAAATAAGATAATAAAGAAATTCCACCTGGAATATCACAGCACTGGTCTAAAAAGTTCAAGACTTGGTTTCTGGCATAACCTTCCACTCATTATTTTTAATCTTTCTAAGTGGCATTTTCTCAGCTGTTAAAGAGCAATAATACCTTCTTGGCTTACTTTGTAAGGTCACAAGCAAGAAACTCAAAAACAAACAACAAACAAAAAACAAACTATAATTAAGCATGAACAGGTATAAGTTAGTATTATGGATTTTTACATTGTCAAATCAAGAGATCAATACACCCCAGTCATAATTAATAAGAAAAATATAAATATACATTTGTGTATATAATTTATCAGAGCACTTTTCTATCTAATATTTTCTGTTATCTTTACAAGAAATATTTGGTTGAGTAGAACTCATATTGGCACCATTCTTTCTAGAAAAGAGAAGTACAGAAAATTAAGGCATTTGGGGTGCCTGGGTGGCTCAGTTGGTTGGGCGACTGCCTTCGGCTCAGGTCATGATCCTGGAGTCCCGGGATCAAGTCCCGCATCGGGCTCCTTGCTCAGCAGGGAGTCTGCTTCTCCCTCTGACCCTCCCCCCCTCATGCTCTCTGTCTCTCATTCTCTCTCTCGCAAATAAATAAAATCTTAAAAAAAAAAAAAGAAAAGAAAATTAAGGCATTTGCTTAGAGTCTGTCAGCTAATTAATGGTAGCATCTGAGAGCAAAGCAGGTCTCTTAAAAATAATTTGCTTTCTACATGGCTATATATCTACAATGCTGACTGACTTGATGAATAAGTCATATTTAATATACATATATGGGTATCTGATGTATATAATTTTAGCATAGAGAGCTTGGAGAGTGACATGAAATATACAGAATTTCTTCAAAGATAAATTACCTCTTCAAATGCATTTTATTCTATTTTTTTAATTTTTTATATTTTTTTAATGTTAAGATTGTTCTAGATTTACAGAGATGTTACAGTGATAGTACAGAGGTCCCATTAACATTCATTTTTAAACTAAATAACAAATAACAATCAACATATATCATCTAAAAAGTCAGAAAAGTGAGAAAAATGTGTAGATGTATAATACAGAGTTATCATTTTTCTCATTTGACTTACGATTAAAGAAAGATGTTGTTACTTGTCCAAGGTCAGATAAAAAATCAATGACACGTAAAATTAGAAACAGAAGTAGATGTGTTAAATGGGGGACTATGAGGATGAATGAATTAATGTTTTTAAACTGACTTCAAAATATGTGGGCTTCCTAAAATGTGTGGACTCCTGCCTAAAGACAAGTCATTACTAACACTGAACTTGCTAATCTACTTTCCAAAATAATATGTTCTTTCATTAGCTCCTTGTTTATTTGCAACATGACCTGGCATGATTTCTGGTATATTTGGAGGCTGAACACAGATATGCAAGTTTTTTCTTGATTTAGAGAGATGACAATGGGAATAGCTATGTTTTTTGTAATGTCAACTTTAGTAAAGGAAATCAGGTACTCATTTCTTGGCCAAAAACAGGGCAGTGTTTCTTATTTTCAAAGTAATCAATTCTCTTATGCATTTTTTTTTTTTTTTTGCTTTTGGCCATCTAAAAAGATGACCAGATTATCCATTTCCATAGAAACACAGCTCTCCAGGATAATCACTTAAATATAAAATATCTTCACTGAAATATCATTTTATCTGCTGATTATTTTTATCTCTTCCAAAATGTAAAACATAGTTATATGTTTGTTTTTAAGTTAAACTTTCATCTTGATCATTAAGTAGTAAATAAGACTATATGTGTGAAATACTTAGCTACTGATAGCACATTAAACTTTTTCATCTCCTCCTTCTCTTCTCTTCCCTCTTCTGCTGGTTGGTAAAAATCAATCCTCACAACTCTTAGCCATCATGGTCCTTAGGATAACTGGATATATGTTTATGGAGAGAGTTTCAGGTACAAGAAAAAGAGACCGAGGTTTGTTATGGAATATCATGTGTTGAGCAGTGCATTAGGTGATTTACATGTCTTTCATTGCTTAGAGCTATATGTTATCTTGCAGCATAGATATGATTATTCATATTTTACATTTGAGAAAACTTGGCAGGAAAGAGATCTGAACAACTTCCCAAAGGTCAGCTTAGGAAAGTTGGAGTGTAAATATTAACTATGTGTCTGCAATGGAGGACACCTCTTGGGGAGAAAAAGCCCTGCTTCTGAGATTTATGCTCTGAGTTTCTATCAAGATTCTTCTCTTGTTCTACAAATTTCCCTTCACTTAAGTAATCCCTGATAAATGGGTCGTGGTCAAAGAAGTTTCCTCTGATTAAAATAGAGGACAACATAAGGAGTTCTCTGAAGCCATGTATCAACTGTAATTAAGACCAGATTTCCTCCCAACTTTATTGAGACCTCCAGTCAAAGACAGCAGTGTGCTATTCTGAATTGAGCACAAGCCTGGGACTCAACAATGTGACAGTCATGGCTCTGCTCCTAAGTTTGCATTTTTTATAGACATTGTCACTTCACTGATAAAACAGTTATGCTAAGTTTACTTCCACAGTGCTGATGGATTTTTGGAATAAGACACTGCTTGATACAATCCTTTATAGATTGTAAGGACTATATTATGCTGTTATTGTATTTTAATAGTTTGTTAAAATATTACCTTAAAACATAAATGCAGAGGTTACTCAGAAAAGTTGTTTCAATGAAAATGTTATTTATTATTTGTCTAACATCCAGAATTAAGATAATTTTCACCAAATTCTACCAACAGAAATTTATATGCTAAAGAGAGTCAAAATTAAACATATATAAACAAAAAGTTTCTGTATTTAGTTTTGAATATCAGTTGTCTTATTGTCCAAAGAATCAGGCACCTTCTTATATAACCTATGTAAGAACCTATGTATACATAAGTTATTTTGGTAAATGTTAGTATTAGCTTTATTCTTGGCATAAAATTCAAAACCTCATCTATGGTTTGTTCTGGGAATGTATCCATCATTTGCAACCTTGTGCCAGGGAAAGACCATCTAGATTCCAAAAAGCTGAAACAGAAGCAAACTTTTGGAATACAATCTACTTACAATTTGGCCGCTATCTATAACATGAGCTTTCTATGAAGTTGGTAGTGCTAAGGACTAAAAGATGGTTTTTAAGCAAGTATGGACTAGAGAATTGGCATGAGAGATACATAAAATGAAAAGTACAAAAAAATCTAAAAAGAAATAAAAACAGTCCAAATAAACTAGCATTGCTAAAATTGGGTCTGTTCATATGAATGCTTACAAATAATTTGCATTTTATGTGACTAAAGATTGTGAACTTGAAAAGATAACAAAATAAGAAATATATACATATGCATACATGGAACCAGAAATACAAAAAGGAACACATTTGTTTTAAAGCATAGGCAGAGTAGTGAAGAAAAGCTTAAAGAAAACTGGAGAAATAAACTTTTTAAAGTCATTATATTTGAAAGCATAGTTCTCTGAATCTGGTCACTTAAATGTATACCTACAGTGGAATTTATTAAACTCAACAGCCTTAATTGTAAATTTCAATAAACTTAAAAGCAAGCAGAACTAATTTGAAAATGGGGGGAAAATTCCCATGGGCAATAATTTGCTTTCTATATTTGTCCACAGGGTGATTTTATCTCATTCTTCCCATTAAAGATTTAGGCACAAATAAACCCAGTCTGAAAGAAATACTTTAATGAAACAAAACTAACCTAAAGTGATTTTTTTTTGCAAAGTTAAATTTTCATAAATCTATTTATTAAAATTCATTGTAAATATGAACTAAACCTTAAAAATCTACATGCAAACAATTTCTTAATCCGTGTAACAGCCTTGTATGTATTTGGTACCTTGAGAGAAAATATTCAAGATTCACCTTCTCCTAGATCTTTTTGAGATAAAACCATCTAGTGAGAAAAAGCTGGGTTTTAGAATATGAAAAACGTCATACAAATCATGGTTCTGTCACTTATAACCTTTTTAAATTTTTTTTTTTAAGATTTTATTTATTTGACAGAGAGAGACACAGCGAGAGAGGGAACACAAGCAGGGGGAGTGGGAGAGGGAGAAGCAGGCTTCCCGCAGAGCAGGGAACCAGATGCGGGGCTCGATCCCAGGACCCTGGGATCATGACCTGAGCCGAAGGCAGACGCTTAATGACTGAGCCACCCAGGTGCCCCTGTCACTTATAACCTTCATGATCTTGGGCAAGTTATCTAAAATCTCTAAGGCTCAGATTCTTCTGATGAAAAATGGTGGTGGGGGGGTAGGATAACAACAGGATTATAATAAGGATTAAATGAGATAACTATATATGAAAGAACCTGGTAGACCCTCATAAATGTTAGTGTTTTATAAAATGGAATTCATTCCCTACTATAATTGGTTTTATAAACTAGATTGATAGGCTGGATAGATACCAGGTTATACTCAATATAATAAGAGTTATAATAACATCTAAATTCTGAATCCTTCCTATATTCCAGGGATTATATTAGGTCTGCCTGGCATGGTTAATTAGTTTAATCCTCATAACTAACTCATAACAATGAACTAGGTACTACAGCTGTAACCATTTTACAGATGAGAAAAATGAAGTTTAGAAAAATGAATTAACCCAATATCAAGTGGCCACCATCTAAACCTAAACACTCAACAGCCCTCCCTTGAACTATTCCCAAGGTTCTCATTAGCTGGGTTTTGAAAATATGCACATCAAGCAAAAATGGAAATGGGGGCAATTCAGGTAAAGAGAGGAATTCGAAATTGGGCTATAGCAGGAAAAAAAATACAAACAAAACAAAACAACACAAAAACCCCAGAAAAATTTGCATTCTGTATAGCTTCCTGAAAAAGATGCTCTGAGAGTGTGACTGCTCATCACCTCCCAGCTTCAAGCCTCTGTGGTTGCTTGTGCTATTTCTATAAAAGTCCAGGATTTTAAAAAGAAATTTCATCAGTTACATATCATCCTGTCCGTTATATAACCCACAGAGGCTGTGAAAACAATCTCATCACTATAAAAGCCTTCAGACCCACATTAACCTGGAAGATCATATTTTTTCACTTGATTTGGGATCCACAGGAATATCCACATTTTATATACTGAATAATATACCGAGTAAGTCACAGAGGGCATCCTGCTCATTCTCATTTTCATCTGCAGGGCATTTTGCCTCCATAGAAAAGACAAGGTCTTAAACCACAGATCAAATCTCTAACAATTTGCCTGATTTTTTAGCATATTAAACTTACACAGGTCTGTGACCTACAATTAAATTTACAATTAAAGTAAATTCAAATTAAATGCCTTTGAGAGTTTTAACAGCTTTATAAAATAATTATAAAATGACCATTTGTATCCTGTTCTGTCATAAAAACAAGTACTGACAACCACTGAATGGCTAATGACCTGAAGAAGTTTTTGCCTCCTCATTTCCTACTTTAAATAGGAAATGACTTGGGGCACCTGGGTGGCTCAAACAGTTAAGCATCTGCCTTCAGCTCAGGTCATGATCCCAGGGTCCTGGGATCAAGTCCCACATCCAGCTCCACGCTCAGCTGGGAGCCTGCTTCTTCCTCTGCCTGCCACTCCTCCTGCTTGTGTTCTCTCTCTGACAAATAAATAAATAAAATCTTTAAAAAAATTAAAATAAATAGGAAATGACTTAAGTCTTAATCAAAAATCCTTCATTTTCCCTACAGAATTTTTTTTTCTTTTTATCAGCTAAAACACTCTTTTCCAAAGGTTGGGATGGTGGTTCTAAACTTGCAATATTTTAATTATTGTTATTCTTTATTTCACAACATAAAATGAATTGCTGTCTTAATTCATCTGCCATAATAGATTCATTTTTATTGATTATACATATTGAGTCAATACATGCCGCGATAGCCCTTAAATTATCCATTATTTGACACATTTTCCTTCATAGTCATCTTTTATGAATATGAATCCTAAATTATAAAATATTGCCAAAATTTCAATCATAAGTCATGGGAAATCATCTATCAACAGAATATAAGAATATAATTTTCTGTAAGCTCTGAAAATATGATTATCTATCTCTCTCTCTATGTATCTATCTGTCATCTATCATCTATTTATATATCTATTGATTCTTATCCCATCATCTGAAAAGAAATTTAGAAGCATGGTTGCTTAAATGAAGCAGTTGAGAAGTTAATTGAGGTACACCAGATTGCCAAGTGGAAAAAAAAAATTGAAATAACTAATACGAAATAAATGAAGAAATTCAACAGATTATAAAAGAACGAAGGGTGTGTAACCATGCAACTCCATGGACAGTGACTACACATACAAGCAAATGAAAGCAGCTGACCACGTACCCACACACCTTGGCAGAGGTGCACTCCACACTCGTCGGCCACCACCAAGACAGATGATCTCTGATGTCCCTTCCAGTCGGTAACCTGATGAGCACGAGAAGGTCAGAGTGTCGCCAACCCCAAAGTTGAACCCAATTCGGTTACCATACTGAGGAATTCCAGGATCTTCACAAGGTTCGAGGTTATATTCTGTAAATGAGATGGGGAGGAGGACAAAGAAAATGATAGTATTCACTTTTAAGGGTATTTTACTATTGTGTGCAAACTGGATGCTATTGGGCTACAGTTAGACATTTCAAAAGTGAGGATATGCATAATTATGGGAACATGCTAATGACACACATACTTTTCTTCTTTTGTGAAAGATCAAATAACTTAATGAGTACTTTTATGTGTGAAATTCAATACAGATGAGAAAATGTCACCTTCTGAGTGATAAATTGAAAATGTAGCTATTTATCTCATATTCTTTCTTCTGCATTAGAAACATTTCCATTTCACCAGGTTTGACTTATAATAATAGCATAATAGATGCATATTTTCAAACACAAAATAACATTTGGATGAAATCATTTGCACTTTAGAAATGCATTTTACTTAATGGTTTTAACCTAAATGACAAAGGCTCTTGTGCCTCTCATCTACAAGGAGTTCAATTAATCCATATTCTGAAAAACACATGACTTCAAAGGTAATGGTTTATGTAAGACTGAAGTGCCCACACACTGAAAATTGTTACATTATAGATTTATACAAATTTCCCCAAGCAATGAATGAACACAATGAAAATGAACAGCTAAACGGTCTTCAGGATATAAGAGAGTACAGTTGATTAAACAACAATATTATAATTTATATACCATCCTAAGAAGAAGTAGCTTAGCTAAAACTATTCTCAGAGCATGCACTTACCTTGTAATTCCAACAGAGAACAAAAGGGATTGTTCCATGTTAATGAGCTATTATTTTATTGTTTAAAAAATTTATTAGGACATACTTTTGTTCGAAATTGGGCTATAGCAGTAACCATTTATGAAATGGTTATGAAAACCATATATGAAATAAAACTAACCTAAAGTTATTTTTTTTGCAAAGTTAAATTTTCATAAATCTATTTATTAAAATTCATTGTAAATATGAACTAAACCTTAAAAATCTACATGCAAACGTGTTTTGTCATACTTTAAAAATTGACTTTTTTGGGATGCCTAGGTGGCTCAGTTGGTTAAGCATCTGCCTTTGGCTCCGGTCATGATCCCATGCTCTGGTCATGATCAGCAGGGAACCTGCTTCTCCCTCTGCACCTCCCCCTGCTTGTGCGCGCTCTCTCTCTCTCTCTCTCTGACAAATAAATAAATAAAATCTTTAAAAAAAAATAAAAATTGACTTTTTCTTACTAAAGCTTTTTAAATTTATTTTCTTACCAGAGAATGTAATATTGAATCCTTCATATGATATTGAAAAATCAGAAATGAAGCGCAGTTGAGCTCTGAAATTTCCATAGAGACCAGCATTGATTGTTGAAGGAAGTTCTGAACCAGTAAGGCGTGCCAGTGGTTGGGTAAAACTACCATTCTCAGTGATCAGTAAATAGTCGTGATGGTCTTCCAAATGGAAGGTATGAAAATTGAACTGCACGCCTATGAAGAAAAAGAAGAAAATTAGACTCACAAAGTATATCTGTAAACCACAGAAATTTACCAAAGTAACTAAAATCAGGACTCTCCTTGTAATTAAATTCTCTGGAAATGAAAAGCATTTTTTATTTTTATTTTACTATGTTATGTTAATCACCATATATTACATCATTAGTTTTTGATGTAGTGTTCCATGATTCATTGTTTGTGTTTAACACCCAGTGCTCCATGCAGAACATGCCCTCTTTAATACCCATCACCAGGCTAACCCATCCCCCCACCCCCCTCCCCTCTAGAACCCTCAGTTTGTTTCTCAGAGTCCATAGTCTCTCATGGTTTGTCTCCCCCTCCGATTTTCCCCCACTTCTATAAAATTTCCAAATGAGTCATCTAATAAAATCTTTTCTTTTTTTTCCCCCTCCAGCTTCTTTATAAGACACCTAGCAAGCCATATTTTGGAAACTGCTTGGAAATAAAATTTAAAAATCAATGCCTGAAAAGATATCACCTGAGTTTTCTGAAAATTTCAAGGAAAATTCATATGCTTTATTTATAATAGCAGTGCAGCTTTCTGGTAAACACTTGACATGCCTCCTTCATTTCCTTCTGCAATCTCCTCAAACACAAAAACACTGCCTAGTAATATAACACCCAACTTCCAAAAATGCTTAACTCTAGAAGAGAAATATAAAGCAGGCATAGGGAAGAACTGTTTGTTAAATAAATATAATGATTATTTATTTATTTTTCACACACTTCAACCTGTGTATATAATATACTGAAAATTGCACATATCATTGTTCAGATTGCTGAAATTTCACAAAGTAAACTTACCTTTGCAAACAGAATCTGAATCAATAGATACAACATTACAGAGAGCAGAGCCTCTTTTGTGAAACTTTTCTATCACTTCACTTTGCCAAAAGTAACCACTCGCTCAACTTCTCGTAGCAGAGCCTAATTTTGCTACCTTATGTAAATATTTTGTAGTTTATATAATGGATTCATATAATATATACTCTGTTGGGTCTGAGTTTTACTCAACATTAGGTATGTGAGATCCATCTCTGTTTTTGTGTGTGGTTGTTTTTTCTTTTCAGTGATATATAGTATAGCATTTCATTTTGTGAATACACCACATTCATGTATCTGTTCAACATTTGACAGTCACTTAGGTACTTAGTGTTTTAGCATGAATGTAGATGGTGCCCTCAGTATTCAAGTATGTCTTTTGAAGAATATATATTTCTGTCAGGGAATATCTAGGAGTGGAATTACTGGGTCATGACCCATTACAGGTCATTAACAGTAGCTTTAATAGATACTGCTTTACAAAGTGGCTGTGCCAATCTACATTTCCATTGCCAAATCTGGTTGCTTTATATCTTTGTCAATACTTGATTTAAAAAATTTTTTTTCATTTGTTCCATTCTGGTGAGTATGGTGTGGCATTGCATTGTGGTCCCCCATGAGGTGTTTTGTTTTGTTTTGTTTTAAGAGATTTTATTTATTTATTTGAGAGAGAAAGGGTGAGAGAGAGAGAGAGCAAAAGGGGGGGCAGAGGAAGAAGCAGACTCCCCCCTGAGCCACCCAGGTGCCTCATCTCACATGAGTTTTTAATGATCTTGTCTAGAACAGATGTTAAAGACTAACAATTACACACACACATGCACACATACCCCTCATACTGTGGGCAAGGTATTAAGTGAAATAAAGACAGACTACCACACTCATCTTTCCCTTGAAGTGCTTTCTTTTTTTTTAACTTAACCCAAAAAACAAAAGGTCATTAAAATATTTATTAAAGAAATCAAAAAACCCAGAGTATGGTAAGTAACAGACTTTAATTTTATTCATTGACATTTTAGTTCAAAATCCTTCAAATCTTCAGTTTTTTAAAAGCAAGCAAACAAAAGATATAAAATGAAACCAAACAAATACACTGAAAACATAAGCAATCATAAGACAAGGTTATTACTGCATAATGGACCAGTGATTTGGACTTGGAAAAGATTAGAAATGTACAAAAATACTATTTTTCAAACTCTTTTACAAAATGTGAGGTTTTCACCAGGGTGGCTCAGTCGTTAAGCGTCTGCCTTCAGCTCAGGTCATGATCCCAGGGTCCCATGATCAAGCCCCACATCAGGCTCCCTGCTCAGCAGGAAGCCTGCTTCTCCCTCCCCCACTGTGTTTCCTCTCTAGCTGTCTCTCTCTGTCAAATAAATAAATAAAATCTTAAAAAAAAAGGTGAGTTTTTTTTTTTTCCCCTCTCCACAATGAGCAGGAATATAAGAGCCCTTTTAGAAGGAGTCCAGAAATTGAGTCAGTCTTTCAAATGTTCTTCAGTATAAAAATGGTAATTGACACTAGCCAGATGCAAGTAAGAATGGGGTGTAGGTACGGCAAGGAGAAGATGCTTTGCCATCTAGATTAACTGCTATCTAAGTTTACAAAACAACGTAAGAGTGGAAATTCAGGTAAGTCAATTTGATTTTTATTATATAATAAAGCTAACAAAAAGTAGAGAATAAGACAATAGATGGGCAAAAGACAAGAAAAGTGTTGTTCTGCATATAATTTATTTATTTTTTAAATGCATTTATTCTGATATACACTGAATTAATATGTGGGAAAATTAAAAATTCCGTTAGATCATGGTGCTAAGAAGCCCACTGTTGAGTACAACGTTGCCTTTCCAAGCCTTACATTCTTCATTTGTAAATGAGGTTCTCAGGGTGACTTTAAGTTTAAATGAGATGGTATATGGGAATGACGTGGCCCAGTACCTTGCACCGAAGAAGTGCTCAGCAGCTCTTAGCTATTGTTATTGTCCAACATGAAAGCTGATTTTTTTTTCATGTTGCTCAGTCCTAGCCAACCGTTTATAAAAGGAAACTTCCATTTATCAGATTATGGTTTAAACAATAAAATCTGTTTTCACTACTGCACAACAGTGTAAGACCTCCAAAATTCTGCTAAAGGTCAATGAATTTAAGTAAGGAAATGATACCAAGAACCTACTATACTCTAGGCATTATGGAATGTAAAGATTTAGAAGACTGCAAATAATTCCTGGTCTATCTGAGGGAAAGCATTCCTAAACCAACAGTTCAAACATTCTGCTAAGTGCTCTGAAAGTCATTAAGTCAGTATAACAGAGTACAGACAAGGCAGGACAGGAGCATAGAAATAGAAGTAACCAACTTGTTAAAGGGGTCAGCAGAGGCTTCTGAAGACAATGACCTTCAAAACTGAGCAGAATTTTGTGGAGGAGCAGCTCCCGGATAGACATTTCAGGAAGAAGGGGCAGATAGGTAAGGACACACAATCTTAATAGGGCAGTAGGTATTTGAGGAATAGTGAGAAAAAGTCAGTGGCTTCAACATCATGGTATCTTCTTATAAAAATGATCATTCAGGAAGGCCCATGAAGATAATTACTGTTCCAGATACATGTGAAAAGACTTGGGCTTAAAGTCAAAATATCCTGAATATTTAAGTTTCAGTTGTAGTCAACTATGACATTGAGACTCGTGAGTGTTTTTCCCTTCTTTAAATTTATAGGATTGGACTAGACTATACTTTATCTAAGGACAATTCTACCTTTAAAAGCCTAAGGTTTTTTGTTTTGCTCTTAATGTAGTCCCCTCCACCCAGATCTCTAGTAGACTAGAACATATAATTAGCATCTTGACTTCTGCAATATGTTTAAGGAAAATCTCTTCTGGTATCATTGTAAACAAGGAGCAATATAGGCTGAATGGTACTATAGTTAACTGAATTTGAAACAACTGTATGTATTCAAACACCCTGACTTAGTGTTAAGTGGTAAAGAGGTTACTGATGGTCTATTTGAAGTTTCTTAGATCTTAAATATTTAGACACTTAGATCTGTTCCATTAAGATTTTTATAAACCCCTAAAGTCTTGACAATGATGCTTATTTCAGAAAATTCTGACTGTATATGTAAATATAAATGAAATGTAAATTGTTTCAAAATAATGTCACAAAAACTCCAGAGAAAAATTAATATGAGAAAATATAAGAGGGGTAAATATAAAAACCTGAACTGCCCTCCACTATGGCTATTGAATCAGGATAAAGGTTAAGTAAGTAGACAAGATGTAAGCAAAACAAACAAATAAAAAGCAGGATTATGGAGAGTCATGATGAAGACACATAGCTGACAATGAAATATATAGATACAGGTAAGGAGGAAATGTGGTTTCAGAAAAAGAGCACCTGGTGTGTAGTCATAGGATGTGAATTCAATTCTTTGTCCAATCTTCACAGACATTGTGGCTTTGAGTATAAATAAATAACCTCTAGTGACTTCAGATTCTTGTCTATAAAATGCAAGTAACACCTACACTACTTCACAAGGCATTTGAAAGGCCCACTGATTCTTGATAACATGAACTCTTAAAAAAAAAAAAAGGGGCGCCTGGGTGGCTCAGTTGGTTAAGCGACTGCCTTCAGCTCAGGTCATGATCCTGGAGTCCCTGGATCGAGTCCTGCATCGGGCTCCCTGCTCGGCAGGGAGTCTGCTTTGTCCTCTGACCCTATCCCCTCTCATGTGTTCTCTCTCTCTCATTCTCTCTCTCTCAAATAAATAAATAAATCTTTAAAAAAAAAAAGTCTTGCACTGATGATAGAAAAAAATCAACTGCACAAATAGAGAATTTTAGGATTTGGGCTTACTGTACTTTAAATTAGGGCTATGACATGATGGCAAAAAAGCTAATAAAAATATATATATAAAAAATATGTACAGGCTTCACTAATGGAAATACTTTGTGGAGTTAAATAATGTCATACCGTGTTTTGTGGTGGGAAAACACACTATAGAAGGATACTGATATCCCTAGATATCAATCCACTGGAACACATCCAGAGAAACGTGATTAGAATGGTGATGACGATAAAAATATCTTACAATAAAGAATTGATGGAACTGAGGTGATTAGTCTGGGATGAAAAAGCTGGGATAAGGGACTGGGGGGAGCAGACATGCAAGCCATTATGGGCACAGAATAGTGATTTGGTATATTGAAGAGTTAGGGTGGAGAAAGGATTAGGTTGTTTTTGTATGTGTGTTTTGTCTAACTCCAGAGGGCAGAACAGGGATAATAGTTGCAGAATAATTTTCAAACAATTACAACCATATAAAAATTGAGCAGGTTTTCCCAAGGAATAAGTTTGCTATCAACATAAATATCAATATCAGGCAAGTTTATCATATTTCTGGAACACTATAGAAAGAAACTGGTGTACTGGGTAAGGGGTTGGACTATATTACCTTGACAATTTCTCCCAACTTTAAGAGATTATCCTTCACATAACTTTAGTTACGCTTTGGAATAGTCGTACTTTCAACAAATTTCTTGGCTCTTAAAGAAAGCATCTAAATCTGCATTTCTTGCCATGTAAATACAGATTTAATTAACACTTGCAACCTGTGAAGACGCAAAACCTTAAGTGTTAATTAAACCTCTATTTACATAGCAAGCAGTATGTAGTCCTCCATTTTCTCGTATAATACAAGAAAGCTTATTTTAAACTCCATTAATCCACTGAAAGCTGGAATAATAGGATGCTCTGGTTAACTTGTATTATGGAGAGAACAAAAACCACAGTTTACAAAGTCTTCTACTTCGTTCCTTCTGTTCAATATCAGAATACTCATTTTAGCTTTTTTCTTGATAACATTTAATTTCATTATAATCATAACTCCAATATAATCCTCACCCTCAATAAAATGATGTATAATTTTAATAAAGGCAAACTTGTTTTGCGAGAATGCAGTGACTTCAAATGTATTAAACATAAGCTTTAATTTTAAAAATTGTAATAGCATCTTTTCCTTGCTAGGCTCTTATTAAAGATTTTCTATAGTAAAATCAATAAGTATGATATAATAGTAAAAACTGACAGGAATGATTTAACAACAGAGCTAAAAGAAAAACTACTTCTCCAAAGCAGTTTTTAAAGTGAATAATTTCAGTCTTTTTAAAAGATTAACACATAGAGATTTTTAGGTAAGTAATTTTAATCTATTTTTGTTTTGATATGTTAGGATGACTATTTTCCCACTAAGGTGTTGCCTTAACCACTTCTATTGCTAGTTTATTTGTTTAGTTGTATCACATGAATGGACCATATTTAGTTCTACAGGGCCTTTCATTTATTTGTTCAAAAGACATTTATTAACATCTACCCCACGCACAGTGCAATTTTATACTCTCAATCAATTATGTGAGAAAAATCTGCAGTTCTGATAGAAAACCGAGACACAAGTATTTTTGAATGGTTATAAATTCATATGAAGGATATAATTATAATAAATAATCATAGACATGTTAAAAGCAATATATATAAATATGTTATCTTTGCTTAACAATTTGCTCAGCACTTCAGATCATCTTCCTATTCCCTTTTGAACTTTTGAAATCAACCTCTTAAGACTATACCGGAGACAAAAAGCCATCCTGTTTGAGATTTTGTTGATAGGAAAATTCCAAACAACATGAGTTTAATATATCAAAAGAAAATAAATATCTCTTACATAAGCATATTATAACACTAAGCATATTATGGTAAAAACATAAGCATATTATAACACTATGGAAAAGTAAATATAATCCTCTGCTGCAGTTACTCAAACTGGATTTTGTGTTAGCATATTTTAGTACTGATCTGTTTTTGCTCATGCAAAATGACATTGTAAAGGACAATGAAATAAAAATAGATGCAATGAAAATTCAGAAGATAGTCCAATTATCATTGCATGAGGCAAATTACCTTTTCCATGAGTTACATCAACAGTCCATGTACAATTCAGAGAATTTGGATAAAATTCCGGGTAACCAGGTGATAAGATTGTTCCACTAGGCCCTCGAACATCTCCTCCACATAAAGCTGAAAAATACAAAGAAATACAGTCATATGATCAGTCATAGTTAGAGAGGCAGCGGCTGAAGAAATCTCTCCTCTCTTGAAATAGAATCAATCTGATTTTCTTTGCTTAAGCTACTTCTCGGTAATAACAGGAATGTGTAAGAGACCTCCTCCAATATTAGGAAATAGTTTCATCCACTGCAGCCCTAGAGAAGAGAAAGGTATGTAATAGCCTCTGAGAATTAGCCGCACTGTAACGTAGCTCATCTTCCCACATTTGAATCTGAAGTACATACTTATCTTATACATTTTAATTATAAGTAACATTTGCATAAATTGGTCATAAATTAAACATGAGTAATTAATTGTTTAGCAGCCCTCTTTTATTAAGCTTTAAGAAAATGAATGGTTAATTATGCAAAATCAGTTCTTTTAGATTCCTAAAGGGGTATGTGTCATTCTTCATACAATTCTTTTTAAAACAGTGAGTTAAGCGGCAAAAAATTTGAAGGCTGCTTCTGTACTTTTCCATTTCTTTGGAAAATATCAGGAACAAACAGGAATGTTTGAGAAGCCATAACTTTTAAGTAAATACTCTGAGATAGTAAAAATAAATATATGTTTATGAACTAAGGTCAAATAAATTCAAATTTGATTCAATGTTCATTTTTTTTTTTGAGAACAAATCATAGTTTACACTGTCTTCTACTACACTCAACAAACATCAGTGGTTATGCTATACCAGATAATTTCATCAGTATTAAAAATTAAAGGAGACAAAGATATAGCCAGGTAAAAATGTATATTCTAAAAGAAACAGAAAGGTATTGATGCCTTATTCTATTCCATGTAGAAATGTCAGCTCTCTTGGACATGGCAAAGACAATAAGAACTGTGTGTTGTCTTGTCTGCTCCGATCCTTACTTCATTTCTCTGGAACACAGAAAGGTGAGTTTGGCCTTAGGCTTTTCCATGATTTCTTCCAAGTAATAATGCTGAGAAGAGTCGAGGGAATCTGGCTACTATTCTACACTGATCTGGCTAGAAATAAGTTGTTTGCAATTCCTGTAAGTATTCAAACATGCAGGCTTGAAAATATATATATATATATATATATATATACACACATATACCTACACACACAGATACACACACGCACACACACACATATATTTACATTTATATACAAAATTAAAATCCACTTCTCCTTTTTTTATTTCTTTTACTCTACCCAGGAATAAAAGAAGGTCTTTTACAAATGCCTCTCTGGGAGTTGTCTTGTATCATCTCCCTAAGACCAAATATAAGACTAAAATAAAGCTATGCTTCTGTTGCAATAATATTAATAATATCAATACATTGCAAATAATATGCATGGTTTGTTACCTTAGGCTCCTATTTAGAGCTTGCACAGGCCTTGATTGACACTATTATTACTGAAACTCTCAAATTTCCTTTCAATTTTTAAAAAAGTCTCACTGTGTTTTTGTGATCAATTTAAGAGCTAGGTATACCATTTCTACTGTATCTTGCTGGTAATGGTGGTGCTGAGTTGATCTGTTTTTACCTCCCTTGTAATGCATTCTACATTTTGACAGAGGATTGTATTTTTTTTTTTAAGATTTTATTTATTTATTTGAAAGAGAGAGAATGAGAGAGAGCACATGAGAGGGGGGAGGGTCAGAGGGAGAAGCAGACTCCCTGCCAAGCAGGAAGCCCGACGCAGGACTCGATCCCGGGACTCCAGGATCATGACCTGAGCCGAAGGCAGTCGCTTAACCAACTGAGCCACCCAGGCGCCCGAGGATTGTATTTTTTATTAGATTATTTTTACATATGTCAATTTATTCCTAATACACTATATTTCATTTTATTCTCCATTGTGAGAGTCGGACAAAAAAATACACCATGGTATGAATTTGTTGAGTGAAATGTGATGAGTGAAGATGCTCTACCATTTGAAAGGACTATATTGCATACAGTTAGAGTAAAACTTAGTGAACAGAAGGATCAAAATTAAGAGAGTTAGTTAAACACAGAAAAGAGATGTGAAGTGTTATTCCGTATGTCAGACATGTGTGCCTATGCATGCATGTGTGTGTAACTAGTGTGTTTACAGGTTGTAGAGGGAAAACTCTTCTACACATCAGCATTCTTTTTTTTTTTTAAGATTTTATTTATTTATTTGACAGAGAGAGAGAGAGAGTAGGGGGAGCGGCAGGGAGAGAGAGAAGCAGACTCCCCGCTGAGCAGGGAGCCTGATATGGGACTCAATCCCAGGACCCTGGGATTACGACTTGAGCCAAAGGCAGACGCTTAACCGACTGAGCCACCCAGGCACCCCTACACATCAGCATTCTTTTGAATAATGCTACTCTGTCAAATCTCCTTCTGTCCTTGGAGAATTTCTTGAGAATTTCCTGTCTGCCAACTATACCTACCACATCTGTGTTGAAGGTGGGACGTTAAAGGGACATTCTGCAGAAACATGAATAACGTTAAGTAACCATGAACACATTAAAATATTTAGGAAGAATAGTCAATAACTAACATACTATTAATGAACATTTATATTATTACTTTGATTATAAGCAGATGATAAATATAGAGTGCATTTTTATGACATTGTGGAGGTTTTTGTTAGTTGAGAATATTAGTAGTAGATAAAGGCCCCTGAAAGGAATTGACTTAAAGGTAGAATTTCATAGTAAATTATGGGGAAAGACTGATTTAGGTCTTTTTTAAAAAAAAAAAATGAAACTAAAAATAGGAAAATGTGTATTTTATATCTTAATAAAACAGGATAAAATTGCAACTACTCACCAGTTCTTAGCAAAAGCATAACAATGACTCATATTGAACTTACAACATGACAGGCACTATTCTGAATACTTTTATTTTTATTAACTCAATTAACCCTCATAACAATCCAATGAGAAAAGTACTGTAATTATTCACAGTTTACAGATGAGAAGGCAAGTATGGAGGAAACTCTAGCAGTCTAGTTCTGGAGTCTCTGATCTTAAGCTGACCTCTTGAATCAAGTGTTGATTTTTTTTCACAATTTCTACCAAAAAATTATAGCATGCTATACTATGATGTCCTTCACTTATGTTTATTTTGTAGCATTCCCCCCTCAAATGATCAATCTATATAAAAATTATTCAAGGATATGGGGCGCCTGGGTGGCTCAGTAGGTTAGGCATCCAACTCTTGATTTCGGCTTAGGTCATGATCTAAGGGTCGTGAGATCCAGCCCCTACCCCTGCGTCAGACTCTGCACTGGACATGGAGTCTGCTTGAGATTCTCTCTCTCCTTCTGCCTCTGCACCCTTCCACACCCTCCGACCCCCACTTACATGAACATCCTCGTTCACTATCTCTCTCTCAAAATAAAATCTTTAAAAAAATTATTCAAGGATATCATTCATTTTCTCAGAGATTAATTTAATCCTTTCATATTCAAATCAATCTCTTTTTAAGCACCGAATACCTAAATGTGTCAGTATTCTTGTCTTTAATTGATTTATATCTTACGAATTCTCATTTGTCAATGACTTTGTCTGTAATTGAAACAGTCTTCTATCATCAGCAGCCACAGCATCATTTGATGAAATCCTTCATCTTTCTAAATGAGATTATTTTACATTGCAAATATTTGGAATTGTATTTGCTTTATATTATTGGCTTTTTTGAACAATCACAAGAAATAACCTACACGTGCATTGATACAATGCATAGTGATAAATGCTAATGCAGGTTTGAGTTGGGTTAATTTTATAAGTGGTTAATTTATTACTGAATATTCTACCAATCTGATGATGTTTGCTTCTCTAAAAAGTTCCCTTCCTATTAGAATGCTAAGAAAGTATAAGGGGAAATCAGTCTATTAGAATCAGTTATGAGAAGACTAAAATATTAAGATGAATAATAAAGGTAAATTTCATATGTGAATTTTTTTTTTTTACTGTAAGATAGAAAATGGAACTAAATATATTGAAAAAGATATAGTGGTATACAGACTATAAAGAAAATTTCTCCGAGAATAGTTTTTTAATTCAGTTCAACAGAATATATGGTCATTTGCACAGTAAACTTCATTAGATTGAGAGTACCTAAAATGGATACCATGGATCTCCTGTTCTTTGTATATCACCTCTTCTGAAGAAATTTCAGTTTATCCCAACCACCTTGCTAATGGATGCCATACGTCTTTAGGGACACAAACATTTTTTAACACATATAATAGGCTTATATGTTCTTGTGAATGGGAGATAGACGAATTTTGTATCAAGTAAAACACTGTGGAGAAATTAGAGAGTGATGAAATGTACATGAAATACCCAGTTACTTTATGTTAGAGCAAACAGCTGGCAGGGGAAAGCATTTAAAAGGACAGAGACCAGTAGCACAGCTAAGTTACAATGATAGCCCAAAATATGAGTTGAGGGCAATTAGCCAGATATACAGTGATCTTGACTAGCAGTTTTCTTTTTTCTCTCAGATTTTTGCCACACGTGATCACTACTTTGTCACACGATAAATATCAATTAGAGTTTTAAAATAGTAAAGTCTTCTCAAAAGCCACGCCCTTGAATGTTATTGTCCAGACCTATAAAATTATACTTTGCTCTTTGTAGTGATACACACCTGGCAAGTTCTCAACTGTCGAGAAAGAACAGTATCCATCAAAACATTTTGAGTATTGCAATGGAGCACAGAAATAGCCGTCTATTACAAATCCCATTATGAGTTTTTGTTTTTAAACTCAGATTTTTTTTTTTCTATTTCCAGGTCTCCCCAATTTGAACTGTAAACCCATATGAGAAACTATACTACAGGGCTTAAGAAAAGTTGAGATTTTGCCCAGATGCTTTATCCAGGGAAAGCATAATGAGTCAACGACTTTTAAATATTGACTTAGATTTTGATACAGGTGAGGGGAGGTCTAAGACTTTCTAGTATAAGGAGAATAAAAAGATGAATGAAGGCAAAGGACAAGAAAATATATATGCAGAATGAAAATATAGTACGTATTCCCAAAAGACTAGGGACTATATTGCATTCATTCTTTTCATTCAACACAAATTTATTGAGTACCAGCTGTGGGACAGGAACGGCTCTTGGCACTGAGGACAGGACAGTAAACTTAATGAAGTTCCTGCCATATAGAACTGACAACCTAGTAGAAAAGTGAACAGTAAATACATAAAGGTATTAGGGAGTGGAAAATACTATAAAGAAAAGTGTAAGTGGCATGACAGGTGTTACTCTGCAGCAAAAAGAGTGCCCGGGTGGCTCAGGAGGTTAAGCATGGGGCTCTTGGTTTCGGCTCAGGTTATGATCTCATGGGTCATGAGATTGGGCCCTGCGTTGAGCTCCACGCTCAGCGTGGAGTCTGCTTAATTTACTCGCCCTCTCCCTTTGCCCCTCCTGCTGCTTGCATGCACACACACACACACACACTCTCTCTCTCTCTCTTTCTCTCTCTCAAAATAAATATTTTTTTAAAGCATTAAGAAAAAAGGATAAGATATCAAATTTACTAAATAGCACAGAATCTAACTGAACCATTTCTGACTTGAGGTTCAAGGTTCCTTGGTCAGTAGTGAAACAAGATGAATTTAAAAAGATCAGTAAAAACTCAGAAACCTAAGTACACAGAAAAGAGAACTGCATTCAAAGTATTCTTCCCATCTGACAGACTCGATAGCAGAAAGGATAACGTATCGTCTTTCAGCCACATATTCCAAGGAGTGCAGAGCATCCATAAACTAAAGAGCTATACACCACCATTATATTTTGTCTCAACCATAGAAATGGATGGACATATGACCTGGACAATGCTAATTGTACTGGGCCCTTCTCCTTTACCACAGTAACTGGTTCAGGTATGGGATACTTAGAGACCTTTCCTGCAATTTTTCTAATTGGAACATGGGAGAACTCTCATTCTTGTCTGATCCTGGAAATATGAGACTATAAATCTACATGTTCCTTTGAGTGTATTCTCCCCTGCTAAATACACCCATGTAGAAAAAGCCTGGCTGCAGTTAAAGAGAATTATGTCAAGACACAGAGAAAAGCCTAGGTAGAAAATGGAGAGAGCCTTTAAAAGGTTTGAATTCATGTTTATAATTAGTCATGAGAAGTACACCACCCTTGCCTTTTGTAAGATTTGAATAAACAACAAATTCTGCTTTTATTTTTTAAAACCAGTTACAGTTGGGATTCTGCCACTTAAAATCTCAAGAATGCTGACTATTATAAATAGTATTATACCAAATACAAGGAAGATGTGCTGATGATTCCTTTAAACCTTTTTATAAAAACAAATTGGCCTAAAACTCTTTCTAAAAAATAACGGAAGTGACAGTATTTGAAACTTTAATCATGAAATGACAAATGTGATCTTCCACTTTGAACAAGAACAAGTACAGAACTTGGAAATAGTGTTATAAATAAAAAATAAAGCCCAGGAAAAAAAATAAAATAAAATAAAAATAAATAAAAAATAAAGCCCAGGATCAAATAACACATAGATTTACATTGTGTGTGTTTTTGATAAAGCAAGTATGAAAACACTTCTTGAGCTTAGCGAAGCAGTTTCTTCCACTGTATTTTCACATGTGTTTTCTGAAAAATGAAGCATTTCTGACTTATTCTCTGTTGAAACAAAGAAGAGGTAAGGACACTGGTAGAATATTCATCATGACCAAGAATTTGCCACCACATGACAGCCTGAGTACGTTGTCATAGTGCTGTATACTTAGGTAGAATTTGGACTGATACATTTTGCCTTCCAACTTGGGAGGTAATATTCTGTTTCTTTTGTGCATTCATTGATAGCAATTTGACATTTTCAATGCTACTTTGTCAAAGGTCCAAGCACACAATATGCACTTAAACTGGTTAAGTGCATATTTTGAAAATATATATACCATCTTTAGGCATTGGGTAAGGCATAGGGTAAGTTTGGCTGGTTATCAATATTTATTTTTTCTTTTTGAAGTCTTGGTGACATATAATGCATTTTTTATTTTATTAATGGTCTGATAAGAAAATTACCAAAATTCAAGATAATCTTTTAACATGAAATATTTATAGTTGTATTATGTCTCACATTTTATAAATATTATATTGACTTCTTTTTGGTTTATAAATCAGCTTATTTTGCATGTTGAATTAATTCTTACCATCACAGGTTGGGAGTGGATGACTCCACCAGTGGTTTTTTTCACACAGAAGAGGCTCTTCATGGTTCAGCCTGTATCCTGGATCACAACTAAATGAAACAGTAGAACCTATGGAGAAATCATGACCGTAGCGACGGCCATGTACAGGAATGCCAGGGTCCAAGCAAGAATAAGTGTTCACTGTAACACCTAGGAAATAAGGGAATACGACAAAGAGTAAGTTTGATGGATTCAGATTTGCCAAAATTGATTCCTATTTCTTCAAACGATTGTGAGTTATGATTTTCACAAATAAATTAATGTGCCCATAGCTTTATTTAAACAACCAGCAATTGTCTAACAAATTTGTTTTGACATTTTCTACCCACGGAGTCCACATTCAAATCACTTAGTTATATAAGAACCTGATGAAAATGTATAATTATCTACCAAACTTTACATTGTTATATATTATAAAGATATGGGACACCTGGGTGGCTGAGTCGGTTAAGCGGCCAACTCTAGACTTTGGCTCAGGTCATGATATCAGAGTCCAGGGATCGAGCCCCATGTCAGGCTCTATGCTCAATGAATGGGGAGTCTGCTTGGGATTCTCTCTCTCCCTTTCCCTCTGCCCCTCCCCTTGCTCTCTCTCTCTCTCTCAAATAAATAAATCAATCTTTAAAAAATTATATAGATATAAATATATAGGGAAATATGAAAGTATGAATGCCAGTACCTTTCTAAATAAAAGAGTACAACTCTTTTGGCTACTTGTCAGGGTTTTCTTTCTTTTTTTCTTTTTTTTAAGATTTTATTTATTTATTTGACAGAGAGAGACACAGCAAGAGAGGGAACACAAGCGGGGGGGGGGGTGGGAGAGGGAGAAGCAGGCCTCCCGCTGAGCAGGGAGCCCGATGCGGGGCTCGATCCCTTGACTCTGGGATCATGACCTGAGCTGAAGACAGACGCTTAACGACTAAGCCACCCAGGCACCCCTTGTCAGGGTTTTCAATAGCCTCCAGTGTATCTGGTGTCTCCTGATGATAAGCTTCCTTGTGACTTATAATGTCTAGCTGAAACCACACCATGACAATGCCTTTCCCTTAATAAGACATGGTTTCCCATCATTGGCCCTGTTGAGTTTTTGGGTTTTACGATTCTTTGTCTTGGGGCTGTCCTGTGCTTTGCAGTATGTTTAGCAGCATTCCTGACCTCTAACTTCTCCAGTCATGACAACCAAAAATGTCTCCAGATATTGCCAAATGTTCCCTGGGATGCAAAAAAATGCCCCGAGTTAAGAATTGAGGTATAAGGTAAAATAAAAAATTACCTTCTTCTTCCTAAATGAAAGGCTTAAACAATGAATTACTATTGTTTTTATATTCCAAAAATATAATAATTAGCATTTTCAAATTATATCTGATTAAATCACATCCACCAGAGAAACTATTTATTTGTATTACTCTCCAATTTTAAAATGAAGCTAAACAAAATACTAAAAACATAGTAGTTCAATTTTTAAAGAGACAAAGTACACATTTTAAATATATTTATCAGACATATCCATTTCATTTAAATGTTGTTGTTTTTAATGGGAAACTAAAAAATAACAAAATCTTATCTTCAACACAATTACTTTAACCTGCTGTATTCCTCTTCTCAATGTGACCATTTGTCTTCTAGCATCCAAGGCTTTGAGATCCTCCTTCATCTTTGAATCCCTCTCACATTGTGTTTTTCCTCCATAAAATATGTCTGAAATCTGTCCTCGTTGACAGCATCATGTCATTTATTACTTCTCTTACCCTACCCAAGGCCTTCATCACTTCAATTCTATAAGACAAATAATGATGTCTGCCCTCTCTTTCAGTATCCTTCATCTCCAGTCTATCCTGGATATAATTTTGGACACATATATCCCTAAAATACGTTATTTCATTGCTTTTGCACCCTACTTTTCATGGCATCAAGTTCAAAGTCATCACCTTGAAATTCAAGACTTCCAAATTGAATTCTACTATTTGTAATTTCCATTATTTCTCAGTAGTCATCTTTCCTACCAGTCAGGTAAGTTTCCTTACTAGTTTTATATTTTATCTTACTACCACAAATACACTCAATCATCCCTTTAATTTACAAAATCTTCTCAATTTTTACCAAACTCAGATGTCCTCTCCTTCAAGTCATGATCTTCTAATGCTCTGGCCCTTAAATAACTTTCCTTTATCCAAAACTCCTATTTTGTAGCGAAATTTTAAGAAATCAGGGAAATGTGGGCTTGAAAAAGTCACATAAAATGTAAATCATGGTAAAAACAAAATCAAGCAAATGTAATTCTCCAAAAGTGATTTTAATGGTTTCAGATTATTCAGACTAAAGGTCAGTGAATATTAGTACAAGGTTAGTCATTTCATTGTCCTTCTTGTCTCTCCAACTAATGGATAAAGTAAGATAACGCGTTTCTTTTATGTCTCTTACTGCACTGTATACATCTAGCAGTCACAGAATAAGTTAAAGGTGATATTTCATAATTGAGAAGAAAATATTTCTTTCTTTTTTTTTTTTTTAAAGATTTTATTTATTTGAGAGAGAGAATGAGAGAGAGAGAGAGAGAGAGAGAGCATGAGAGGGGGGAGGGTCAGAGGCAGAAGCAGACTCTCTGCTGAGCAGGGAGCCCAATGCGGGACTCGATCCCGGGACTCCAGGATCATGACCTGAGCCGAAGGCAGTGGCTTAACCAACTGAGCCACCCAGGCGCCCAGAAAATATTTCTTGACAAGAAAATAAATCAAGGCAATGGAAATATTTTGATTCCTCTACCTCTCCCATATGTATTGACTTTAAATACAAGAACTGTTATTTAAACAGTACATTCTCTTAGATGTCTTCCATTTCCCATAGTTGGGAAAAATATATATATACCTGCATACAAAAAATATGTCTTTGGAGATGGGTATCTGTGTCTATAAATTTGTTCCATATCCATTTATAATTTTATTGTTTTATATATTATTTACATTTCCAAGAAGACTTAATTATACTTGTCTTTAAAGAAATACAACACAATAAACAGAACTTTTTCTTGGGAGAGGGAGGGGAAATTAATTGTACTGAAAGAAAAAAATGGGTTATGTTCCTAAATTCCAGTCCATGTTGTTATTATTTTTTTAATGTGTTTTGAAAACTATGAATCTTATGTCATTGGTACAGTTTTTGCAATCTCCCTGTTTTGAGAGAAAGTAGAGTTGGGTAAATAGTGCCCCAGCAAAGGGATGCAAGAAAAATCTGGAGTGGAAGCAGAGATAGCACCGCAAATAATCCTTCCCATCGCATTTTGGTCTCCCGGAAAAATCATGTTTTCTTTTTTAATGGATTTAATTAAAAAAATAGAAAGTCACTAAATACCAAATACATATTTAAAGTTTTAATTAGTGTAATAATTAAAATTTCATTCTATTGATTTGGGGGTTTGTGAATGGTTCATTTAAAAAAAAGATAGTTTGGTTACCTCCAGCTGGGAAACTTACTAAGCAACAACAACAAAAAAACAGGTCTTTGCTTGTTTGTGTTCCTGAAAAGAAAGGGCTCGTGATGTTAGAGATCGTTCCACAGTAGTAATTAAACCACAACACTAAATAGAATAAAAATGAGAGGAAGTGATCTCTTATAAACTAATTTAAATAGAACGTTACTGCCTTCCGGCCAGATTTGACCTAAACCAACATCCAAAGTGTCTTTGATCAACCTCAGCCTCTCTAGCTCTCAGTCTCCTCCACTCAGTCTTTTTCGTCACTGGTTTCCAACGTTAACTTCGATTATCTTACCAAGAGCCTATGGGTGACACACTTGCTGACTATGACAGAGACGCTCTGCCTTGAACAACCTTTAGTCAGGCTCCTCTGAATCCTTTTGACTAGACCTCAGCTGTGGCCCATTTAGTCCAGTTTTAGCAGCAATCCTACTGCATCAGTTTACTGAAAATACCCCTCCCTTGATATCTAATCAAATTCCTTATTCCCCACCCTCAGTATCTTCTCACTCTGGCCTGCTTCAGCAAAAATCCTGTCTGGTGGGTTTAGCCAGATTCCCCCTGCCTCTAATCCTCTGCCCCTCTCAGCAATTTCCCATCCACTGATTCCACTCCGCCCCCCACACACCCTGCTCCCTGACTATAAAGTCCCACTTGTAGTCAGAGCTGAGCTCAATCTCTCTTCCCTTATAGAAAACCCCACTGTAGTAAAAGTCTGCTCTATTGTCTTTAACAAGTATTTGTGAACAATTTCTTTTATAACAAAGATACATTTGAGCTTGCTTCTCATTTTAATTCCTCATCCGTTTAGTTTTCAAAGAAAAAATATGAGCTATCATTCATTACTCACTGCATGCTATTATAAAAACACATTGCATGTGCGATTTTACTTAATTCTTAAAAGTGTCCTATGTCTGACACGTGATCAAGACCACATACCTTGGTTGGAGTGGGATTGAATGTGATTTGTTAGGTATAGAATATAGCAATGGATTAAAGGAAAAGTGCCTGCCCATTTGTAACATATTGATAAAAAATAATTGCTAATAAGAATTAATTTTGAAATAGATTGCAAAAAAAATGACTTTACTCTGACTCAACTTTAACACACCTAAGTTAAACTAAAAATCTCACTTAAGGCCCTTCAGTTCATTTGAATTTCCAAGCATGTGTTAATCTTCTTGTTACATTTTACAATAATATTTAGGAAATATACTTTGATGCCATAAAGCTCTAAGTAAAAAAAGAAGTTAATATAATTAAATAATATAATGGATATTACAATCTTTAAAAGAGTAATGAATATATATTTATTACTGTTTTAAAAGCCCAGGGGCGCCTGGGTGGCTCAGTTGGTTAAGCGACTGCCTTCAGCTCAGGTCATGATCCTGGAGTCCTGGGATCGAGTCCCGCATCGGGCTCCCTGCTCGGCAGGGAGCCTGCTTCTCCCTCTGACCTTCCCCCCTCTCATGTGCTCTCTCTCTCTCTCTCTCATTCTGTCTCAAATAAATAAAATCTAAAAAAAAAAAAAAAAAAAGCCCAGGAGTCCACTGATCAAATCTACTGAAAAGACACCCAATATGGAATATAAAGTTATAAATTTCAAATGAAAAATTTTTCTTGAGGGGGCAAGGGGTGTAGGAGACTTGAATATAAAAAGAAGTGATTTAATACCTAACTGTACTTGATATAAAGATATCTTGCAGTACCCCTCTTAAATGTGCTATTAGATCCAATTCACCAAAACCGCTTTTCACGCAAAGATACATGGCAATGTACCTTGAGTTGCAAACGCATGCATATATGAGTTTATCTGTACACATCATGTACAATACACCCATACACGTATAAATATGCCAAATGTTTATAAATTAAAAAACTTGTTTCTATGTATATACCAGAATCAAATTATTTTAAAATATCAAATGTATTTTAGATTTGTTTTAAATAAAACTATAATATTTTAGGTGGGATTATTATAAGCTGATTGCAACACTGTGAATTAGAGCTTGTTTTAATATATAGTCTTTGATCAGTTATGTTAGTCATATTTGAATATACATGTATGTACTTTACTTTTCAATGTTAACATAATTTTCAGTATTTTACACAAAATAATAAAATTAAATATTTTAAATGGAAAATGTGTGCAATTAATGTGGGTAAAACACAAAAGAATGAATTTATGAAGTACATGTTAAAGGAATCTGTCAATGTTCATATACATCTTAGATTGATATTTACTATTATTGGCTTTTCAGAATTGTGCACAAATAACTATTTAAGGAAGCCATTGTTTAAAATTTGTTATCTGATACTTCTGAGATTTCCTTAGTATCATCATGATACTACCATCATGATGATGATGATGTTAGACAGATATTGTTGAAAACTCTTTTGCAGAATTTACTAAAACACATACCTTGCAAAGCATTAGCATTCTCATGGGTCAAGGAAAGCTTTAATTTTATTTTCTTAATAAATCTTGTAGTTCTTTTAATGATGCAATGGTAATACCAAATGTAGGGAAAAGAGAATAGGGAAATCAAAAAATATTTTGTCTTTACTTACTTTCATAATGAATCTTGAAACCATTATTAGAACGGCTGTTGTCTGTTGTAAACAGAAGGTATATAAAATTACTGCTACTGAATAGAAACTGGGGCACTTGTGTACCATTGTAGGATCCAAGCAAGGGTGACAGAAGATTTGGTCCATCGTGCACTTCCAGAACATCATAATTCAGTTCAGTCTGAAATCTAGGATTAAGAGACAATGTGAAAATATATTTATTAGAATAACACTATAAGGAAAATAATGATTTAGATTGCTATTTAAATGATTAAACTTTCTATAATTTTTATATTATAATTTTTCTTTAGCTTACCTAATATCATACGTATCATTTAAGACCTCATCATGTGCTAAATACCTAAGTTATAAGCTCTTATTCTTATGGGAAATTATCATTAAAGAGGTATGTATATATATATTTGTTGTTCATAAGTAAGATTTCTTTCAAATATTATGGAATATCCTCAGTAAACAAATGGCCTTTTCATTAACCAAGCATTTTTTGGGAGTCACCTTTCTTTTACTTTCCTCATTTTATGGAAAACTATGTGATTCATATTTATCTTCAATCCGTTAATCAGATTCTCATCTTACTTGTATATATATTTCAAATCTGACTTCTGCTTTACATTGTGGTCCTTTTTTTTTTTTTTCACAAATCTATTTTTGCCATTAAAAACTTTATATAGTTTTTATTTCAAAACAGTTGTCCTAATTATAAGTAGGTAATGATAATGATGACGTAGTTGATGTTCACTAAGTGCTTGCTCTGATAAATATATTATCTATATTCATTTATCCAAACCTCATACTAACCCTGTCAGTTAGCTCCTATTATTATACTCATTTTGCAGGTAAGAAAACTGAGGCCTGCAGAACTTAAATAGTTCAAACCCAAGTCTCTCTGTCCCTAGCCTCTCTACTATGCTATGCTATGCTATGCTGGCTGGTTTTATTATTCGATTTTTGGTGGTGGTTACTGTTGAGGTTTTCAATTCTCTTAAAAGATGCATATTTTATAAATGCAATCAACACAGAGCCTCTTTTAACATGCATAAAATATTATTAATAAAATAGCATTTTAAATGCTATTTAAGAAGTGTAATTGAAATATTTTTCAATCTGTACCACTTTTACACCCTGTTAAGCAATATACTTAGTAAAATGAATGAATTTCATAAGCTTATCTTGGTTTTTATTTTGCAATTTGGAATATATTGCATTGGTCTAAAAATAACTTTTCCAATAATACAATTTAGAATAGGAAATGTATAGGAACACACTATGTCCTTTAAGTAAATGATCAGACAATTATACATTGTGAATCCATTATTTGGTTGTTTTGTAGTCAGTCTATTGTAGTATTAAAATTGGAGTTTCACTTCGGTAGCTAGTCAGCTGATAATAACCAAATTAAAATGCACAGAAGAGTCAGAGATTACTTTGAATTGAAACATAAAGAGACAATTCTTAATAGAATAGCAACATTAACTGATGATATAGAGAACACTGTTCAGTAGGAGTGAATCCTTAAAAAGAAAATCAGCACAGATTTGCCCTAAGGAACTATAAAAATACATTAGAATAACAAGGGAAATGAATTAGGATTACACAATAATTTGAATTTCTTTCATTTTGTGTTTCAAGATAGCTGTATACATTTCTCATAAACTGCCTCAATCTAGTGTTCATTTGTTTATGACATTAAATTTATTGTTTATCATAAACAAATGTTGTGGAACCACTAGATGATATTAAAAATGAAATTGAATATAATCTTACTCAATTTTTGTTGTCTTTTAAAAACATTCTTGATGTAATCCAAAACCATTCTGACCAAATTGAAATAGTCCTCATTAATTTAAAAGTAAAAACAAGTTGCTGTCTGGAAGAGTGATACATAGCTATGGTCTAGGAATTGAGGACAGGAAAAGGGATAGAAAGATGGGCTTAGGATGATTAATAGTAAATGAGTTCATTTAGAAGCTGCCAAATATTGAGAACATTTAGAAACTGTTGGAAGAAACAAAGCAAAATTCCTCTGCAGATCTGAATATAAGACTTGTAACGGTTTAGCTATGTTAAGAAGAGGTAAACAGTTTAAAAACCACATATGTTCCTAGGCATTATTATTTTGCTCTGTGTTGACAGGAAATTCGATTTCTTAAGATTTCATTGATTTAAGGTATTTGAGACAATTTCAAGAAGCCAAGTAGTGGCTAATATATTTGTGATATATTTTAGGTTTTTTTTTTCCACCCCTGTAAATTAAATCTAGTCAATTGCTACATTTGAGAATATAGGAAAATAGCTATGCCATCATCTTCGTTATAGGATTTATTTATAAAATTTCATTTTAACCAAATTAAATTATTTCTGGGTACAAGAAAGCAAGTGACATGGCTCAGTAATAAATACAATTCATTATTTGGAAAAAAATTCTATAAGAAGTATTCTCAGAATGACAGAAACTATTAAAGAGCTAGCAACCAGTGTTCTTACAATAGCTTAGTTGGAAATCAGAAGGGAATTAGGTTTTTCAGGACATAATTCTTATTTGATACTTCAGAGAGGATATCTTGTTTCTCAAAACAATCTTATGAGGGAAATGAAACACCAAGATATTATAGGGTCAGTAAACAAAGAAGTGATAGATGTACATATTTCTAATTTCAAGGTGACTATTTTATGCCTCTAATCTAATGGATAAACCTCTCATTTATTTTTTGACTTGATGAAGTCCCTTGCTACTGCTTTGCAACTGAGCTACTCCTAACCATGTGATGGCTATTTAAGATGTGGATTATTTTAAAGGAACCAATTTTCTGACAAAGCACACGGGATATGGACAGCCCTAAAGTAAAACCTCATACCCTTAAAGGATCTTTAGAAAAGAAGAAATGGAGGAGGGTATTTAAATAACTTTCCTTTCAAATAGCTCCAACTCAAGAATCTTACAGGCTTGCGTGTGTGTTGTGTTTGTGTTGTGTGTGTGTGTATGTCTGAGGGAGAGGTAGATAGAGGACTCAAGAGCTCAAACAAACATTTCAGTTTAGAACATTTTTTAAAGAACTGAGATTTTATTTATTTTAGTTATATAAAGTAAAATTCCAAAGAAATATATACTGATACAGCTATGCCCTGTCTATGTTAAAATAGTGAAAATAACATCAGTAAATTCTTAATGCATTTCTAACTCTTGATTCTTCCAGTGTTTGAGCTAATTAACAAGGAATAGTTATACATAGAGTTTATGTGTATATCTCTGTGTGTATATATATACATACACACATTGGTATCACTGGTATCAAGAAGGTGAAGGAGCTAGGAGGTTTATAATTTGCTTCAGAGGGAGACTTAGGGATTCAGAAGAGAGGCACAGTTGACAAGTCCTGCTCAGTGGTGCTCACGGGAAGAAGACAAAATCGTTGGACTCTGGGAATCATTTCTCACCCCAGACCTGTTCTGGCTGACCTACAGAACTGTTTATTGTTGCTGTGCCCAAACCCTAGCATCGAAAATCACTTTTCAGTGTGACTTTTGCCTACAGCCTAGCTTAAAGGATTTGTGTCACAGTAAGCAGATAAGAGAATAAGAAAGTGGCAGAGGGGCGCCTGGGTGGCTCAGTCGGTTAAGCGACTGCCTTCGGCTCAGGTCATGGTCCTGGAGTCCCGGGATCGAGTCCCGCATCAGGCTCCCTGCTCGGCAGGGAGTCTGCTTCTCCCTCTGACCCTCCTCCCTCTCATGCTCTCTGTCTCTCATTCTCTCTCTCGCAAATAAATAAATAAATAAAATCTTTAAAAAAAAAAAAAAAAAAGAAAGTGGCAGAGTAAAAAGTGCTAAGTAACTATATTTATCAAAATTAAATTGGGTTTTTGTCTGTTTAACTGGCATTACAGTTTATAAAAATCGCTGAGTTTTTTTGTTTTTTGTTTTTTTTTTTAACCAGGAAGGTAAGTCTGGGATGGTTTAACTTAGAATACACGCTGCAGAATGTACATTAATTCACTTTAGAGATTCTGAAGGTATCTACCCAAGACAGGCAAGCAGCTAAGTGGCCCATGTAACTGCCTATCAGGAGGGATAGAACACACATGTTAAAAACTTTGGACAGAGAAAATGTGTCTTCAAAAAAAATATAAAATCAAAAGTCACAAGTGTGGTGCTCTGAATTATAAGGACCGCTTTGCAATCTGCTTCTCAAGTTGGCAATTCTAGATAGCCTACTTAGGGCTGAGAGATAGCATGTGTTATTTATTTATTTAATGATGGTTAATGACTCTCATTAGCAAACCAGGGGATCCTTTTCAATAAAATAATGCATTTTGTGTTAATAAAACTTGAACTAATTTTCTAGTGATACTATTTTATGCTTATGTAGTGTTTTTAAATTGAATATAAAATAATGAAAATAAGCTATTTTTAAAGTTGTCCAGCATTGGAGTCAGCTGAGAGATGGAAAAAGAGTGAATTCTTAGGAAAACACTGATCTTTGATTTAGGAAAAAAAATCTTAATTAGCATGTTTGTAAAGAAAAACAAAATCCACCCCCAGTCCTACCCCCCAATATCACCCAGTTGGAAGCTCAGAGAAACAAGCATTTAAATTGCTCTGAATAATAAAGTAACAGTAGATGTTTACCCTGCTGAATTCTGGAGGGAGTACTGAGAGGTAGAGGAAGGAGGGTTGAAGATCCTGGGTGTGGACAAGGCCAGAGGCAGGGAAGAGTCTGGGATAAGAGAGGGCACTGGGGAGATACACACAATCATTCCCGAGATGGGGATTACCAGGAAAAAATTGAGACAGTGCAGTAATTCTCTTTGATTATCCCTTGTATTAAGGTTTTTGTGAGAAGGAAGGAAAGTGATACAAATAAGGAGCAGCATAAGGAGTTGAGGGAGGGTGGCAGCCTCCAGAGCTCACAAGTGAGATGACGCTAAGAGCAGGATTTCAGAGCTGGAAGTGAACAAAAGCATCCCTAGGAAATCTGAAAATTTAAGGAGGGTCCAGACTTTCCTCTGCATATAAGGTGAGGCTCAAGTCTTTTTATTTAGATATTGAAGGTAATGACATGGTAAGAAATATATGGGTGACAGATAGATGTTATAAACTATGGGAGTATAATACATTTTCAATTGTCTTATCATAACACCTCATACAGAATAATGTTATGTCCAAAAGAGGAAATACTAAAATTATGTACTTACACCTATAAAAATGTACTTATTTAAAATATGAATCAATTATGATAGAAAAATATGCTAATCCTTCAAATGTGATGCTCTAAATTTAACAAATTAAAAACATGTAATAAATCTGTCTCATTGACATGAATCAATACAATTTTTAAAATTATTAAATGATATGATCAATATTATTATGTTATATTATATATTCCAAACCAAATAGAATTTGGGTAAATTTGGTAAATTTGGGTCCCACATTCATGGAACACTGTTATTTGATGAAGATTTTATTCTGAATAAATCATATGCTTTTCACTAAAATTGCTATGGCAACACAGGCTATATCACTGAATAAAGGATATGATTTCAACATCACAACAAAAACTCTGCCAAAGTATTCTAAATATAAACTTTTTTTTTTTAAGTGCATAAGTCACTGTTTTGGGTTGAATTGTATCCCCCTAAAATTGATATGTGAAGTCCTAACCCCTAGTACCTCAGAATGTGCCTGTATTTGGAGAAAGGTCCCTTAAAGATATAAGTAAGGTAAATGAGAACATATGGGTGGTCCAACATGACTGGTATCCTTATAAGAAGAGAAAATTCTGAAGAAAGACCATGTTAAGACATAGGGAGAAGATAGCCAACTACAAGTCAAAGACAAAGGCCTCAGAAGAAACAACCCTGTTGATGCCTTGATCTCAGACATCCAGCCTCCCCAGAACTGTGAGGAAATAGATTTCTGTTGGTTAAGCCACTTAGTCTGTGGTATCTGGTTATGGCAGCCCTAGCAAACTAATTCAGTTGTAGTCAAGTCGTGTAGGCCACAGTAAGGTAGGATGGCCTCATGTGAGATGTTTAACACTTTACAGCTGTCAAATAGAATTTGTTTTCTTCTCAAGTTTTAACACTAGTATGGACAGATTAATTCAGTGAAGAACCTCTTGGATCAGGGAAGGATCATGTTATATTCGTAAAATTCAATCATCAGCATAATTCTGCTATGTTTATGTTTTCTATGTGAATATAATGCTTAGAAAGTTTATTTTTTTTTAAATAAAGGGATTGAAAGATGAAGGGAGTCAACAATATAATTGGGAAATTATATAAATACTTGCATTTCAATTTGTAAATAGTGATCCAATCACAGACCTGAAGCTTCAGTCTTTTAACTTTTTAATATTTAATATTGTAATCTTTCATGGCATAGATTATTTGATCAGTAATGCTATTTTTCCTAGGGAAAAAATGTTCAACTGGCCAATCATTAACACACATTAATTTGACATAGCCATTTTTCTGAAGGACTTGTAGTCGTAGATACGCAGGTGGTGTGCTTGAGTGTTTTTAGTCTCTACTACAGTATAAATGCAAATGTGTTTATAACACTTTTGCCATTCGAAATACAGCAGAACACACAGCCCTTTAAAATCAGGACAAGTAAACTTGTTAAGTTAAAGGTCACATGTTCATATCTCAGTAGTGTATATATGTTTATAAAGCATATGCATATGAAGCATATATATATAAAGCAAAAAAGGTCCATCTTACATACCTCAATAGTACTGACAGAGCATTAAACAAATAGAAAATGAACTTGAAAGCAGGCTGAAAGGTTAAAAGGGACAAACTGAAACATTTAACGCACAGACATTGACTATTGCAATAAAATGATACATTGATTTGGTAAATAAAATGGATAATGCCAACTATTCTTTTAGACAATCTGTATTTTTTTAAAGGTAGAAAAATATTTGTAGAGACCTTTCAAATGTAATTTTGATAGAGTGTCCGGGTTCAGCTTCAATCACCCACTCACAGTTCAAAGAGTCTTTATAGTATCCTGGCCATCCTGGGGAAAGAATCAATCCACTAGGAGCTGAAAAATGGCCACCACACGGAGCTGAAAAAATGGAATCAGAGAACGAGTAAGAACAGAAGTTTTAGAACAAGTTGTAGAGATTATTATTAGTACCAACTATAATCTTTTAAATGAATCTCTGCATGTACTTTTAAAATGCTATTTAGTAACGTTTTGAAGGGAAAGCTACATCTAGTCCTATTACTGAATGATTATTTTCCTTAGAAAAAGTAATTCACTTTTTGAAAATATGGCATTGCTATACACTCAGCATGTCGGATAAACTGATTGTCCTCAAGTGTCCTAATAATATCCCTTAAATGCATTCTTGTGTCTCCATCATTTTCATGTTTAAGGCTTGAAAACAACGTAAATTGTTAGTTTTAGTTTCTCTTTCATTTTTCTGACTTACATTATCAAATACTGCTAATTCATTCTATATGCTGTCTAAAACTCTAATCTTCCTTATTCTAGAGTCCCTAATACAATTTGGGCTTTCACTGATTCAGCCTCTTCCCTGACTTCCCATCCGCTAATTTCTCTCTTGCTTCAGTCCAGCTGTCAGAATAATATCCTTCAAATTACAGTTTCATTATACCATTCCCTTTCCTAGACATCTATGTTGATCCCTTTTCCTTTAACATTAGATTCAAATCCTCAGCTTATCATTTCCAGTATATAATTTTCTGCTTTTCTCTAAATTTACACATAATTGAAATCATAATGATAACATTGTAATTCCAGTAGGTACTGATTAGGTCTTTTGGTGTAAACACTTCATTTTGGAGATGAATAAACCAAGTCCAGAGAAGAGCAACTCCCAAAAGTTCACAAGGCTTACTAAGTCTTAAAAGTACTTTCAAATCATTTTTTACAAAACAGGACCTCAAAACTGGTCCTCTCCCATTATTTCCCAGTATTCGCTATTTCCTAGTATTGGTAAATGAAATCACCATCCAGGGAGTTGCACAAACCAGGAAGCTAGATGTTAGCATCTTTCTTATTTCTATAATCCTTTTCATTTACTCCCATATCCAGGCCATCCTCAAGCTCACTCTTGTTTCTCTATCTCTATAGCTGCCATCTTAGTTTACATTATCATATCATCATCTCATCCCTGCAGTAAACCTTCCTAAATGACCCTTCTTATTCTTCTTCTTTTTTTTAAAGATTTTGTTTATTTATTTGAGAGAAAGAGGGAGGGAGACTAAGAGGGAAAAGCAGACTCCCCACTGAGCAGAAAGCCCGATATGGGACTCCATCCCACGACCCTGAGATCATGACCTGAGCTGAAGGCAGACGCTTAACTGACTGAGCCACCCAGGTGCCCCACTAACTGACCCTTCTAACCAGCCTTTTCATCCACACTAACTATCCTCCATGCTATAGCCAGAGTATTTTTTTCAACCACGAATCTGAGCACACCCTTCAATGACTTCTTCCTGTGTTGACCAATAAGGCCCTGCATGATCTAGTTTACACTCTAGCCTAGACTCTGAACATCTCTACTTGACTCTGCAGCCCAGCTACCTTAGCCTGCTCTGTACCTTCAGGATGTACACACAGAAAACAAAAATGGAGCAAAGAGTATTTGAATTACTGAAAATTATTCAGAAAGGAAAATAAAAAAGAAGAGCAAATATATACTGCATTAGCTTTTCAACATATTAGAGACCATTCCCAATGACTTCCTATGTTATATTTTTATTTTCTCTAAACCGCTCCATTTAAACTTTATCTCATGTGTTTATATTTTTGTTGCTTACTTGTTTCTGTTATACTAGCAAAATTTCTAAAACCTATTACTTCAGACACTATTTTTACTCATTTTCATTTTTTAAAAAATTTGATATAACCTAAACAAAATAGGAAATATTTATAAATTGGCCTAGGAATCAAGCATTACTATAAATATCCATTTGAGAAAAATATACTTATGTAAAATTTTGTCAAAATTTGTTATTTGCATGCAAAAAAAAAAAACCTTTCATATAAAATTAGATTTTCTTCCTTTTGTTAATTTAATTTTGTTTCCTAAAAGGCTTTCAAAGGAGACCATTTTCAGGAGGATTATTTACTCCTCTTTGCTACAATGACTCATAATTAGGTTTCCTGTAGGGTTATTATGTATTTCAAAAATAAAATTAGGTGCATAATAGCCACTTAAATTACCATATTTTAAAAGAGAGTAAAGTATCTTAGTGAGAGAAGGTCCCGGAAATATGGAAAATTTCTGACAGAACTCCTTAATATGTCATGGACTCATATTGTTTTAGACAAGTGTTTGTGTACTTCAGTCTAATCATCATTAAAAGAGGTAATCAGTCATAAAATTAACAATTGAGTAACAGGCCATAAAGGATTAAAAAGTAAAGTACCCAGAAGCACTTTAGCTGAAGGCCCCTCTATCTTAAGTGTGAGGGAGGCAGTTAGGAGGAGCCTTTAGAACAAAGGAGAACATAAAAATGTGGTTAGTTTGTTCCCTGAAAGGACTTCCCTGAAGGTGACCCTACTAAAAGGTGAGTCTTCTAGTTAACTTATAACATATATTCTGAAGCTCTTCTTTCTCTCACATATAGGCTTGAAACTCTCCAAATGTATCATTCCAAAAGTATGGGAACAGACTCCCCAACAGGGTGTGAAACCTAAGAGGAGAGACCGATGCTCAGTGAAGCCTCATGGCCACAGCGACTAGCAGCGCGTGACAGGGAGATGTGCACAGGGACAAGCCACATTGTAGCAAAAGCAGCAGAGTATGGAGTGGGCAAAATGCAGGGAAAAAATAAGGGGAGATCAATGGTAGAGAAAAAGAGATGTAGAAATCTGCCCAAAGCAGAAAGCAGTGTAGGATAGAGGAAAAAGAGAGAGAGAGAGCAAGAGCACGAACTTTTGAACAAAGAACTACTAATAATATTAGTAGCAAATATTTGAATTAATAAAGAGAAATTTAACAGTAAAAGGAATAATAAGTTAGTGGTCTAAACCTTACAACTTTGTCATATCCATGTACTTCTTATATTAAATTAATAATTTTCTTTAAATAGATTCACTTATATTTTAACTTCAATGACTTTTTTAGACTTGCCCTAAATAAAAATATCTATGAAGTAATAGTGTTTATGTACTACTTATATTTTTTCCCCAAAATGCCTAAAAATAAATATGTAGCTTTTGAAATGTAATAAAGGCTTACACATTCAACAACTAAAATAAGATTGTGTACCTCCAGGTATAAAGGCAACACAATTTAAGATAGACCTCTATAAAAGACAGTAACTAAGCTTGCCTGAACCAGGGAAACTGGAATATATACAAAACAGAAAGGAGATCAAGGCCAGACAAGGTATTTTGAAAGTCCCATTCATTCATTCACTCATTCATCATTCACTCATTTGTATTTCAGTCATGCAGCAAACAACTGTGTGTCAGGTATGTGTCTGTGTGGTCTTTGTATTACTTTTACCAATTAACATTTATTGAATATTTCCTATGTGCCAGGAACTATGAGAAAAGTCCCTTGGATTATTTTATATAACTCAAAAAAATCCAGCCACATATGTACTATTAATATAGATAAGAACATTGATGTGTAGAGAATTTAAATAATTTGCCTATGTGGGGCCAAGACAGACCATCCCAAGATGGACCACTTGGCATTATCTTAAATAAATATTACTTAAGAGATAACCTGTACAAAAAGGACATTCAGACCCTTCTCTGTCCCCCTGAAAGCAGGAAATAAATCTCCCACATGAAAGGTACCTTCCCTGTACCAGAAGGTAAAGAGATATCCTTATCGCCAGAGATGGGAAATTTAGAGCCAAGGAGACTGTGTAAATAACGCTTGTTATTTTTTTTTTCTTATTTTTTTTTACTAATTTACTATTGTGGTCCAAATTCTGTTTAGAATTTCTTACCAATTGAAGCTCCCAAGGTTTTCTTTGTCCTGTCAATTCCTCAAAGAATCTTTGCATAAAAAGTATATAAACTATCTGCCTTGCTCATTTCTTTAGGTTTCAATTATTGGGCCTCTTTGTGCATGTAATAAAACTTTGGTTTTTTTCTCCTGTTAATCTGTCTCATATATGGTTTCTGCTATATATAAGATACTCTGCTAGGTGCTGAAATTAAAAAACAAATACATATGACATTTTCTCTGCCCTCAAGAGACCCACACTCTACAAGGAAGACGGGTATAGCTAACACGCAGGACAAGCACATGCTTGAGCAGGATAGGCAGTCTGGAAACACAGGGAAGAGACAGATAACATCCTAGGGACATTAGGGAAGAGTTCTTGAAGGTGATTTTGTCAGAAGTGAATTTAGATTTAAAAAAATGAATAGAAGATAAGGGGAGTTGGACAGAGAGAGCAGAGACAGGAAGTGAAAATACAAATGTGTGTGAGGGAAAGTCAAGTAGTTCTTTGTTTTGGAAGCTTATAGTTCGTGGAGGAGTAAGGAAAGGACTTTTTGGTTTTATGCAGTGGTTACTGCTTTTGAAGACTTAAACCTTAGTGGGCACCCAGGGAACTTGTTAAAATGCAGATTTCCAGGGGTGCCTGGGTGACTCAGTTGTTTAGCGTCTGCCTTCGGCTCAGGTCATGATACCAGGGTCCTGGGATCGAGCTCCCGCATCGGGCTCCCTGCTCTGCGGGAAGCCTGCTTCTCCCTCTCCCACTCCCCCTGCTTGTGTTCCCTCTCTCTCTATGTCTCTCTCTGTCAAATAAATAAATAAAATCTTTAAAAAAAATGCAGATTTCCAGAATGCACATCTAGTTATAAGGTGGGATCCAGAAAGCTGCGCTGTTAACAATTCCCTCACCCCCACCCTGGCCTCACAGGCCATTTTGCTGCTGTTGGCCCATAGACCACACTGACAAAACCTAAGGTATGGCTGGTCTGTAGCTTCAGGATTCCCCTGGATAATATCTCAGGTTCCTGAGATAAATAAGTGATTTGCATCTGTTAGTGAAATACAGATTGCTGTCTCTAAACCAACCAACCCCCATCTTTAACAATAAAAACAGGGCACATATTATAAATATAAAGTAGACATAGTTCATTTATCTACTTTTATTTTTCTAAGGTCTGAAGAAAGTCTGTTATAAATAATTTGCGTTGGAGTGCTGACTCATTTCTGTGTTACTTTAAGTAGAAGGGACAAATTCAAAATACCCACTATGTTTTAAGACCTATATGAAAGAGTCAAAAGTGCTTTAGACTTTATTCAGATAAAATTCCCTTGAATAAAAATGCTAAGGAATTCTAGTGTTCCACAGCAGGAGATGCTCTTTCATCTGAGAAGTGGCAGTTAGGTGCTCAGAGGGTAGTTGGGGATCGGAAGAGCTGAGTTTGATCTCAGGAGTTTGGCTATAAGTGAATTTAAAAGTGAGCGTTCTAACATTTCGCCTTTCTGGGGAGCTGTGCATGGATAAAATCCAGATACCATCTCAGGGATTATCAAACAATGAGGGTTCCATCCCTGCCCCCCCTTTTTTAACTTTCTTTATCAATATAGGTGTGGTAAGTAATCACTGACT
Organism: Leptonychotes weddellii; assembly: GCF_054177405.1. Taxonomy (NCBI): domain Eukaryota; kingdom Metazoa; phylum Chordata; class Mammalia; order Carnivora; family Phocidae; genus Leptonychotes; species Leptonychotes weddellii. Next base: position 147,693,350 of record NC_138372.1, read on the forward strand.
CTCTTTAACCGCAGCACACTGGATGATTTTTCAAAGAAAATTATGAGAAATATATTGGGTCTGAATCTACGATAAAAAGAGGAAGCTAGAAACACACAAATTAAAGGGCCAGGGTTACAGAGAAACAATCACAGCTCTGTACCTTCTTTAATCTCCATAACCCCTTCAACCCTTCTCCCAGACTCAGTTCCACAGAGAGTGGGAGCAAAACCCTGCAGATTGCTACTACATCAGTTTCCCTGTGGTAGCCCTCCAGGAGAATGGAATTTAATACTATGTAAACATTTAATTAAAAGTGGGGTTTATTTTTAGATGTATGCACATTCTCTCAATGAGAACCACAAATAAATTCTGATCTATGCATCAGCTTGTTACTCTAATTGCTCCCTCAGAAGAACTCCCTCCAAAGAAAATGCAATATCTGTGAATGAGAAGGGTTTCCTATCCTTTGAGGCTAACTGAGTTCAAGAGAAAATCTCTTATCCTCAAAGGAAAAGTTCATCAGGCATGTGGATCTAGCCTTACCTCCAAACAGTTCTCCAGGGACTTCAGTCCTATCCTATTCACTCAAGGAATTTTCTCAGATACCCCATTAGAGAGTAGGAAGGAGAATAAGCCATGGTTATGCAGGGTGTTCTCTGCTGAGGGCAAGGAAGTTCTTGCTTGAGTAAGCATTTTATGGTACATTCTGAAATTGATGGAACAAAAACAGAAATGGCTTTCCCTTCTTTCCTTCCTTTCTTCCTTTCTTTCTTCCTTCCTTCCTTCCTTCCTTCCTTCCTTCCTTCCTTCCTTCCTTCCTTCTTTTCCCTTCTTCCCTTCTTCCTTCCTTCTAATTACTGCCTTCAAAAATGCACTGCCAAATCTCCATCTCCTTAAATAAAAGTTGGGCAGATCCTCTAACGTTCTCATCACTTTCAGTATTAAAAAACTTGGTCCAGTCCAAAGCAAAATTATTATCTTATCTTCTCCACACATCTACCCAAGGTGCGTCCTTGAGCAATGGCCTGAGAGGCTTAGAGAATGGGGAGGAGGGTGCTGATGGAGGACTAGCACTTGCTGATGATTCATTCCTCCATTCACTTCAGCACTTAGAATAGTCTCCCCCTCATTTTCTCTCCTTCCTCTTCCTTTTAGGTCCTTTTGCCTGTGGTCTGTTAGGGCTGGGATGGGATAGATGGTATTGTCAGTCCTTTCCTGGCTATTGCTATATCCCTCATTACCCTGACTCTTCCTTGATGCCTTCCACTTGTCAGATATGGAAAATATTTGTTCTCTATGAGAATAAATGAGTCCTTTGGAAAGGCCAAGAGTGGGGAAAGGTGGCTTCTCACTGTTTAATTCTCTGTTATCAGAGAAGCTCAACCTCTTCCAGTCACCTCCTCGCTCCCATCCCTGGCAGTATACCCTATGGTCTCAGGTTGTTGGGTTTCCTTCACTTGGTGGTGAAGCTCAGGTACCTTCTTTGGTATTCATTTGATGCATAGGAAATTGACATCACTGACTTGCCAAATTGTTTGAACTAGACAATTTTCCTTCTTTTCAATCGGTCAATTTTCTTCCTCTTGCTCAATCAGCACAGAGGACAGACCAGCAAGTACCACACTGTATAATCAGATATCTACCTGAGGATTCTCGTTTCTCTTTCTCCCAGGCAACTCCATACTTTATGAGGGATTCTTCTAAAGCCCTCCCCCTCAACTTGGCTTGAAGAGAAAAAGACTAGTATCCTCCTTCTTAGAGGGAGATAAAAAAACTGAACAACTTTGACTTCAGGGGTTTCAGATAGATTGACAGACAGGTAGGTAGATGATAGATAGATCGATAGATAGATGAATAGATCAATAGATAGATCAATAGATCTTGATTTCCCTTTTTTTGCTGCTTATATAAATTGGAAGTGGGGTGCCTGAGGTTATGATTGAGAGAGATGAATCAGTTAGAGCATACTTAATTAGCCATGAAGGGGGTATCTGGACTTCAATTTATTATTGTTATTATTTTATAGAGTGGGTATTGAGACTTCTTTCTCCTTAGCTGGGCGTCTAAGTTGCCAATACCAGAGCTACAAGAAAATTATCCTCTATACCTTGTTTGTCATTCATTTTGCTCCTAAAGATTTTCTTGTCAGCCAGGGAAGCTACAATGATAATATTATTAAATATTATGAGTCTCCACAAGGAAGGGGAACTTTTCTTTCAGTTAGTCTTAACTTGGTGTCTTAATTAAATCAACAGCTTTGAGCCAATAGCATACATCTGACTCTTCCAATGTATTTCATTAAATGTAATCCTCTTTATCTATAAAGCAGTTCAATGAATGTATTATACCCTAATTATATTCAAGAACATGACCATATAATCCAGAAGGCCAATATTCTATTTCCATTTTTGTTGAAGGGATTGCTTTAGATCAAGGAGGGCATTGCTAGCTACAGCACAGAGAGCAGGGGAGATAAAACCCAGGTACAAATAAGGAGACATGCTGATAGTGCACATGCATCAGAACCCTTCTGAGTCCCAGTGGAGAAATGACTATGAAGAAATTAATCAATGGACACAGGTGAATGGGACAACAAATAATTTCTACAGAATTGAATAGGGACAAGGGCAGAAACAGTGAGACCAGTTGGGAAGTTGTTGCAGTAATTTGGGCCAGAGATAATGGTTGCTGTGACCAGGATGTCAGCAGTGGAGGAAGTAAGAACTAGATGAGTTTTGAACATATTTCAAAGGTAGAACTAACACATTTTTTTTTTCTGATGGATTGTGTATGGTTATTAACAGACAGAAAGGAATCAGAAATTACTCCAAGAAATTTGGTCTGAATTACTGGAAGAATGGAGCTATTAATGATGATGGTGAAAGTCTGTGACAGTAGCAGGTTTGGAGTGACAGAGGGAGAGCAGATCAGTTTTGGACAGGTTAAGTTTGAGATGCCTATTAAACATCAATGTGGAGATGTTGAGTAGGAAGTTGAATATATGAGTCTGGGCTTCAGGGCAAAGAACTAGGCTAGTGATGTAAATTTGAGAGACATCAGCACATAGATATTATTTAAAGTTAGAGACGATGACAGTTACCCATAGAATGAGTGGAAATAGAGAGGAGGAAAATATTCAAGACCTAGCTCTGGAACATACAGATATCATCGAGATGAGAAACCAGGAAGAGAGACTAAAATGAGCTTGAGTGGTATATTTAATAAAATGAAATTTAATAAAGTATATAATTTTTAGACTAACATTTTTTCCACAGTTAAATAATTATAACTTTAAAGTATTAAGAAACATTTGATTTTAAAAAGTAAATGGTATGTACTTCAGGTTTTATAACAAAATATTGAATACATTTTAACTCAACTCTCATTTTTGGTCTGTAAATAAATCCTTCTCATCTTTCAGTCTACATAAGTCGAGTTCAGTAGCTTTAAAAAAGTGACATTCACCAATGAATAATAAATCCTCATACCCAGGAACAGTTTCCTTCTATGACTGCAACAAAGATAGGAGACTTAATTTATGTCCAACTGTCTTGCTTTCTAAAACAGAAAACTCTAGATGACTTAGCACTCACTGCTTGACACCTAGAAAGAGAACTTTCTTGTTTTATTTTAAGTCTCATGGCATGGTATCTCTTTCAAGTTCTTTTGGGATTCGTTGGCTGGTTTATTACTGACAAATACAGAAGCAGGCATTCATAAAGTAGAAATGCAACCCAGAGAATAGCTTGAAAAGATATGTCAAAAACTTGATCTTTCTCCTTTTTCATTTTTTTAAACTAATGCATAATTTCTTATAATGAGGTAGAGAACTGTATTTACCAACCTTCCAAGGAGATAAAATCTCAACTGAAACTATTAGAATGGGATGAACTAATCTTTCCTGAGAGCAGAGCATAGTAGAATGAATAGGTCTTGTGTTAGTCTAAGGGTTAAATGTGGAGGAAAGGGGCTACATACATGTCAGCAAGGGCATGGGGCTGAGACAGGGAAAATAGGAAGGTAGAGAACAGCTTAGTGATGACAGGACTGTGTGTGTAAGCATGAGAGAGAGATATGATGATGATGGTGATGATGATTTTTACATGTAACCATTCCCTCGAATGGGAGGATGGGGGAAGAGATGGCTTAGGAAGGTATTTGGGAAGCTTTCTATTTACTGTACTGCATAAAATGTTCATATCTTAACTCTTAAAGAAAAACAAAGCAAACAACCTGTTATTTATTAATGCTTCCTGAATAACTTGGATAGTTCCTGAGTCCACCTGAATCAAATCATACCACACAATTGAGCCATATGAGCACCTAAATTCTTAGAAAAAAAAAATGTAGTACCAAAAGGTGAAAAAGAATCAGACATGAGCACAATACCAATGTGAAGCCAAAACAACATTATAGACACTATTCTAGATTGAAATGACAACTTGGGGGAGAGTGCTCTATTCACAGAATAGGATGTTCCAGCCTAGACTCTAGGTGCTAGAGGATTGGACTTGAACAGTGTTACACAAATTCACAAATAGGAGGAACTCAAAACATTTTTTCATGGTATAGCTATCTGGAGAGTGATTCTTAGGTGAGTCCAACCAATTTCTTGAGACATTGGAGTGCTTTCTCAAAATGGAGAGGTTGATATATACTTTCTGACCTGCTCTATTGGCCTGGCACACTCCCCAAGGGATTGATTGCTACTACTGGATTTCAAATTAAAGTGACCTTTGTAATCGCTAGTTCAAGCCATTTTCCTCTTGGAAAATGCCCTTTTCTAGTGTGCATGAAGGAACTGTGAGGGCTAATGGGAACACTGTCATCAGCTGTCAATGATACCATTCTTGTGTTATTTATTATTATTATTATTGATGTCAAAAAGAGAAGTGTTTATTTTGTAACCATCTCTCTATAAAAAGTGAGAAATCACATCTCCCCCTTAGGAGGGCAGCTTGTTCTATTTAGCCCAACTAATTTGCTTCTGTAATTGCCTTGCTCCTGTAAGCATTTGGGGTTATGACTCCTGATCTATAGCAATGGGCATTAGGTATTATTTGTGGACACAGATCCATCAAAACCTCCATCTAATGGCAGTCAGGCTCACCACCCTGGAGAATATGAATATCCAGATGAATCTGAGCTGAGTGCAAATGCTGGAACAGCATTTTCTGGGTATGTGATAAATTCATTATAAAGGGTTAAAAGCAAGACATCCACTAGGCAAAGATACGAACAGATGGGAGGATCAGAAGTAACAAGTTCACATCAGAGTGGACTTATAGCCAATTGACCAAATGACCACACGCATAAACCCTACTACAAAGGGACTCATGAATCTAATGATGCTCAGATCATTTGAGGTACGGACAATAAGGCAGGTATGTCTCAGCACTTTGGAGCTGGCATTTGGACAGGCAGAATATGGTGGTCAGAGACCAGTGAGTTTCCCAAAGCCCAATAAGGAAACCTCTCTGATTCAAATATTATACCTTGAATTTTGTCTTCTGTATAGCAGAATATTCAGAATGTTCACAAGGAACATTCCAGAAACTAGAAATGCTCTGGGATTTTACCAAGAAAAAGATTCTAGGATTTGAGAGTTAGGGATGGCTCCAGTTTGCATTGCTTGGTACAGTGAAGGAAATCCAGTTGCACACTACTCCCTTGAGAAAAAGAATGAAGGGAAAGCAACATCTTACCCATATTTCAGAAGATACATTCATACATCCAGGTGAAGAGAGAAATAAATCTAAACACAGTAATGTTGTGCTCCTTTTCCCCCTTTTCCAAATTTCCAAGCACCTAGGCTGGTAGAAAGGACTTTGAAGGAAACAGGGCAAGGCTCACAATGCCCTCAGGGGCCCCTGAGAGAAATTCTGATTGTATTAGGAGAAAGAAAGAAGGTATATGGAAAGAAGAAAATCCAAGGGAAAATACTCCAAAAAGAAAACTGCACTTCCTGAGGGTTGAATTTAGTGAGGAGGCTTACAGTTGCCCAACAGGGGTTTGGGCTGTGTGGAAAAATAAATGAATGTGAGGCCAGAGGGGTCTTGAGGGGACCACAGGGCAAAAGGGGGAAAGTGTTTATGCAGCTGTTATGAGAGGGAAACTGGTGGAGACAGAGGAAGAGGATTTTTAGGAAGCTTTCATGGCACCTCATGAAAATCCCTATGTCAGACCATTAAAGTAGACCTATGATAACCATCTACACTATTCACTGCGGTAAGATATATCTTTGAAGGAGACACCATGCAGAGACTGGCCCTAGATACAGCCAGTTATATTCAGGTGACAGTCTAAGTGTAAGTGAAGAAGTCATTGATCGTCACTAAACTGAGTTAGGCGAACAGTTTGTAGAATTCAAAGTGAATGATTTCAATGCTGATTACAGTAATTAATGTATTTTGTTTTCCATTAGCAAAACTGAAAGACTGCAAGGCTTTAGAATGCCTCTAATTTTTCTTCCTCATGAGGAAATTTGATCAACCCATTCTAGAGAAAGAGGTTCAAATTTTCACAAAGATAGCCTAAATCTATCCTTAGTTAATACATCAGTGGTGAACTTCGGGTCAGTGAATAAAATGTATAACCCATTTATGTCCAACAATTGCATTTAAGCTACCTGAAATGAATCCAAGTTCAGCTGTGGGATCATAGAACTGCAACAAATTATGATCTCATTTCTCTCTTTCCTCTCACCAATCCTTATTCAAGGACCAAGACTGATAAAACATTTCCTTTCACTTTTTTCAAAGATGTTCCACAGTTTTAGGGTTGAAGACTGGTTGACACGGGTGGATTACTAATTTGCCAATATGCCTAAACTTCTAGACAATCGCAGTCGACGGGGGTGGGTTGTGGAGGGAGAGGGCAATCTTTAAAGAGGTTGAAGCTTTGTGTCTTGTTATCGAAACATTTTGTACCGACTTCCCTTGCTCTATAAATCCTGACTGAAACAAGCAACTACCCACTTTCTAACATGGCAATCCATACATCCGAGCAACTTTTAACAATGCATTTAATTGTGGAACATTTTGTGTTAACAAGCTAAAATATAAATAGCTATCTGTATTAATCAGAACATACACATGTACGTATTTCATCCATATAAAATATTTAATATGATGATAAAAAAAATTTAGCTAAAACATCAAGTCTGTATTGAAGGCCGTAATAGTGCCCTAAAAGATAAATTGCAAGAAATAATAAGCAAAACTTTTCTGTCAAAATATGGAAAGTCTAAAGGACAAAGAAGACAAGCAGAGAGGGCTCTCAGACATGGTTCTTTGTGTCAATGGGAAGGGCTGCATGGCAGCTTGGGGATGGTGGAGGGAGAAGGGTGATTAAAAACAGATCAACAACAACCCCAAAAAAACACATTAGGAAAGAAGTTTTCCTCAGCTAGTCTCAGGCTTTTGTTGTTTACATCTAAGTAGAATTGAGGCAAAACTAAAACTAAAGGAAATCTTTACAAACCTTAATTACAGTCTCAGAAACTAAACTGGCCAGAGTGAGTTACACAGGAGTTGACAGCAGTCTGCTTTATTGGGTGGAAACTGCCTTGTGACATGGCCTGGGATATGGCAGGTGACCTGGCAAGCACCACAGTAAGATCGCTTCCAGCCCACTCCGATTCTGCCTTCCCTGTCTCCAACCTTATTCTTAGTCATGTTCCCACGTTGGGGTTAGATCCAGAAATTGGTAGGTGAGCCAAGTGTATGTAACTTCACTCATACACGCAGAAAAACATATTCTTTTCCTTTGGAAACTTCACAAAGCTCTCTTTAGGATGCCTCGAGAGCCTATTGGCCTGTACCAAATTAGAATTTGGAAGATTTGTTTCACCCTTTTTTGAAAGTTAAAAACCATTCCTTTTTCACAGTGAAAAAAATCTCGCTAAAATTGCTCTCAAATTAAGCAGTGATTCATAAAATGATTTGTTGATGTCCAGCTCATTATTTTTACCTCCCCATTCAGCTAGGAAACAAGCTCCTTCTAAACCAACGCCAAGTTAAGCAGGGGAGGATCCAACCAGACTCAAATGCCCAGAGATGGTCACTGGACTGTATACAGCTCCCGGGGCAGCAGAGAGAGAGGCTCGGATCATGTCACTTCTGGGTTGGAGTGTCTTTCTGCTGGCCACAGGATAATTTTAAACCATTTAGCATCATTTACAAAGCAGGCCATCCTCTGCACCCCGCTGGTTATTCATCAAACCTCTGGCCCTCTGTCCTCCACTCAGTACATCGAACCAGTAACATTCCTTCTGCCTGAAATGAAATTTCTCCCATCTCCTACTTTTCCTTCAAATACTAATGTAGGCTTTCCTGACCAATTCCCCAAATTTGGGTCAGGAACTATGGTTAAAAAAATGAGTGAGCTCAGGGGCAAAGTATAATGGGAAGCAAAAATGAACATTACTTTCCGTTTTTCTTTTTTTTTATTTCAGCCCTTTATTGTGAAACTCCATCATGTTTTTTTTTTTAACATAATAGCATAGTCATAGCCATTGCCAGGGTAGCTTCTACTAAGCCCATAACATTGGAGGTTTGGAAAAAAACCCATGAAGTCATCTAGTTCAGCCCCCTGATATTACAAATGAGAAAGCGATTAGAAGAGGAGGGAGGAGCTAATTGAAGGGGCTAATAGGAAAACATAACTGCGTGGTCTGAAAATGTTTAACTCAACGAATGGCAGCATTTATAGGTAATGCTGTATTAGTCAATGAAGTCTGTTATATTTCTGAGAATTATCTATTAAATATTCTCTATTTATCAGCTAGAAATTTAAAAAAAAAAAAAACAGAAAAAAGTTTCCCTTATGAGTTTGGACACAGGTAAAAAGAAAAATTAGGAAAGCGAAAAAAACAAGAAACTATTTAAAAATCATCACTTACTGAATGGAGCACTGGGTGTTATATGCAAACAATGAATCATGGAACACTACATCAAAATAAATAAATTAATTAATTAAAATGCAAAAAAAAAATCATCACCTAATCATTACATGGTGATCTGTTAAAAGGTGTTTCATGGCTCTGGTCAATCTATCTATTCCTTAGTAAAAGTTCTTCTATATCTTTTTAAATAAAATAACTGTGTAGCCTTGGGTACTGGAGTGGAAGGAGAAAAGCAGAATACAGAATGTTAATTCCTATTGTGACAATTCTTTTTTTTTAAGATTTTATTTATTTATTTATTTGAGGGAGAGAGGACTAGAGTGAGCACGAGAGAGAAAGGGAGAGAGAGAGAGAGAACTCGCACCATTGGGAAGAGAAGCAAAAAGGAGAGGGAGAAGCAGGCTCCCTGCTGATTAGGGAGCCAGACTCCAGGATCGCTCCCAGGACCCTGGGATCATGACCCTAACCAAAGGCGGAAACAACCGACTGAGCAACCCAGGTGCCCTGTATTGTGACAATTCTAAATGAAAGCTCCACATGTCATACACACATTCCTATAGATTCTAAATTGAAACACTATACTTGGTATATTTTATTTTTTAGGTAGGCTCATCCTTTCTTTTTACCAACATAATTTGTGACTTTATATGAATGTATATAGTCAAAGATATAAACTTTCAAGCATTGCATACACACACACCACCACATAAACACATACGCAAATTACATACATGTATATATTGCCCTGAACTTTCTTGACTACATCTTATTGAGCAAATCAAAATTGAAAAAAAAAAAAAGTGTTTAGCAAACTATGCCCACAAAAATTATACATTTTAAATAATGGCTGCTCCAGCATAAATTTATTTATTTCAATTAATCATTGTTAACACATTTTTTTAAAGATTTATTTATTTGAGAGAGAGAGGGCAAGCGAGTGCTGGAGGGAGGGACAGAAAGAGAGAGAGAGAGAATCTCAGGCAAACTCTCCGCTAAGTATGGAGCCTGGCACAGGGCTTGATCTCACAACCCTGAGATGATGACCTGAGCTGAAACCAGGAGTCGCACGCTCAACCAACTGAGCCACCAAGGTGCCCCGTTGTTAACACGTTTTTGAAAATTAAATGCTTATACTGTGAATAGTTAAAATACCATGAAAAAGGATGACTAGAAACTATAAAGTATACTAAACTACAACTCTGTAAAGAGAATTTGTACATACAACCAAGATTTACCATTTATTAATGTATATCTTTTGATAAGAGCTCTTTTTTAAAAGGGGACTTCTAAAAAGGTTTCTAAAAAATTATTTTAACATGAAACACTAAGTGTAATTTGTTTAACTATATACATTTAATGTACAGTATTAAGTCGTATTTTAAGATAAAGTTTACAACAGTCCTGGTAAACGATGCACTCCCTGCGATGGTTTCCATTGTGTAATGATGATGGGGTTATAGTTTTAACTCGCCATGGCACTTACCTCCACATCTTGGAATGGGTCCACTCCACATTACTTTTCCATCCATAAGGATACACGTAATTGTTTCTGTTCCCTGGGTTTTAATAAATCCTTCTTCACAAATAACTGAAATTGAACTTCCTAATTGAAAGTTGTCCCCAAACCGCCGTGCATTGATTGGTATTCCAGGATCAGGACACTCATTATGTCCAAATGCTTGAGAAGAGCAAACAAACAAAAAACACACAAACAAGCAGTATGAGACGGACTCTTATATACTTGGGGTGAGAAAAACTGATTTTAAAAAAGGTTATGTTTATTTCTAGAAAAGCCTTTATTTATTAAAAAAAAAAAAATATATATATATATATAGAATTGGAGGCTCTCCTTTGACCCTACCTGTTTGCCTGTGATGTAAATAGGTGTGATTGTTTTAAAATATGAATTATACTCAGTGCACTGGGTGTTATACACAACTAATGAATCATTGAACACCACCTCAAAAACTAATCATGTACTATATGATGGCTAACTGAACATAATAAAAAAATAAATAAAAATATGAATTATATACTCTAAGATTAAACTTCAAAATAGAATTGTTTCTGCCTATTTCTGGAGATCATTAGGCGTAGACTATGTAAAAATTACCAGTATATACCAGCCAGAATTCCAATTATTCTGAATACAGAGCAGGTTGACATCTCATTGCAAACTTTTCTTGTGATTCACTCTTTGGAATGGAGAAACAGTCTTGTGAGGTTATAGTGAAAGGTTCCAAACTGGTATGAAAGTCTTAAAATTTCTTTATAATTTTCCATTTGTCATCTATTTTCTGCCATCTAGGAAAAGGGAAGGGAGCTAACTATTGCAATTACCATGTTTCAGGAAGTGATAAGAGCTTTGGAAATGTTATAATCTCATTTAACATTTAGCGCTCTAAAGAGTAACATGAGATTCAGAAAAAGATAAGTAGCTGGCCTCAGGTCACAGAGATAGGATTGAAATGTATCCCTTGCTCTGACTAAATTTTTTCTCAACAACATTTTATGTTGGGTTTTTTGTCTCAGGTCTCAAAAGAATGTGAGTTCTTGAGTTCAGGGCCACTTTCTTATTTTATTTTGTGTCTCCCAGGATTATATTTAGCCTAGCCTTAGCAAGTAGCATAACTGTAGGGACAACGTGCATATTTTAATCTCTCAAAATTATAGATTACATGAGCCCTCCAAATTTCTCTCTTTATTCATCTGGATGGCCAAGTATGTACCATAAATATTTAAATTAGCACAATATAAATGGAAGAACATTTAAAATAGCAAAGTCTGAACGTGTAAAACATAGTTTATGAGGTATTTACAATTATTATTATATTCATGCTACATAAGTACATGAAGTTATTTTAAACTCACTAATCATCCCTTTGACATTGTTCATAAATTATAAAACTTTTATTATTCATCCTCCTCATTTTTAAGTTTGGCAGTACAGAAGAATACTAAGGTAACTTCTAAAATATATAAAATATATTTTGTAGGTATATATATTTTTCTAATTATTGTTTTTTTTTGTGCTAAAAAACACCCAAAAACCTCAACTGATTAAGCCTTGTGGTTCCTATATATAATGCCTGACAGGTATTTATTTCAGAAAAATGTAATTTTAGCAGAAAAATTAAATATAAGAATTTGCATATGATGTATTAAATTATTTACTGAGAAACAGAACAAGAGACAAGGAGACATATTTCCATAATACCCTGAAGGTACCATAAACATTAAAGTTAAAAATAATACACGTTTAAGATAAAATAAAAATTATAGATGGGTAAGTGCATATATATATCTATCTTTATACATATATATGAAATATTTTTCAAAGGACTTTCAGATAAAGCAACTATTTTATACAGCAGTCTGTATGACACGTCAAGCTAATTTAACTTTAATGATGTGCAATTACATGTTGACAACTTCACCACCAGTGACACTTTGAAAAGGCAATAACTGCTTTTTGTTACTTATTGTCAAAACTCAGCACTGGATGGGAGGGGGTGGAGGTTAGAGATGACTTTCTTTTTTTTTTAAAGAGCAAGAAACTATAATCATATTGTTATATGACACAAATATTAACTCATCAAGTTGGTCAGTATCTGACAGAATGTGGTAGCTTCAAGGAAAAAAAAAACAAGAAAAGTCACCAGTATTCTATGGCTTTAGGAAATGTTTGCAAACAGAAGCATTAGTATATAAGTGTATTAACGTACTATTTTCTCTTTCATATGATTCCTCTTTTTGCTATCTTTATACCTTTTTTTCAGAAAAATACAAAAAATATGAGTGACAGACAATAGTTAAATAATCTTAAAGAAATCTCAAAATTAAGCAACATAATAAATACAATTAAATAAGATGCTAAGGCAATAGTTCAGAAGGCAACTAAACAATGACAGTTAATGCTTATTGAGCGTTTACTAGGTATCATATACTCTATGCTAAATTATTTACACGCATCATCTAATTGATTCCTTACAGAAACCCAAATATGGTTTTTTGTTTTTTTTAAAGATTTTATTTCTTTTTTGACAGAGAGAGAGCACAAGCAGGGGGAGAGGCAGAGGCAGAGGGAGAAGCAGACTCCCCGCTGAGCAGGGAGCCCGACATGGGGCTCGATCCCAGGACCCTGGAATCACGACCCAAGCCGAAGGCAGCTGCTTAACCGACTGAGCCACCCAGGCGCCCCCCAAATATGGTTTTACTGATCAGAACACTGAGGCTCATTTATTAAACCTAAAAATGGAGCAGAGCCAAGATCTGAAGTTGCATAGTTTCACTATAGAGATGACACTCTTAATCTCTAAGGTGCTTTTCCCCCATGGTGGCTTTGCTAAGTCAGCTCAGCGGTCTGCTGCCCCTAAGTTAATGATTGCCTGCTCTGTAATGTTTCTGCAGCCTTGTGAATTTTGTCTTTGGAATTATAACTCTGTGCTTTCATTATTTGTTTAAGATCCCCTATGTGCTTATGAATATTTTGTTTTTTATTTTTTTTTAAGATTTTATTTTTAGATAAACTCTACACCCAACATGGGGCTCAAAACTGCAACCCCAAGATCAAGAGTCGCATGCTCCACTGACAGAGCTAGCCAGGTGCCCCGGTTTATGAATATTTTGAAAGAAAGATGTATCTCCTTTATATGTTTGCATACCAATAATGGAGCAAAGTATATGATATACAGTAGGTTTGATCTTATGCTTATAAGATTTAATAGAATGAACTAATATATTGGCTGCTATCATAATATTTGAAACATATTTTCTTAATATCAGGCTTCTCACAAACAGAGAAATGACACAATAGGGAGTAAAATATGGTTGGAAATCAAGAACTAAATGACTATCCCTGGCATAATTTTACATATATATGATTTGTTCAAGTTTCCTTTTCTGTGGAGGAAGAGAGCTGGTTTACGTGATTCCTTCTAGCTCTACGTTGTAGAAATACATTATATTAAAAAGATAAACTTACTGTTATAAGTGATGTTAAAGCCACGTCCCGACATTGAGTGGTCTGCTTGAAATTCCAATCGCAGAATATGACTATTACTAGTAAGATGGGAAGGCACCTCAGCCCCAGTAAAGGTTCCAAGAATTGGGGAGTCTGGAGAGTCACCATCTTTAACGGCAAGGAAGTCAAACTGAGATTCCAGATCAAAGTCATTAAAAGAAAGATGTATCCGGCTCCCTGGATCAGAGATTATTGTCCAGATGCAGTTTAAATTATTTCCATACCCTTCTGGGTAATCAGGAGAAAGCACTGTTCCCATTGGTGCCGTAAAGTTAGACAGACAAGGAACTGTTGAAATAAGGTTTTAAAATACAATAAATGTTCAAAAGTAATATTATACCTTATTTTGCCACATCCTTATTATACTTTATCCTTATTTACTTATTATACTTTATCCTTATTATACCTTATTTTGCCACAACTATGATAATCAATTAGCAGTTTGAAAAAAAATTAAACAATGTAACTTATAAAACAGAAAAAAAAATGTTACCATTTTCACATATTAGAAAAGGCAACTGTTACTTTGGATGACCATATGCTTTAATAAGCACAAAAATGTCATGCATAGGGAGTAATAGAGGCAATTTATTTTGACATTTATCATATTTGTGTTAGAGTTCTATACAAAGTTTTTGTTTCTGTGCTTAAGAAAGAAGATTGGTAAAATATTTAGAGATTTCCATATAAAGCAATAATGCTTGGGAAATGATTGAAGACAAAAAATATTATGCGGATATTAACAGGGCTGGGATGTTGTAGCCCAGACAAAACTTGGAGGGAGGTTGGTGACTAGGCAAGTTTCATTCCTACTATGGCCATGAGATGCTCTCATAGTTTAAAACACAGATAAGAAGACAAATTAGCTTTTATAGCTATCACCACTAGTTGCTAATCCTGGAAAGACAAACTTCCACACCTTACTAAAATGAAGTCTCTCCCTGCCCCTGCTTGACACCTCCCCTCAGTTTTCCTCTAGCTTTTAAAAACATCTGAGCTAAAGGATCACACAGGACATTTAGGAAGCAGAAAAAGGGTAAAGAAACAAAAGTAAATGGTCTTTTTACAGAGAAGAAATCATAGTTAAAATAATGATGTATTTTCTTCCAGTGGCTTTCATTACATAATTTTGACAAAATCAAATTCATTTAATTTTTCACCAAATTTTATTTACAAAGAGTATGAACTTTAAGCCTGAAAAATAGTTTGCTAAATTTCTGCCTGGAAAAGTTGTATTAACTTATACTGAAATATAATTTATATATTAGAGCATACAATACCTCTACCAGCATAAACTATTATGATTATTTGACCTTTCTTATACGATAAGAGAAATGACATATTATTAATTTGCCCTTCTTTGCCTACTAGCAAAGTGGAAGATTTCTCCATTTTCTCTCTTTTTCAATTATAGGCTCATGAACTCTGATCATTTAAGATTATGAATGCTATTCAATATTATGATTAATATAATATTCATACATTATTTTGTTAATAATTTTACTATAATTTGATTATTAAAAATAATCATTTCTTTTGATTTTTTTATATTGCTTTTAAGTTTAGATCTTTTATTAACATTCAGAAATAAGACCAGTATCTATTTCTCTATCTACAGAAATATAAAGACAAAAATACAACCATATCTATATATATGTGTGTAAAATATGTAACATATGTAAAAGAATGACAGGAATTATATATATAATCAATTGTTTATTACTATATATGTATTTTTTTTTATCATTTTAAACACAATTTCTAACCTAAGTTTGCTTCTTCTACATGGAATGATGTTAGGAGTTAACACCAGGTCTTAGAAACTGATAGCCATTGGGCTGGATCCAGACTGCAAATGTGTCTGGTGCAATTTTTTCTTATGCCTGTACAAAAATTTGAAATCACATTTCAAAATCATCCTATTTTACATCTGAGGGGGAAAAATCCAGAGTTCTAGCTTCTTTGAAAAAGCTAATGCGCTCCAGCTCCCTACCTACCACTTCCATCATGGGTGCACACATACCTAGTCCTTTTTTTTTTTTTTTTTTTAAGATTTTATTTACTTATTTGACAGAGAGAGACATAATGAGAGCAGAAACACAAGCAGGGGGAGTAGGAGAGGGAGAAGCAGGCTTCCCACAGAGCAGGGAGCCCAATGTGGGACTTGATCCCAGGACCCTGGGATCATGACCTGAGCCGAAGGCAGACGCTTAAGGACTGAGCCACCCAGGCGCCCACACATACCTAGTCCTGTTCCCTTCACACTTTGACCTGCCTGCATCCTGCAATCATTTGATTCTACTGTCCTTTACCTAAAGGCAGGTTCAGCAAACTTCTTCTGTAAAGGGACAGACGGTAACATGGTCTCTTTTGCAACTACTTAACTCTGCCACAGCAGCAGGACATCAGCCATGTGCAATAGGTAAATAAAAGTACAGTTACATTCCAATAAAACTTTATTTGCTAAACTAGGCTTCAGGCTAAATTTGTCCCAAAGACCTTATTTTGCTAATCCCTGATCTAAATGATCCCTACTTCCGGGCAAGGGATGACCAAGGTCTATCATGCTAATCTCCCATCTCAAATAAATAGGTCAATGCCGGTATAGTACTCTAAACCCTTTGTTATATTAGATGCAATTTTTAACGTAACTTCCTTTGACCCAGTGTTATATTTCTGTGAGTACCACACTAATTTTATGGTAGCAATTTAATATTATACTTTGATATCCACATAAGCACTTTTCTTTTAAAAAATTCTCACATTGATTCTATTGTTGCCTGTTTTTTTTGTTTGTTTGTTTTTAACCTAGCTGCATGTCAACACATTCCCAAAGAATGTGTGTTCCCGGAGAAATTATGTTAGGACTTTTATTGAAATTTCAAAGCAATTTCTATATAATTCACATATTTATTTAGTTAGTTAGTTTTTAAAGATTTTATTTACTTATTTGAGAGAGAGAGAGCGTGCACGCAGAGGGAGAGAGAGGGAGTAGCAGACTCGGCGCCGAGGAGAGAGCCCAACATGGGACTTGATCCCAGGACCCTGGGATCATGCATGACCTGAGCCGAAGGCAGACGCTTAACCGACAGAGCCACCTAGGTGCCCCTAATTCACATATTTATTATAATATAATAATATAATGTGTTCTAATTCAGGAACAGGGCATCTATCGCTATGTTTTTTTCATAAAATTTCCTTTTCTGAATAAGTTTGTAATTTTCTACAGGTTATTTGGATTTATGTAAGAATTATTTCTACATATTTTATCATTTTATTTTTCTGAATAAATTAGCTTTCCATTACATTTTCAAATTAGCTATTGTTGGTATATAGGAAGCTATTAATTGCTACCTATTTATCATATACCAAGTTGCAGGGCTTAATTACTTTTAAAGTAGTAAAAAAATAAAAAAGTGTCTTCTAGATTTTCAAGAGTTTAAATTTGTTTTAGTCAGCATTATTTTAAATATTGTATTAAATGTATTTTAGCATCCCTTAAAATGACTTTAAAATAGTTTCATTTTTGATGTGATATATTACATTCATAGATTCTCCAATATCACACAACGTTGTCTCCTTGGAAGAATACTTAGAACGAAAGATCTTCGAGTGAAGTCTTTGGAAGTATTACTAACTTTAGATAATGCTAAAAGAATCCAATCAAACTCTCCTAATACATTTTCTTTTCTCACAGCAGGAACTTCACAAGGTGATCTTGGTTAGGGATGAGCACTGGCCCTAGAAGGAGAGGGTTCTATTGAGGGGCTCTATGCACTCTTCCTTTCCTACATTCCCTGAAGAGCCAGCAATACATATTTTGATTAGGGAAATTTCTGCCACATTCAAAAAATACCCACTTTACTAAAACATAAGATTAGGTATCGTGGCAATATGTATCTAGACACTATACTGAGAAACAGTAGTACTTACTTGATATTTGGTTCTTTTCTCCTTCTTTTTAACTATGCAAAAATACATATTAGAAAATCACCTCTAGTCTCTTTAAAAGTTCTGTTACTTTTTAAAAATGTTAAATAATTTTAAGATGTTAAATAAGCAACAGTCTGAATAAAGGAAAATATATGTTTTGCAGCATATATTGTAACTCAGATGAAATGTAGGTCTTGAAAAATGCTTTTTTTTTTTAAACCAGTTAAATATTGAAGTAAAGTTTGTGCCTTTGTAGGGAATGAAGGGTTTCACAAATGAAAAACATTGTAAGTTGGATACAGATGAAAAATCTTATATTTGAAAACCATAAAATTATTTTTATTTTCATGAATATTGGCTTTATATGTTACCATTTGTGAGTAGTCAAAGCCCAGATGCAAAATTTTCAATATTGCACCTATATCTGGTAAGTTGCATGTGTTGGTATTTAACTGAAACTAAAAGTGTATCAATAGATAATACAAATTATATTTTTGTTGTAGTTAAATTGCAGTGTTTTAATGTATTTGAAGAAATACATTTTTTTAATCCAAGCATACTGTATATCATAAACATTAATGAATTTTTTTTCTGTGCAATATAAATAAATGGCACATGAGTATGCATTAGTGTGAGCATCTACAAGCAAAAAATAAGTTAATGCATTATACATAGAATATAAGCTTTAAATATTTTAAGAGCTTTTGATTGAAAATAAGCATATACTATCTTGTTAAAATAAATAAATGAGTCTACTAGAATTAGCTCAGATGTATAATTTCCATAAGAAGTATGCTATCTATAAAGTATAAAATGCCACCAACAAAACGTTATAAGAACACATATCTTATCACACATATCATCTGCAATTACCAAGTGAACTATGTTAACTTTATTTAAATCTTTAATGAAATTTATAATTTGGCATAAGCACACTTGTTAAAGATAGTATCACAAAGTGCTACTCGTTCAAAAATAATTACACGGTTCCAGCTCTTTGCAATTAATTACAAAAGCAATTATATGCAAGGACAGGGTGACATATGCTATCTGAAAGCAAAGCATTTGGTACTCACAGATACAGATGGGTATGTTTGCAGACCATTGGTTATTCTCTTGACAAACAATGGATTTCTCTCCAATTAATTCAAACCCAAACTGGCATTCGAACCTTAAAACATCACGATTAGAAAATCCATCGCCTTCTCTAATTCCATATAAGGGTGTACCAGGATCACCACAACTTTCTTTCTCAATTTCTGCAAAAAATAGAAGATACAAGTCACCGTCCAAGGGTTTGAGGCACAAGATATCCATATGACCTGTTTAGTAGAGGTACACTCTCTATATCTGAGATATTTCAGAACAAAAAAGATGAGTATGTTTTCCAACCTTAATTTTTTTTCTTTTGCTACTCTTATGACTATAATTTGATGACATGATCTTTAGAAAACAACTAATGCAGTTCTCTCATTTAGTAGATGGAGAAGCTGGGGTCATCAGAGCACATGTTAGTGGTTGTGCCCTAACAGAACAATTATGACAAAATTTCAATCTTTTGTCTGCAGTACACACACACACACACGCATGCGCGCACACACACACACACACATCTATGTATTTTCCCCAAACCCCCAAAACATTTCTTATTTTTGTTATCTGTAAATGATACAGTAAATCCTTAGGTCATGACAAGGTTGTGAGCTACTGTTGTCCGCCTCAGTTTTCCTACAGCAGTCAGTGAATACCTTTCCCGTAGGATCTGCCACTCTCCCTGACACTTGCTGGTTGAATTATTTCCCCACCTACACCTGCCAAAAAAACTCTTTAGGGCAGGAATCAATTTTGCATTCCAAATTACCCAGATGTGTTCCTCCAAAAATGTTTTTATATGAATTAAATTGAAAAAGGTTGAAAAAATTCTCTTAAGAGCACATGAAAGCACTCTTTCAGCTGACATTCAAAGAAACTCCAAATGTCTAGGATCTTCATTGTGAAGCTAAGAATGTCAGTAGCAAGTTATTGTGGTAGTTATTTTGGTTTTTAAGTCACATGAAATCACATTAATACAGCTGTCCTCAAACTACAGCAAAAAAATTAAAATTAAAATTAAAAGATAAATTTTGAGATAAAGTTACGGCCTCTATCCTGATATTCCAACAACCACACATTCCTGGTTTTTCTGTAATCTACCAGCACCAATTTGGTGTAGTCTCTCCAGTTCTTTCCCCATGCTTTTATAATTATACATAGGCATATATAATACAAAATATTATAAACATCTGTATTTATGTAAATATAAAACTCCTCTCTTCAACTATGTAGTATTGTTTTACATATGTATTATATTTATATTGTAGTATACTGTCATTGTTATTCTATAACTTGCTCTTTTTCTAACCAAACAATAATTTTGGATTTATTTTTGAACACCCTTGTATTTTCAGCAGAAACCACAGCTGGTTATAATGATTCCTTTAATAGACTGGATTTGATATTTTATTTTTATCTATGCCATAGTGACTTTAGTCTACACATTTTTTTTCCTCATGCAGTTCCTATCCAGACTTAATATCAGAGAAAGAAATTTGTAATTTTGCAACTTTCACTAGTCTTCAGGCGAGTTTGTATAATAGGAAACCTAGATCCTTGAGTGTTAGAACTTGCCAAAAGAATGCTGGCTGAGTCTGGTATAATTTTGAGGAATATCTGACTACCATTTTAATCTCTTCTAAAATTATTTTTCTATTGAAGACATTTTTAGGGGGGTGGAGGAGAAAAGGGCAATACTGGCAACTTATATATGTTAGAGAAGGGACATATTCCAAGATTTGCCAGTTAAGTGGGTTAGTTGTAATAGGATTGTGCTATAGGATTTTTTTTTTTTTAAGATTTTATTTATTTTTTTGACAGAGAGAGACATAGTGAGAGCAGGAACACAAGCAGGGGGAGCGGGAGAGGGAGAAGCAGGCTTCCCGCAGAGCAGGGAGCCCGATATGGGACTCCATCCCAGGGATCATGACCTGAGCTGAAGGCGGACGCTTAACGACTGAGCCACCCAGGCGCCCAGGATTTTTAAGTATCTCTTTATAAATAATGTCACAAATCTCACTCTTAATGCTATTTACTTGTGATTAGTCTTTCAGTTTTCTTTGCTTATACTTACAAACAGTTGTCAAATTTATTAGTCTACTTTAAGAACCAACTTTTGCTGATCAATTCTATTGTTTTAATTTCGTTTAAAAATCCCTCCTTTTTATCTTTTTTGGATTCCATCTTCAACTCTCTTTTGCATTACTTTGCCATTATTTTTCTGCTCTTGAGCTGAAATCTTAGGGTTTTTTTTTTTTATTAGTTTATTTTCAGCCCTTCTTGTTTCCTGAAAAAATAAAAATTGAATCCATAAATTTTCTTCAGAGTTCTGCTCTGATACAGAGAGCTTTCTTTGTTCACTTCTAAATAGTCTGGTACTCCATTTTGATTTCTTCTTTATTCATAAATAATTTAAAAATGATTTTAAATTTATGGGTTAGGGGCGCCTGGGTGGCTCAGTTGGTTAAGCGACTGCCTCCGGCTCAGGTCATGATCCTGGAGTCCCTGGATCGAGTCCCGCATCGGGCTCCCTGCTCGGCAGGGAGTCTGCTTCTCCCTCTCCCACTCCCCGTTTGTGTTCCCTCTCTCGCTGTGTCTTTCTCTGTCAAATAAATAAATAAAATCTTAAAAAAAAAAAAATTATGGGTTAGTGCTATCACGTTTCTGTTGATTTCTTTTTTATTTTTTAAGGATTTTATTTATTTATTTATTCCAGAGAGAGAGAAAGAGAGAGAGAGAATGCATGTGGGAGTGGGGGAAGGGACGGAGGGAGAGGGAGAGAAAATCCCAGGCAGATTCTGAGTAAGCAAGGAGCGGGTCTGGTCGCAGGACTCCAACTCACCACCCTGAGATCGTGACCTGAGCAGACACCAAGAGTCAGACACTCAACTGACTGAGCCACCCAGGCACCCCCATTTTTGTTGATTTCTAATATTATTGCTTCAGTATTCAATGTAAGTGTATTCAGGTCTCACAGTGGATAAATCAGTAAAATATATTCAATTCAACTTGTATTTGTCATTGAAATCATTTATGCCCTTAGTTATTTTTTGTCTACCCTCTCTGACAATTTCTAAAGGAACTGTGTTAAACATCCAGAGTACGGATTTTACCACATTTCCTTGTAGTTGAATCAAGTTCACTTCACATATATGAAATAATCATTTATTCATTCAATTTATTCAACAAATACTTATTTGAGCACCTATGACTTACTAAATTCAGTTCTAGGTAGGTGGGATAAATCAATGAATAAATTACAATAATTCCTGCTCTCCTGTACCATATATTCCATTGGAGATTTATGAATAATAAGCAAGAAATAAATAACATCTTATTTTGGAAAGTGATACATGCTCTGGGGGAAAATATTGAGCAGGAGTAGATGGGCTTAAGTGCTAGATTATGGTGGGATGACATTGTTACCAGGCTCACAAAATTATATTACTCTCATGCCTTGAAATTGAAATTGTTTCTGTTACTGAAAGAGTGGATTCTGCTTCATCTGAAAATGTCTTTATTTTGCCCTCACTATTGAATGATAGTTGATAAGTTATAGAATTTTAATTCAAAATTTTTTTTATCAGCATTTTGAAGATGTTTTTCCCTGATCTTTTATCCATCCAGTATTTCTGATGACAAATATGATACCAAAGAAATTTTAATTTTCTTATAATTAATCTGTCTCATGCAATGTCCTTCTCCCTTACCATAAGTAGTGGCATTCCTTTTTAGACTTGTTTTTTGTTTTGTTTTTTAAAGATTTCTTTATTTATTTATTTATTTGAGAGAAAGAGAGAGAGTGGGAGAGAGAGCACAAGAGGGAGGGGCAGAGGGAGAGGGAGAGAGAATCTGAGGCAGACTCCCTGCTGAAACCCAAGACGGGCTCCATACCAAGAACCTGAGATTCAGGGCCTGAGCTGAAACAGCACTCAACCCACTACACCACCCAGACGCCCCTAGACTTGCTATTTTTAATGTCACTATCATTTACCTAGGTTTTGGTTTTTATTATTATTTTTTTGTATGCTTGGTGCTTGGTAGATTTCTTCTGTCAAATAACTTGTAATTTTTTTTAAATTCTAAGAAATTGTTACAATTATTTCCCTTAAAATATTATTTCTTATGTACTTTCATCTCTCTAAAACTCATTTACATTGAATATTGGAATTTGGGGATTTAGCCTTTATGTTGCTCAATCTTTCAAATTCTTATTTTTGAAGTTCTCTATTCTGCATTCTTGAAGAAATATATATATGTAAATATATGTATATATTCTGATTTACTAATTCACTGTGCATGCTTATCTAATCTTAATTCAACCTAATACTGAAAAATTATGTTGTCATTTTTTGAATATTTAATGATTGTTATTACTTTTTATTGTTTCATAACCTCCTATTATTCTTTCATGAATACAATTTCTCCCTTTTTTTGTGAGGATATCGAATACACTTATTTAAAATAATTTTCTTATTCCTCTTTTAACTGTTTCCTTGGGTATAAGCAGAAGTGTATGAAGAAAGCAGCAGAATAAACGTTCTTCTAAAGCAGCATGTTTGAAGAGAACGTGGTAAATCATAATGGTCTTTGAGCTTGTGATGAAGGTGCAGGAGGAGGTACTTGAGGAAAGAACAAGACTGCTGGTTTTGAGCAAGCTGTCAAATAACATTTCTTATTTGCTTGCATCGCTGCAACTCTGCAGGTCCTGCACTCCCTATCTTCACTGTCAACATCCCCCACCTTCAGGCTTATTTCTTCTCATGTCAGAACCACCTTGTAGTTCTGGGTGTAAACTTTTCCCTCTGTTGCTCTGTGGTGCAGTCTACTTTTGTGGTCTTCATCTTGAGTAGGGGAGCCCTCCCTCTTGATAACTGCACTGGACTCTTATTCCATAAGTGACATTTGGCTCAGTAGCTGAAATATTTTCCTCTGAGGTAATCACTAGTTTCTCAGGATTGTCAGCAGACCCCTCCCTGGACGCTTCTAGCCCCAAAGCCCAGTGGCTTCCTATGCAGAAGCTATAGCAACAGCCTCCCATGATGGCGCAGGCTTACGAAGTTCTCAGCTTACCTCTATATTCTGTATATATCTTCACATGTTTATTTATATACATTTTTGTTAGGGATCCCCTATAGTCTCATAACAACTGACATTTCCTCTTTCTATTCTTAAGCATCAATGCATTTTAAAAATATGTTTTCTATCATCTTCAGGTTAGGATTGAGAGTTAAGTGCTTACTCTACTATTTTGAAACCATATGTTTTTTCTTTGCTCCTTGAGTTTTAAAAATCAAAGATATATTTTCTTTTTTTATTGTTTAAATTCAATTAACCAACACATAGTACATCATTAGTACATCATGCAGTGTTCAATAATTCACCAGTTGCATATAACACCCAGTGCTCATCACATCTTGTGCCCTCCTTAATGCCCATCACCCAGTTACCCCATCCCCTACCCACCTTCCCTTCAGCAACTCTCAGTTTGTTTCCCATAGTTAAGAGTCTCTCAGAGTTTTTCTCCCTCTCTGATTTCATCCCATCCAGTTTTCCCTCCTTTCCCTTATGGTTCTCTGCACTGTTTCTTATATTCCACATATGAGTGAAACCATATGATAATTGTTTTTCTCTGATTGACTTATTTCACTTAGCATAATACCTTCCAGTTGCATCCACGTTGATGTAAACAGTAAGTATTTATCATTTCTAAAGGCTGAGTAATATTCCATAGTATATATATATACCACATCTTCTTTATCCATTCATCTATCAAAGGACATCTCAGCTTCTTCCACAGTTTGACTATTGTGGACATTGCTTTTATGAATATTGAGCTGCAGGTGCCCCCTCGTTTCACTACATCTCTATCTTTGAGGTAAATACCTAGTAGTGCCATTGCTGGGTTGTAGGGTAGCTCTACTTATAACTTCTTGAGGAACCCCCATACTGTTTTCCAGAGTTGCTGTACAAGCTTGCATTCCCACGAACAGTGTAAGAGGGTTCCCCTTTCTCTGCATCCTCGCCAACATTTGTTGTTTCCTGTACTGTTAATTTTAGTCATTCTGACTGGTGTGAGATGATATCTCATTGTGGTTTTGATTTGTATTTCCCTGATGACAAGTGATGTGGAGAGCATTTTTTCATGTGTCTGCTGGCCATTTGGATGTCTTCTTTGGAGAAATGTCTGTTCATGTCTTCTGCCCATTCCTTGAATGGATTTCTTGTTTTTGGGGTGTAGAGTTTGATAAGTTCTTTCTAGATCTTGGGTATTCGTCCTTTATCTGATAAGACATTTGCAAATATCTTCTTCCATTCCATAGGTTGCCTTTTAGTTTTGTTGACTGTTTCCTTTGCTGTACAGAAGCTTTTTATCTTGATGAAGTCCCAATCATTCATTTTTGCTTTTGTTTCCTTTGCCTTTAGAGACGTGTCTTGCAAGAAGTTGCTGTGGCTGAGGTTGAAGAGGTTATTGCCTGTGTTCTCCTCTAAGATTTTGATGGATTCCTGTCTCACATTTAGGTCTTTCATCCATTTTGAGTTTACCTTTGTGTATGGTATAAGAGAATGTTCCAGTTTCATTCTTCTGCATGTGGCTGTCCAATTTTTCCAGCACCATTTATTGAAGAGACCCTCTTTTTTCCATTGGTTATTCTTTCCTTCTTTGTTGAAGATTAGTTGACCATAATGTTGAGGGTCCATTTCTGGGTTCTCTAGTCTGTTCCATTGATCTATGTGTCTGTTTTTATGCCAGTACCATGTTGTCTTGATGATCGTAGCTTTGTAATATAGCTTGAAATCAGACATTGTGATGCCCCCAGCTTGGGTTTTCTTTTTCAACATTCCCCTGGCTACTCAGGGTCTTTTCTGGTTCCATACAGATTTTAGGATTATTTGTTCCAGCTCTGTGAAAAATGTCGATGGTATTTTGATAGGGATTGCATTGAATGTGTAGCTTGCTCTGGGTAGCATCCTCATATGAGACAAATTAGATTTTAAACCAAAGACTGTAGTAAGAGATGAAGAGGGACACTATATCATACTTAAAGGATCTACCCAACAAGAAGATCTAACAATTATAAATATTTATGCTCCTAATTTAAAGCAGCCAATTATATCAACCAATTAATAACCAAATTAAAGAAACACATAGATAATAATACAATAATTATAGGGGACTTCAACACCCCACTCACAGAAATGGACGGATCATCTAAGCAGAAAATCAACAAGGAAACAAGGGCTTTGAATGACACATTGGACCAGATGGACTTCACAGACATATACAGAGCATTCCATCCTAAATCAACACATTCTTCTTGAGTGCACATGGAATTTTCTCCAGAATAGATCACATGCTGGGTCACAAACCAGGTCTCAACTGGTACCAAAAGATTGGGATTATTCCCTGCCTATTTTCAGACCACAATGCTTTGCAACTGGAACTCAAGCACAAGAGGAAATTTGGAAGGAACTCAAACACTTGAGGTTAAAGAGTATCCTACTAAAGAATGAACAGATCAACCAGGAAATTAAAGAAGAATTTTAAAAATTCATGGAAACTAATGAGAATGGTTCATAACCTTTGGGATACAATAAAGGCTGTCCTAAGAGGGAAGTACATTGCAATACAAGTGTCTCTCAAAAATTAGAAAAATCTCAAATACACAAGCTAACCTTACACCTAAAGGAGCTGAAGAACAGCAAATAAAGCCTAAACCAAGCAGGAGAAGAGAAATAATAAAGATTAGAGCAGAAATTAATGAACTAGAAATCAGAAGAACAGTAGAACAGACCAATGAAACTAGAAGCTGGTTCTTTGAAAGAATAAATAAGATTGACAAACCCCTAGCCAGACTTATCAAAAAGAAAAGAGAAAGGACCTAAATTAATAAAATCATGAATGAAAGAGGAGAGATCATGACCAACACCAAGGAAATACAATCAATTTTAAGGACATATTATGAGCGACTATATGCCAACAAATTAGGCAATTTGGAAGAAGTGGATGCACTCTTAGAGACGTATAAACTACCAAAACTGAAACAGGAAGAAGTAGAAGATCTGAACAGACCTATAACCTGCAAGGAAATTGAAGCAGTAATCAAAAGCCTTCCCCAAAACAAGAGTCCAGGGGCAGATGGCTTCCCAGGGGAAGTCTACCAAAGATTTAAAGAAGAACTAATATCTATTTTTCTGAAGCTGTTTCAAGAAATAGAAATGGAAGGAAAGCTTCCAAACTCGTTCTATGAGGCCAGCATTACCTTGATCCCAAAACCAGACAAAGACTGCCAAAAAGGAGAATTACAGATCAAATCCCTGATGAACATGGATGTCAAAATACTCACCAAGATACTAGCCCATAGGATCCAACAGTACATTAAAAGGATCATTCACCACGACCAAGTGGAATTTATTCCTGGACTGCAAGGGTGGTTCAACATTTGCAAATCAATCAATGTGATACATCACGTTAATAAAAGAAAGGACAAGAATCATATGATCCTCTCAATTGATGCAGAAAAAGCATTTTACAAAATACAACATCCTTTCTTGATTAAAACTCCACACAGTATAGGGATAGAGAGAACATACCTCAATATCATAAAAGCCATCTATCAAAGATATATTTTCAAACAAAGATGTAATTTTGGAGCTGCAGTACCCTCAGACTGAAAAACAATATGCAGTAAGTACAATAAATACATACCTATTATATATCACTGCCTTTGAAATTTTTTTTTGTACCCAAGAGGTGAAACTGATATCTGAACAAATAATTAACATGCAACAGATGATTGTTACAGTAGAAACAGTCACAAACAATAACTAATAATAGTGGCTATCATTTTTTGAGCATGGAAACTGTACTAGCACTGTGGAAAACTTTTTTTTACACATTAATTATGTAATTTAATCCTCATAACAACTCTGTGAAGGAATTAATTGTTATCTCCATTTACAGATGAGAAAACTGAGAGTCAGAACAGGTAAGTATGGCTTTAGACTGAATAACCTCCCCCCCCACCCCGATTCATATGCTGAAACTTAATCCCCAATGTGATGGCATTTGGAAGTAAATTTTTGGGGAGGTGATTAGGTCCTGAGGGTAGAAGCCTCGTTAATGGGATTAGTGCCCTTATAAAAGAGGCCTTTAAAAGCTCCTTTGCCTCTTCTGCCTGTGTGAGACCCCAGGGGAAAACAGCCATCTATGAATGAGGAAATGGGCTCTCACCAGGTCCTGAGTCTGCCAGTGCCTTGATCTTGGACTTTCTAGTCTCCAGACTGTGATATTTGTTGTTTATAAGCCACATAGTCTATGGTATTTTTGTTATAACAGCCCAAAGACACTAACTTGGACAATTTCACAAAACTTGTGTATAGCAGAGTTTAGGTGCATAGCAAAAAGTCTTTTTCTTTTCTTAGTAGGCTCCACAACCAGTGTGGAGCCCAATACGGGGCTTGAACTCACAACCCTGAGACCAAGACCTGAGCTGAGGTCAAGAGTCAGATACTTAACCATCTAAGCTACCCAGGTGCCCCACAAAGTCTAAATTGGTAAGATATACTGGAGGAATTTTAATTCTTTAATTTCTCATTTATGAAACATTTGTTTTGTTTCTAATATGTATCAAAATAATACTAGGCATTAGGAATATAAAGATAAATAAGATGTATACTCTGCTCTTAAATGAGGGCAAAAAGGAGGTATAGATAAAATCCCTTGGAGTTGGAGGTTGGCAAATAGGTAAAGGTGATCCTTGCGCTTAAGAGTTATTTCACTGAGTGAACTGGAGAAGAGGAAAGAAGGAAAGGTATTTAGGTGGAAGAGGAGCAATATCAGAAAAGATATGTAGTCTTTTTGCTTCTCTTTCCTTCCATAGGTGGTGACTTGGTTGGGGTTAAGAAGCTGAGTCCATCAGGGCTGCTTTAACAGAATACCATAGACTGGGTTTATGAACAACAGAAATTTGTTTCTCTGGGTTGTTTGCGCTGGGAGGTCCAAGATCAAATGCTGACAGATTTGGTGTCTGGAGAAAGCCTATTTCCTTGTTCATAGACAGCCTTCTTTTTGCTGTGATGGGGTCCAGGGCAGGCCACACCAGAGTGTGCCACTTTGATGTGTGGATTGTTTTGAGCTGAAGTCCGTTAGGGCCCAAGGGACTCAGGAGGAGCTATTTATCTCCCTTTAACTGCCTGAAAGCATTTATATAGAGGGCCTGGCCTGATAGATAGCTATCACCGAAAATACAAAGAGTATGAGCTAGGTGTGGTTAGCCAGAAGGAGCTCAGAGAGGCCTGTTCAAATTCCTCTTTGAGTCCCATTGTCTCTGCCCAGCATGGCAAATATTTATCTCCCCATCTTCATGTAAATTGTCTTCTTCTCCTTTGAAATCCCAGACCCCTCTCTCCTTCTCCATAGCTCAGGATGGTATATCAACCTCAATTGCTTCACTGTCAAGAAGCCTATATCATGGGGTGCCTGGGTGGCTCAGTTGGTTGGGCGGCTGCCTTTGGCTCGGGTCATGATCCTGGAGTCCCGGGATCGAGTCCCACATCGGGCTCCCTGATCGACGGGGGGTCTGCTTCTCCCTCTGCCGTCTTCCCTCTTGTGCTCTCTGTCTCTCATTCTCTCTCTCTCAAATAAATAAATAAAATCTTTAAAAAAAAAAAAAGAAGCCTATATCATGGGGGTTCTTATAAATACAAAATTAACATTTTTCTCCTGTTAATCTGTCTTATGTCAACTTAATTATTAGACCAGCCAAAGAACCCAGAAGGGAAAAGCTTTCTTCTCCGATAGCTGTGTCCTCACATGGTGGAACGAGTGAGGGAGTTCTCTGGGGCACTAATCCCATTCACTGGGATTCCACTCTGATAACTTAATCATCTCCTAAAGGCTCCATCTCCAAGTACATCACTTTGGGCATTAGATTTCAACATACGAATTTCAGGGGGACACAAAAATTCAGCCTATAGCAAAGGCAGTGTTGGTGGCACTAAGGGTTGAGGAGGTGGTAAGGTGAAGCAGGTGATGTTGTGGCTGGGGCCAAACAAGTAGAAGTAAGGCCAAGGAGGCAGCCAGTAAGGTTGGGAGATTGAGTATATATGAGGGGATTGTGAAAAGCATGAATTTGAGGATAAGGGTAACCAGATTTCTCATTATCAAAAAGGAGATGTAGAAAAAGGGAAGGCTTCAAAGAATCCTGAGGAGAAACTAAAGTGGAGGAGCTGTGTGAATTCATGTTTAAAATACAGATATGGGCGCCTGGGTGGCTCAGTTGGTTAAGCGACTGCCTTCGGCTCAGGTCATGATCCTGGAGTCCCTGGATCGAGTCCCGCATCGGGCTCCCTGCTTGGCAGGGAGCCTGCTTCTGCCTCTGACCCTCCCCCATCTCATGTGCTCTCTCTCTCTCATTCTCTCTGTCTCAAATAAATAAATAAAATCTTTAAAAAAAAAAATAATAAAAAAATAAAATAAAATACAGATATACACAGGTTAGATACAGATGAAAATGTGTATATATAATGTGTGTGTGTGTGTATATATATATCCTATGTCAAATACACACAGATATACATGTATGTATGCATACATATTTTCTAGTTCCATCCACTATAAATACTAAAAGCAATAAATCTCTATAGCAACAAGCATACTATGTGCCCAGATCTTGGTTTCTAACTGCCATTCTTTACTAAAAGGAGCCAGGAAGGCTGTTTCTAGGGTTGGACAAGGAAAAGAACAATGTGACATAGAACACTCTGATGTGTCCAAAAAAAAAAAAAAGTTCTTAAGGAACAGTGGGGACATATCAAATCACCAGCTTGAAGGGGCTCCACTGGGCATGCTGGGACAGTTTCACCATCAAAACAACATTGATAATGATAGATTACAACTGATTTAATGTAATTCAATGCAAATGGGAGGAAAGATAAAACTCTGCATATAGAATTACAGTTTAAAAAATGTAGAATTAATAAAAATAGAAGATCAACATTTGGTAGCCATTGTAGTGATTTTGGATTCTGGGTGAATGTTTGATAAAAAAACAAGATAATAGTGTAATCTTGGATTGCCTCTCTTTGAAGCATGTATCAGGCACAAAGGTGAAAATGGTTATGTTACCATGGAAAAACCCAGAAGACACTAATTTTATCAGATGATCAAGTTTCACATAACCAGTATGGGAAATGCAGACATTGTTTGCCTCCTGATGTGATGCACTAAGACACTGAGAATCATTTCTGTGGTATTCCTGTCAAGAATGCATGGTCTAAGTCTGAATAGGAGGAAAGACTGCATGGACTCAGATTGAAGGGCATATTACACATAACAAAAAGACATGACAAATAAATGTAATAGTTTTGTGGGTTGACTCCCGGATAAGGAAGGGAAAAGAGACATTTTTGGATCATTAGTGAAATTTGAATGAGGTCCATGAATTATTTGCTAGTGTTGTATCAAGGCTAACTTTCTAATCCAGATGGTTATTTTGTGGTTTTGTGGGGTAGAGTCTCTGTTTTAAGTAAAACTCAAAGTATTTGGGAGTAATGAGGCATTATGTTTGCATCTTGCTTTCAAATGGTTCTGTGGTGGTTTTATTTATTTATTTATTTTTATTTTTTTAGTTTTTTTTTTTTATTTGAGACAGAGAGAACGAGAGAGAGAGCACATGAGAGGGGGTGGGTCAGAGGGAGAAGCAGGTTTCTTGCTGAGCAGGGAGCCCGATGCGGGACTCGATCCAGGGACTCCAGGATCATGACCTGAGCCGAAGGCAGTCGCTTAACCAACTGAGCCACCCAGGCGCCCCTCTGTGGTGGTTTTAAAATATGTCTGCAAATTCTTTGACGCTCCTCTATCCAAAGGTGTAATCAAATTCTCTTCTCTTTGATTATTGGGCAACATTAGTGACTAGCTTCTAACAAATGGAATATGGCAAAAGGGACATGACTACTTCTCTCAGCAGCTCTCCTAACACTATCAGTTGTCTCAAGCCTGTATATGTTTGGGGCATGGAACAACAATCAGCAGAGTCTACTTTATCTTGTCCATTGCAGCAAAAACTATAGAAGCTCCAGTACCCAGATTTGATCCAATAGGGTTGAGAAAAGCTTGATCTTCCCAACAGCTCCCTTAAGGGTTTTCAATGCCACCTGGAATTGTGGAGAACTTAATGCCTGAGGGATGAACTTTGACCACTAAGAGGCAGGAAATGGGGAGGATACCAGTGGATTCATTTCTTACCTCCCTCTCCCCAAAAAGATGGCTCCAAACCACAACTGGCCCACATGGCCCACATAACCAAACACATAGCTGTGTTTCTTGTGAGGCTTGATCAACTCAGTAACACTCAATAGCATATCACCTCATATTGGATTCCTCCTTTCCCTATTATATCTCTTTTTTTTCCCTCATCTTTGCTGTTTTGGAATTGCACTCCCTTTCTCCCCCCATAAAGTATTAGTCCATAAACTATGCCTCAGCCTCTGTTTTCGAGGGAACCAGAGCTAGGACCTGTGACTTACCACTGGCAAACAATGAACGGACAAGGTCAGGGACTAGGCTATCTAATGGTTGTATAAACATAGACGTGGTTTCCAGGAAGATAGGATATTAGCTCCCATTATTGAATGACTATTATTTGACAAGAGGTTTGCTAAATACTGTAACTGTTTTAAATCATGCATTTCTTACTGAAACACTGAGAGTGAGGCATAGTACTCCAGCTTTATAGATGAAAAACAAAAGGTTCTGAGAGGCTAACCAAGCTCATAAACACAGAAATAGCTTAAATGAGATTCTATTCAACATCTACATGACTCCAATAAGCACACTCTTTTCCACTGTTCCATGCTGCTTGAGAGAAAGGATAGAGAGGATAATGTGGGATGGGTACTGGAATAATTAAGGAAAAGAGATGAATTAACTTGATTCCAGTATTGGAAAAGATAGCAACATTAATTTTAAAAGAGGTTTTTATCTCCATAGTTTCAACACACTCATCCCACCCCTCATGGTACCAGGGTGATTTTAAAACTGTTCAGTTCTCTTCAAATCCTTTCCCATGGAAGGCCCTCATAATCTAAATCTTTCCTGTCTCTCTAGTCCTGTCTTCCATCATTTTCCTACAAGCTACCTGTCACGCATGTTGAGACACCCGCAGTTCGCTTTCACACCCACATGCCGTTAGGAATGTCATCCTCTCTGCCTAGAAATAAGGCATTCTCCTAGTATACAAAACTTGGGGAAACTCCTGTGCATTTCCCAAGGTCAGATTATACTTTTTCCATAAAGACTACCCTGAGTTTACAAGCACAGTTAGTTTTTCCTTTCTTCGGGCTTCTACGGGCCTTATAGGGCATACTTATATATTGACCTGTATATTTTACTTTATTTACTTATCTGTCTAATCCCATGAGCTTTTATTGATGTTTGCATTTCAAGTGTCTATACATGTGAGGATAACAATTTATATATCATTTATGTGCCAAGAAAAGTTTTTTTTTTTTAAGATTTTATTTATTTGAGAGAGAGAGCACATGCACACAAAGCGGGGGGGTGCAGAGGGAGAGGGAGAAGCAGACTCCCTGATGGGTGTGGAGTCCTACACTGGCTGGATCCCAGGACCTTGAGATCCTGACCTGAGCTGAAGTCAGACACTTAACCAACTGACCCCCATCAGGCGTCCCAATGTCAGGCAAAATTCTAAGCACTTGTTCCATTTAATCCTGATATAGCCCTATGAGGTCTCAAAGAGGTACGTAGTTTGACTGAAGGCACACATATTTTAAGTGGCAGAGCTGGGATTTGAACCCAGTTAGTATGGTTACAGAATATGCGTTCTTCAGCTCTATATCTTCTCTCAGCATAATTTTCAAGAAATGGTTGTGGAATATGAAAAGAATAAAGGCAATAAAGAGCATACAAAAGCATGTTGTTCTACTAGTAAACAATATAAGCGATCACAAATTCCTATAGCTATAGAGAACTACATGTATAGAAAACCATGGAATGACCTGTTACAGTTATGTCTTTTGAATAATTTAAATTTTATAGTTGTCTTATAATCTAGAACATGAGTGCTGAATATTTTCTCCTTACCTCTCAAGAACCATTCTCCATCTTTTTCTTCTTGCCTTTTACCACTGGGGGTAGGAGTAAAGGCTGACCCACATGGACCCATAACAGAGAGGCTCTTGTGCCACCCAACTTCCTCTGCATGCAACGAGTAGTCAAAGAACAAGTGGAACTGGCAGGAGATGGAATGAGGAAGTTGAGAAGAGAATTCCATGGCACGTTTTTCTCCCAACTCCTCTGCCTGATCACCATGGGATGGCTGTAACCTTCGACTGAAAGCCAAGCTTATGTCGGGGCGCCCTCTCCATACAACTGTCCTCTGAGAGCTGTGGTTATCATTCCTGAAGATGATCCTGCCTCCCTGTTGGCACTCGCCTGAGATAGTGTATAACCTCTTCTTAGTTTCCTTAAGCTCCGCCTACATATATACATAGACTTAATGTGAAGGTGCCATTTGTTTCCCACAGTATTTCTGACTGATACAGTGTAGCTTACCACTGAATGCTCAATGCAACACAGAAATAATTTAGCTAGCGTCCTACCGATAGGTGATTTCATTATCTTATAATATTGTGTCCCCTAGAATACAAAATGGAGTTGGGATTTCTTTAGGAAATATTGCCTCCATTGGAATCAGCTAAATACTGTGCATCACTCACAACTCAAACTGGAAGGAGAAGAGTGAGCATCCATTTGCAGAGTCAGAGGTTGGCATTCACGGAGTAGCACCTGGTTCTGCTCTTTCTCTTCCCTGCTGTGGAGGCAAAGAAATCAGAGGCTGGGGAAGAGGTGCTAAAGTAAATGAAGACGGGAGGTCAGAGGAAATAGAAGCAGAGCACTATGGAAGGCTCTTCTGCAGTGAGTTGAAAACAAAATTGGAAATGTAGGTTTAAATGGCAGTGGCTGAACTTCGTAGAACAGGACTCTTTCAACACCTTTTCTGTAGTGACCAAGAAACTTTGATCCTTGCTGCCTAAAATAATAAACTCTAATTTTAAATTCAATCAGATTTCCAGCCAAAGACTAACATCTGGCCTCAAACTGACATAGAAATTCTCATTGATCAATCTCTGACTTGACAACAGTTGACACTGTAATTCAAATACTTCACAGAGAAACTGTGTAGGTTAAAAGAAAGTGATCTATAAAACTTGCAGTTTTGCTGATTCTTAATGTTAAGAAGCCTCTTGGGAATCTCATTACCTTAGCAACGGGCTTACAAAGGTTGTGAAATACAGAATCATGCCACTAGAAAAGACCTTGTGAGTTAAATTTGGTCTCACCTTCAAGCATCTCAGACAAATGAGACTCTAGTCAACATTTAAGAGATTTTGAGAATAAAATCTATAACTTCCCAGGCAAAGTAATAAAAGATGTATTTGCAATAATAAATGTGTATTTTACAATCATGATGAAAACCCTGACATTTAAAAACTTCAGATTAGATAAAACCATTTAATAAAAAAATATGCAAACTTCAGAATGCTGGTAAATACACCCCGAGACAAAGTGTCTTTTCCCACAGAGCTGGTATAAAAGAACATCTGTAGCCAGTAGTTAAATCATACACTCTTTTGATATATAGCAAATAGAGGAATTAAAAAAAAATTACTCAATTCTTAATCATATGTCACCTTAAAAAGTTATTGAATGCTTTAGCACATTTTATAGAATTAAGAACTCTTTATCAGTGCTAAAAACAATGTGCTTTTCTTTGCTTCTAAATATGATGTTGACATATCATTAATTTGGAGTTGTTTTTATGGTTGCATTGACATATATATGACAAAACTATTTCTATTCCATCATCTCAGTGCCCATGTTTCTAATTTAGAGGATACCCAAGGAACTACAGTTAATGTACGTGTACACAAGCAAGGAGCTTGTCAGCCTTCATAGGTGCCATGTCTGAATGTGTCTCCTCAAAATTCAAAGGTGATAGTATTAGAAGGTGGGACCTTTGGGGGTGATTAGGTCAGGAGGGCTAAGACCGCATGAATGAGGTTAGTAGTCTTATGAAAGAAGCCTCAGAGAGATACCTTGTCCCTTCTACCATGTGAGGACACAGAGAGAAGGTGCCAGCTATGACCCAGAAAGAGAATTCTGAACAAAGGTACCCACACTAAAACAACGACAACAACAACAACAACAACACACACATACACACAAACCAAAAAACAAAACAAAACAAAACAAAAAAAACCATGCTGGTATCTTGGTCTTGGACTTTCAGCCTTCAGAACTGTGAGAAATAAATTTCTGTTGTTTATAAACTACCTAGTCTGTGGTATTTTGTTGTAGCAGCCCAAATGGACTAAGGCAGTAAGGATGAAATCTATGAACTTGGATTATGTGGCATTTTCCTCCAACCCAGTGATAATCAGATTTTCTCCTGACCACGGGCTTCCTGGGGTTTTATGAAAGACCTTACTCAAGGGAATGAGGTTATTTTTAGAGAAAAGACTAAGTATCCTCTAATTTAATTAAAAAGAAATAATGTATGAAAGTAGGTATTTAAGTATTAACATATTTCTTGAAATGTCACAATAGTTCACAATATACCACAATGTAGTGACTCCAAAACTGAGAACTGTTAACTAAATAGTTCCTTAGTGTATAAATTTTATTGTCCAAACATTTTAATGGGAAAAGGTGAGAATCAATTAAACACACACACACACACACACACACACATACTTCCTGATATAGTATCTTAGTTCAGAAAATCTAAAGGTTAGTCTTACCAACCTCAAAGTATAACAAACTCATTTCAGTTCAATATTTGCTAAGTATCCACTGTGTACCAAGAACTGTGCTAGGAACTATGGACATGAAGAGGTGTGTGTCATAATCCTGGCCCTTAAAAAACAGCTGTAAGAGTCAGTCTGTCAAATAGGTGTATTCAGCGTATATTTTTCAATTTCTTAGCACAGATTCTTAAGAGAATGACAACAGACTATGCTCTGGTTGACACCCATGCCACAAACTGTAAATGTTTTAAAGCTCCAAGATGATTGGAGAAGTTAAGTGCATGCCCTATGTATTCTGATTTAAGTGACAGCCTAAAGGTGAAATGTAAAGTGACAAGTGATTCTTCTTCCCTGACTTGCCCTGAGGTAGTACTCTTAAAACTTGACCCATTTTTTATATTCTTAATGTCCTTAAAGGACCTCCTCAGCATTTGCCTTAGATCTGGGATGAGGTACAATGTCTGTGATAAAAGGGCAATGTGGCAGGCTGATTGAGATTAAGAAACCCAAGGATTTGTTCAAGGTCATTCTCATTGTAAAAATTTCAAATCAGTTGATGCTATCAAGTAGGAAACCATCTAACTATAGATAGCTTCATTATCATTTTTTTCAGGTACAGTGACGTTACTCCTTCACATATTCATTCATTCATCTGTCCATTCAATCGTCTCTTAGTATGTTCATTCAAGAGGAGTGTCCTGAAATTGTACTTTCTCCTGAATGTTGGAATGTAGAGATGAATAAAACTTAATCTATTACTGCCTATCAGGAAAAAAACAAGTATGCATATACATAAAAGTGTGATAAATAATGTAGTTTTATAATAAGATATTGGGAGGCATGGGAAGAAAATGAACAATTCTGCTTAGGAGTGGACAGATTCCAAAAACTGAAACATGAGGGGCTCCTGGCTGGCTCAGTCGGTACAGCCGGCAACTCTTGGTCATGAGGTTGTGAGTTTGAGCTCCACTTTGGGTATAGAGATTACTTAAAAATACAATCTTTAAACAAAACAAAACAAACAAAAAAACTGAAACATAAACTAAGATTGGGCAGGTTTGCAAGGATGTGTGTGGTTGGGAAGGCGTAATAATGTATGTGGGAGTTGATGACATTTCAGGCAAGGGGAAGAGCTTTACCAAAGGGTGATAGTGTGAAACAACACATTTGGAAAAATCCAAGCAGCTCAGTATGGCTGGGGTTAGGGTACAAGGAGGGTGAGGTAATACCTTGGTTGGGAGCTATGGGGTAGCTGGTGTACAGTAAGAAGCGTCTCTGACTTTATTCTAAGCGCAGAGAAGCCATTGATAAAGTATCCTGATGACACACACCCAACAAATACTTCACACATAACAGTCATGCTACTCTCCCATGAAATGAACTAAACATGATACAGAGTCAGTTAAAGAGATATGACCCCACTCCCTTAGGAACTTACAGTCTAATAATAGAACAGTTAAATGAAAGTATCAGGAAGCATTCCTTTTTATGAGAAGGACTCAACACAGCATTGTTCACTTCAACCTCACTTAACCTGCCTATTCTTTAAATGTTTTCCTTTAAAGCACCTGGAATGAAACAACAAAGTGAAATATAGATTTTTGCCTAAATCTTTGTAGCTACCTGTTTAAAAGAGTTTGCAAGCAGGGGTAGATCAATATTTTTTGAACCATAATAGCAATCAAAGTAAATGGATTTTTCTTTTGAAAGAATCATAACTGCTAGCAGCCATCAAATACTTCTAAACATTATTTCTCTTACTATACGTACTGGATAGTGAAAGGACTTATAATTATTTGGAGTTATATTTATAAAGCAAGTAAGAAGAATCAACCACTCTTACTGTTACAAAAGACCAAACTGAGACAATCCAGAGTGCAACAAATGAGCAGAATATGTCTTTTGTTTAAAAATAATAATGTTTTCTCCTAATCACTACCATTTCCACTCCCTTAGAAGTAACCATTATCTGAACTTTTACAAAAACCATTTTAGTGCTTTTCTTTATTAGGAGAAGGCAAGGTGGAGAGTCTCTGGAATGCTGGTAATAGTCTCTTTCTTGTTCTAGGCGTTCATTTTGTCATAATCATGATTGTACATTCACGTTATATACCTTCTTGGATATTGCTATAATTTTTATTTATTTATTTATTTATTTATTTATTTATTTATTTAAGTAAGCAGCAATCGGACAGTAGTAACTATGATAACACTTTTCTTTCCTTACAAAAAGGGAAAGACATTGCATCTTGCAACCCATTCCTGTCCTTTTTTTTTCTCTCTTGAATACAGGAAGTGATAGCTCAAACTACTACAGTCATATTGCAACCATGAAGGGAAGGTCAAGAGATTTGCAAAGAAATTATCCCTGACTTGTTGAACTGCTGAACCAATATCTTCAATTGCCTGCCTCTGGAATCCTTGTTATGTGATAAAAAGAAACCATCATTTTTTTTTTTTTTTAAGAAGAAAGAGAAGGATGGGGATGAAGTAATGTGATAAAATGAAGTTGCTCTTAGTAATATGTCTAAATTTCTAAATATGTCAGTTTTCTCACCAAAGTAAAACAAGAGTATTACTAATTGATTTATATAGTCATTATAAGGACTAAATAATAAGAAATGTAAGTAAAACACATAGCATAGTCCCTAACTGATGATAGGTATAAAAAAAGTTATTTTTTTTTATTACTCAAAAACACTTATATTGAAGACCAGGGACCTTCAATATCAATCATTCACAGGTAAAATGTCTTGTGTGTTTCTGGGTTTTTTATTTAATTTAATTCTGTTTTTGTTTTGGTATCCTTGATGTTGGTGACCATGGCTGTTTGTGTGTGTCTGTATGATGAAGATACTTAAATTTTATGTTGTATACTTCATATCAACGATCCAGGGCTATGTGAGTATTATTCTGTGTTGTATTGGGATAGAGAAAAAGTCAAACATTAAACATAAATGCACACCAAAAAAACTAATAATGCTGATACAGTATTAGCACTTTATGGAATTAGGTCCTGGAACTATCCACATAACCTCTTTCAATCTAAGAAATAGGTATCAAATTCCCATACACGCTGAGCTAGTCATTGGAGAATCCTAAATGCATTGGACTAGGCATTTGCTCAAGGAGATAAACATAACATTTAATCAGGTATTTTGGAGAACTGGTAATAAATATAGAAACAACAAATAAATGCAGTATTATTGGAGCTGATTTCTTCATACAGTTTAGGTCTCTGAGACTACTATAACAACCACTTCATTATCTCTGTTTATCTTTCAGGCTCCAGGTTGTTTCCAGTGTTTTCAGGAGAGAACCCTCTTATCAATCATCTACATTTTAGTTTAAATTTGAATCATCATCTAACTTCTTGCAAGTTATTTGCATTTTAACTGTTCACAAATAGTAAAATGAATGACTGCAATTTTAAAATGATATTAAGTTGTATTTGGGATATACAGTAGCCCCCCATTAGCCATGAGGAGATATTCCAAGATCCCCAGTGGATGCCTAAAACTGCAGATAGTACTAAACCTTATATATACCATGTTTTTTCTCTATTCATACATAATTATAATACAATTTAATTAATAAATTAGGCACAGTAGATTAATAATAATAACTAATAATAAAATAGAACAATTACACTGTGATAAAAGTTATGTGAATGTGATTTCTCTCTCAAAAGATCTTATTGTATTGTATTCACCCTTCTTCTTGTGATGATGTAGGTGATAAAATGCCTACATGATGAAATGATGTGAGGTGAATGATGCAGGCATTATGACACAGCATGAGGCTAGTGTACCTTCTGACAATAGGTCAGAAGGAGAATCATCTGCCCCAGAACCAAGGATGACTGCAGATAACTCCAAGTGCAGAAAATAAATCGCAGATAAGGGGGGATTAATTGTGATGTTTGAAGACTGGAGATTAGAAAAAAGTCAGGTGTTTGGTTCATTCATTCAACAACATAGCATGTGCAAGACATAATATTTGGGGCTATAAAGGTTTAAAATGTTGAATAATGTATAGATTTTGTGTATATATAAGGACAAAAAATGATTAGTTACATAATAGGAATACAAATAATTTTAACGCAAGGCAATATGAGAAAAATATGGTGTTATTTATTCAAGGTGTTTTATTTTCTTTTAAAGATTTTATTTATTTATTGGAGAGAGAGTGAAAGTAGGAGGGGGTGGGCAGAGGGAGAAGCAGATTCTAGGCTGAGCAGGGAGTCAGACATGGGGCTCAATCCCAGGACCCCAGGATCATGACCTGACCTGAAGGCAGACACTTCACTGACTGAGCCACCCTGGCAGCCCTTCAAGGTGTTTTAGAAATACAGAGGAAGAGGGGTGCCTAGGTGGCTCAGTCATTGAGCATCTGCCTTCGGCTCAAGTCATGATCCTGGGATCCTGGGATTGACCCCCACATCGGGCTCCCTGCTCAGTGGGAAGCCTGCTTCTCCCTCTCCCACTCCCCCTGCTTGTGTTCCCTCTCTTGCTGTGTCTCTCTCTGTCAAATAAATAAAATCTTAAAAAAAAAAAAAAAAAAGAAAAGAAATACAGAGGAAGAAAAGCCAGAGGAAGAGATTCAGAAATTAGAATTGAGAAATTCAGAAGAAGGAAAGAGTCTTCTATGTTTCCTATATAGACAGAAGGAAAGTGTAGGGATGAACATAGAAGACTGTTTCATAGAAGTTGAATTTTATATGGTCCTTAATGAATGCAAAGGACTTTTATAGATGGAAATCAGAAAATACATTACAAAAGGACTGAGGGGCATAAGTTTGAACAAGAAAAAGTTTTATAAGATGTGAGTGGAAAAGCAAATTACAGCCAGACAGTGTACAGTTTCTTGTATCTGGTCAGAGTGGAATTGGGATTGTGTATGAATGTAGAAAATTCTATTAAGATTTTGGAGTCAAGTAACAGAGCTAAAATTAACCTGGAATCTACGAGAAAAGCAGATTCAAGAAAGGAACCTGAAATTAGCTATTGGAATAATAATTCAAGAAAAGCAAAATAAAAGGTATTAGAATTGTGACCAAAACAGAGTTGATAAATACTGGTAAAAGACAAATGATAAAACTTGCAATTTATTTAAAGTGGGAAGTACAGAAGGAAGACTAAAGTTTAAAATGTACATATATAAATAAAAAAAAAATATTTCCGAAAGCAACATAAGCTCCGTGAGTTAAGAGGGATTGTGGAATAAAAATGGGGCTTGATGGTCAAAATAATTTGTGATAT
Organism: Leptonychotes weddellii; assembly: GCF_054177405.1. Taxonomy (NCBI): domain Eukaryota; kingdom Metazoa; phylum Chordata; class Mammalia; order Carnivora; family Phocidae; genus Leptonychotes; species Leptonychotes weddellii. The sequence goes on from NC_138372.1 coordinate 147,735,378, forward strand.
CGGGCACTTGGGTGGCTCAGTCGTTAAGTGTCAGCCTTCGGTTCAGGTCATGATCCCAGGGTCCTGGGATCAAGCCCCGCATCGGGCTCCTGCTCTTCAGGGAGCCTGCTTCTCCCTCTCCTGCTCCCCCTGCTTGTGTCCCTGCTCTCACTATCTCTCTCTCTGTCAAATAAATAAATAAAATCTTTAAAAAAAATAATTTGTGATATGAATACACTCTAGAGAATGTTAAAATGATTTATGTAGCATTTTTTAATCCTTTAATGTATTAATTTCCACTGTGAAAGTTTAAGTGGGATATACAGTACATGATTATGGGTTTAAAACTTTTACTATTTTTATTGATGGACCAACTATATGGAAAATGGCCAGTCTATATATGACAACAGCTCTGACCCACGTGAGAGGTCCAGGAAGCCAGACTTCAACCTTTGAATGATCAGACTTGGTCAATGATAGCCAATTTCCCTAATTTTTGCTCCCACTTCCAACACAGGATCAATCAGAGGAAGCCCAATATGATGCCCAAACTAATCAGATAAGATGTTCTGCTTCTAGCTAGCCAACCTCCAGCATTTCCATGACAATAATCTCTATTAGAGCATAATTGGAAATCCTTTCTTCCCTTCCTTCCTTCCCTCTCTTTCTTTTTTCACTGTAAAGATTTCCCACTCCACTGACTGCCTTTGAGTTTCTATGAAAGCAAGTGATGGTGGCTGACCCCCTTGCTATAGCAAGCTCTGAATAGTCTGTTTTCATTTCTATGGTTTTCATTTATTTATTTTCAAAAACTCCAGTAAACAATTAAGTTTATATATACACACTGGCACCATACATGAAAATAAATAACTGTGAAACATGATTCATAGAACAATGTATAACTCCCTAAGTGTACTATGCTCTCTGATATTGTCTGTTCCATTCTATTCTTTTCATTAAAAAAAAAAAAAAAAGACAAGGGAAAAAAAGCTAGACCCAACTCATTAAAATTATTTAATGACCCTAATCAATATGACTTTTTTTTTTTTTTTTGCAAAGCAATTTTACACTGATTTTCTAAAGTTTATTTGCCCCCAAAGTCATGTTCATGGAGCATCTTTTGAATCTTGTTTCCATAGATTACACTTGGTAAAGTGTGCATTCATTTTGAGTAGGGATTACTGGAAGACTGGGGATGTGATTAGCAAATAAGGAAATCAGGATAAAGACAGTTTTTAATGACAATCATTTAGTTCAAATTAAAGCATATCGATTTAGAAATTACAGCTCACAGAAATAGAAAGAAAAATTACTGAAATCAAGAAAGGAAAGAGTTTCATAACATTCTAGTCTTTTTTCCTAAAGCTTCTTTAACATTTAGCCTTTCTCTTATAATTTTGTTTTTCTGTCCTATTACCTACTATTAAAGCAGGAGTATGCATTGGGCAGAGCAAATTTAATAAGGCAAAAGCTGTATCAGAAACTGAAGGGGCAATGTAAAGGTAAATACAAATAACAAGAGGCTTAGTTCTCCCTGCTGAAAATAGAAGACGGCCCCTCGCCTCCCTTTATCTTAAAGCTCTCACTTTGGGAAACTTGTAATTGTCAGTTCTTTCTGTCTTTCTCAAATGTATATAAATATTTTCAAATGCTAAATGAACCTCTTGTCAGACTCAAAACTTAGGAATGTTTTCTCAAGAATCTGTAAACCATCTCTTTGAAATATAATCATCAGGAAGATGGCATTCCTAGCTCCCTTTCTGTAGAAAGGTAAGAACCTAATTTCAGGGTGCCTGGGTGGCTCAGTTGGTTAAGCGTCTGCCTTCGGCTCAGGTCATAATCCCAGGGTCCTGGGATCGAGCCCTGCATCGGGCTCCCTGCTCTGCGGGGAGCCTGCTTCTCCCTCTCCCACTCCCCCTGCTTGTGTTCCCTCTCTCGCTGTGTCTCTCTCTGTCAAATAAATAAATAAAAATCTTTAAAAAAAAAAGAACCTAATTTCAGGGGACACCTCCCTCCAAGTTACAAAACTACTTCCTGTCATAAAGATATGAGAAATTTATCTTTCCTTTGGATAAAGCCAACTGGCTAACACAGATAGTCATCCCAATATCAGATCAATTCAGGATGAATTATGTATGGCAATAATGCTGTCTAGTCCTCTTACCTGAGGACTATTTGCCATTTATCTTTAGAACATACATGTAATGGGTTGTATCTGCTTGACTATATAAAAGGATAAAATGTCTTTCTGCCCTTGCAATCTCTTTGGTGGATTGCCTATGATCCACATCACATCCTTATTTAATGCTTATTTAATCATAAAACAGCTTTTTTTATCTACTGCTTTTGTAAACAGGTTTTCTGGGTTGGCAGGAGATTCCATTTTTAATTTTATTTCCCCAAACAACAGCCATATATAGAAATTATATACATTTTTTTCTTAGTAGAAAGGATTTCTATTTTTAAAAGTTTTTGTTTCATTTTTATATTAAAGTTTGGAGTTGAAAGAATTATGTGTAGGGAAATACAAGAAAAGTCTGAGACAATACAGTGGGCTAATCACAAAGGATACAGAGCCTAAAAATCCCTTATGTCATGAGTATTTGTATATTACACAATTTAAAAATTTATTATTTCTCACTTGGAGTGGCTAAAGTCAAGTTCTTTATGCTATGATGTAGACTGGGTAACCCATCAGTTCCCTTCTGGCCACACAATTCTACTTTTTCATATATAATCTATAAAGGAGAAGAAGAAGGAGCAGGAGGGGGGGGAGGGGAAGGAATTCTATACAAATAGCTTCTTGATTTTTCCAAATGACCTTTCAATCACCACATAATTGACTAAAAAACATAGTTTGTTGAAAAACTAGAGTTTTAATTATATAAGTTTAAATTTTTTTCCTACCTTTAGAACTTAGATTCTCTTCTGAAATCAGCTTTTTACCTTCCCATAAACTAATCAAGAAAACATTTTAAGCCCATTTACATAAATGGCAAACAAATATTTAAATTTTAAAATGATACAAACTTCACCTTTAGTTGGAAGTGTTCTTAAAAGTCTAACTTGAATTATACTTGACTTCTCAGGAATACATCTACTATGTAAATCAATGTACATTGCATAGGTATTATTTGCTTTATGAATTCTCATGTACATGTGGAAATTCAGTCATACATTAACACCAAGATAAATATGGACAACCACACTGCCCCAGGTTTTCAATAACAGGTGTTTTGTACTTATTTTATAGGAGTATGTTAAAAATAAGACAACATCTGGGGTGCCTGGATGGCTCAGTTGGTTAAGCTTCCAACTCTTGGTTTTAGCTCTGGTTATGATCTCATGAGTCATAGGATTGAGCCCTGCGTTGGGGTCTACAGTCAATGGGGAGTCTTGAAGATTCTCTCCTTCTGCCCCTCCCCCCATTTGTGTGCTCTCTCTTTAAAATAAATAAATAAATCTTAAAAAAATATTAAGACAACATGTCCAAAATGGAGTTGCTTATGCTAAGCCCTCCATCACCAAACTGAGAGGTATAGTTTCTGCTCTTCCAGAAATGGAATCTTAAACCAGCCAGTCAGGAATTACCTGATCTGCACTAGTTAGGTAATGTGCCTGATAAACTCCTAGCATCCTCTAAAGGAAAGTGGCCTTGTCTTAACCAATCCACTCTTTTGCCTAGTATAACTTCCTTATAATTCCTACTTTCTTTTGCCTATAAATTCTTTCATTTTGTACAGCTTCTTGAAGCTCCTTTCTATCTGCCAGATCAGATGCTACCTAATTCATGAATTGTTAAAACCAACACAGTGTTTAAAATTTACTAATTTGATAGATGAGTGGATAAAAATGTGGCATATATATATATGGAATGGAATATATATATATTAGAATGGAATATTGCAATATAATATAATGGAATATTATTCATCCATAAAAAATGAAATTTTGCCATTTGCAACAACATGGATGGAGCTACAGAGTATAATGCTAAGTAAAATAAGTCAAAGAAAGACAGATACCATATGATTTCACTCATATATGGAATTTAAGAAATAAAATAAGTGAGTAAAGAAAAAAGAGAGAAAGAGACAAACCAAGAAACAGACTCTTAATAATATAGAACAAACTGGTGGTTACCAGAGGGGAGGGGAGTGTGGGAATCAGTGAAATGGGTAATGGGGATTAAAGAGTACACTTATCATGATGAGCACTGAGTGATGTATAGAATTGCTGAACTGAAAACCTGCAACTAATATAACACTGTATGTTAATTATATTGGTATAAAAAAAACTTAAAAAAATTTACTGAGTTGAAATTTGTTTTTTAACAGCATCACCATTCACAGTAGAATTTAATTAAATCTGATGTTTGAGTCTAATATGTGTAAATATTTATAAAAGCTTAAGAAGTCATGAGAGTTACTTAAGAACAGGACAAAAAATTGTATGTAGGGTGGCAAGGTCCTTTGTGGAATTTAATTCAAAAAAGAATGTTATAAATAATAGGGAGTCTATAACTTTTTTTTAACATCAATTAGAACAAAACATACTTGACTCTACTCCAAGCAGAACAGTTAATTTAATATTTTGAGGAGCACATTTTAGTATGCTCTTCCATTTTGCAGACTCTTATCTGAGGCAGAAGCACTCTCATTTCTTTTAATCATAATGAAATGGAAATCTCAAGACACCAAGGGTGTGGAAAGCTTAAGTATACATTTTTACTTCCTATTAAATGCAATGCCTAAATAATGCTTACATATTATGGGCTTTACTCAAATGGAAAACTTCACGGTTCACTCAGCCCTAAAATCTGAGCTTCTCTTGCATGTTCTTGTTGAGGAGAAGAGTACCCATAGATTACAGCTGAGCTGCTGAACAGAATTTCAGGGTTACAGCTTCGGCAACTATAGAGGTGGTGGTAGGCAGTGTGATTTATATATCATCATCACTGTCTTTTATATATATACACACACACACATATATATAAAAATTATGTAATTTTGTAAATATTATATAAATGTAAATAGTTATATTTACATATATATATATATATATATAAAATGATATACTACTCATCGTAGCGTTCTAGATGAATCCTAGTTAGGACATCATGTCTGTCTACTACGTGACTGGTGGTCTGTGAGTCTCTGTGGATCTGTTATACAAGAGGACAGAGATGAAAGAGAAAAATCATGCAGAGGTCTGAGGGGAGAGATAGGAGAGGCAATTACTGAGAAACTTTGGTTCTTAATCCTTTGCTGGCCTATGGGAGAGATTTGAGCTCAGATAAAGAAGTTGGAGTTAGAAGGTAAAATTTGTGACTCTGGGTACAAGTCAGCGATGCCATAGGCCTCAAATGAAAAACTTAGAAACAATTTGAAGAAAAGCCTCTGCCACTCACATCCACTACCACAGATATCCTCAGGGTCTAAACTGTGAGCTCAAGGTGACCAAGAATGAAAGGAAGCTTTGTCTGAAAGAGCAGGATTCTCAGTGAAATGTTACTTTGATTAAAAAACATAGATAAGAATGCCTTGTCAAGTTGGTAGGGGAAAATCAATTATAGATCAATTTGGTAAATTTAGTCTAATCCAATAATTTAAGTAATCACTTAGGTAACTCAGTTACTTTCTGTTAAACAGATTTCCTTATAGTTTAAGTGCTTGATACGTATAAATCTTTATCCTTCTCCTGCTCTTCTTCAGAAGGGCTGTATAATGGCTGTGTAATGGGGTGGGTTAATGTGATATCAAAAAGATTGACAGGACAAGGGAGGCCAGTAATTGTCCGATGTCCTTTGATTTTTCTGTTGCTGCTGATGTAGGGGTAGCTGGCTTAGTACCTTACTTGGACTGATGAGCCTTCAGGTAAAATTATTCTGGTCTGGGCTTTTGGAGTAATTTGGGCATATAAGGGGTCTGGCCATTTGCCCTTAAAGTATTTATGCTTTTCAGTGCTTTAATCTTGGGTATCTGCTGTCTGTTAGTCTTACAGTGTTACACAACAAAACTCTTCACTAGGGCAGTAGGTAGAAGTTACTGCATATCCACACATGTCCACACTGTATGGAACAAAAAACAGGGGCTGAATTTTCTCCCATGCCATATTAAAAGGAAAGCTGGCTTAATTTATGGGCTGCATACTTCCCCACCCAACTCAACACTTAGGAAGCTGGTTATTAGTTTGTCCTTGAGCAACAGGTCTAGTATCTTACTTTTTCCCCTAATTCTTCAGGCTGGTGCCGGTGTTTATTATAGGCTTTTTATCTCCTCTTCTGTACGTTCTTCTTCTCTACCATAGTGAGCTTGGAGGCGGAACTTGCACATTTAGGAAGGATGTCTCCTCTATACAATATGGAGGAAATTTTATGGTGATAGGTTTCATAGGTTGTAAAGAATTTAGAAAATTCATTTTTATCTATGACAAAGGCTAGATTTCAAGATGATCTTCTCAACTGAACTCAAACTCACACTCGGGTAGTCAGTAGCTGACCTATTTCCTTTACTTTGAATTGCTACCTTAACAATTCTTGTTCCAGTGCCCTTGAGGTGTATGGGTTTGGTGACCTAGAGTGACAGTCCTTTACACAGCAAAGCAAGAGAAAAGTATTACACAGTTAAACTTCATTTCATTTTACATATTGTAATTCAGACTTTTTACTACTTCACCTTGAAAATTTCTATTCATCTTTCAGACTTATCTACAGTGTCATTTCCTCAGGCAGCCTTTACTATACCATTTTTAGCAAATCCTGTTTGCTTTAAATGCTAAGAGCCCATATTGAAATGACCTATTTATATGTATTTGTTCCCACTTTTCTGAAATTTGTAGATAAAGGAACCTTGTCTATTTCATTTTTTTCAGCCCTATTACCTAACACAGAACCTGAGACAAAATAGGTGTTAACAAAAGTTTTTAAAGGCAAATGTAAATCTATTTATACGATTAGCATTAGTGTCATTTTCTGTTTAAAAAAGATTTATAATTTGAATACCTTTCAATGAAGTAGAAAGTATTTCTGTCTAAATTCACTCTAAACTTGATACATTATTCAGATTTCAAAATAAAATAATCAAATAATCAGGTTTATAATCATAGTAATTACACCAAACTTGATGTGAAGGAAGATAATTTCACTGGATATCTTAAAATATATATAAATAATATATGTAGCTACCATGGGGAAGAGAATTGTAAGTATGATTAGAAGACCAAGTAGAAGTTATATATATTTTCCAGTAAGAGATTGAAATTTAAGACAGAAAGGTCAGTAATATAACAAGGCCTCCAGAGAATGCAAAGAAATAATGAGAGTGGGTAAAAACAGTGAAAGGGTAAAAGGAAATAATAAGATGAGGAAAGCTTTTAGAGAGCAGCCGGCTTTAACTAAATAGGTGAAGTAGGTACAGAGGACTAATACTCACCATCTATTCCAACCTTCATATGATATACCTTACAGGACTAAAAAGTTAAAAGAACAAATGAACCAAAGAGAGAGCTTAATTTGTCAAACTCTTTTGCAGCTAGTATTCTAGATGTGGATTAAATATAGTCAATTAGGTGCATTTAGGTGAGATTTGAAAAGTGGGAGAGACATAGAAGCCATCTTTCTTGTGCTTTTGATCATGAAGGTAAGCATGGGCATTGGGTTTTTCTTAAGTGGTGCTCCACTGTTCAGTCATGACTTCAAGGGTACTAATCCTTGAATGGAAGACTTTGTTGATGCTGACATCAACTTCATGATTTTCCACCCTCCTGTTGTGGCAGAGATAGCACTCATTTGGCAGTGTGCTTCTTATCCTTGCTCTTACAGTCTCCTCGAAGACTCAATCTAGAACCTGCCCTTTTGACATTCCAGCAATTTCATTTAAAAAAAAAAATCTATATTAAATCACTTTCTGCTTAAAATGGCTAGAGAGCTTTCCTTTGCTACCAATTGAACTCTGACTAATACAACAGGTTAGGAAAAGGTGATATTCTCTAAATTATGATTTATAAGATATTAATGTTATCTATGGTAAAAGATAAGTATTACATAACTCACCTATAAACTAATCATTTTCCAAAAAATTATACTATAGAGAATTCCAGACCTATGTGGATCACACATAAACACAAGGAATTATATCCATTCACATATATAGCAAGTTCTGAACTGAGATGCTGGTAGTTCACAATGTAGCTCAGTGTCTATCCAGAATATGGTTAATTTATTCAACAAGCATTTACTAAAATTTCCTATGTGCCAAACACAGAGATTCTTATCAGCAAGAGAAGGAAGGAAGGGAGGAAGGGAAGAAGGAAGGAAGGAAGGAAACAGAGAGAGGGAGGAAGGAAGGAGAAAGAAAGGAAAGGAAGAAGAAACAAAAAAAGATGGTTGGGGAGTTACAGTATAAATTTCAGACAGATAATATTTAGAATATAATTGTATTCTAATAGAAATTACATATTTTAATTTATACATATTTATCCATATTTCTATTACATAATATGGAAGCAGAGAGAGATTAATCTTCCAGGGAAGTTTAGCTGCTTTACTATTCTGAAATGATCAGTTTGGAATTTTGGAATATATTTTCATCCTTCACTTTCATTGTCTGTATTGTTACACTTTCTACAAAATCTAGTTCAAGTCCCAATTCATCTGTGACCCTACAGTGCTTTAACACTAAAACAGGGTCTACCACAAAGTCAGTCTCCATATGGTTAATTGCCAACATTGGCTAGAATTCCTCAGCTCAACAGTACAATGCCTTACCTATAGCAGGTGTCACCTTCCCAATTACAGGATGTTTGTTATTTGATTTGTTTATAATCTGAGATATTCTGGAAACTCTGATATGTGAAAAGCTGGAAAAATCACCAGGAAAACTAGAATCCAGTGTGACTTCTTTGACCTTGGTAACAACCACATTAAAAATACTAATATGCCAAATATGCAGTAGACAGATTCTGCTGGAGTTGGATTCCGTAGGAAGAATAAATGAAAGAAGAGAAGAGTAAATATTTATCAAAGATAATAATTTCACATGTTCTGTCCCTGATCTAGCAAAACTACCTTATCTAGGCTTTTCTTAATGTTTTGTTCCTCGATGCATTCTTGCTTTGTCAGCTTTGGCACTATTTGATAGTAAAGAAAAGAAACGTATAGTGAAGCCCTAGAACTATTTTTGTCTTAATGTTCCTGCCCTTTGACTGCCAGTTTTTAGCCCTCTAAATACCACCAGTAATTTTGAAGGGATGATTTCACCATATATGTTGTATAAGATAGAATGCACATGAAAATTTCTCAGTATTAGACAACAAATAAAACTACAAACTGACTAAAATTCTTTGCCTGACCAGACTTCAGTCAGGCCCCTGAAACTTCTCCTAGGTTCATCTGTGCACTTTCTTGTAAAATCCAGTTTTAGTAAGAACTCTGCTATGTCATTTTACCAAGAACCCTCACCCTCAATATCTGATACTCTTAATATCTGATTGGGTTCCTCATCCTCTACATTCCCCAGGTGATATCTGATCACCCAAGCCTGCCTTCCTGTTAGGTTGGTTGTTTGGCCATAATCCCCTCTATCCCTGCAGTTTTCTCTTAGTATTTTTCTATCCACTGTCTCCTGACTCTGCTTCTTGGTTATAAATTTCTCCTTGCTCATGTTGTACTTAGAATTCAATCCAGTCTGTTTCCCTCACTGCAAAACCCTATTGCAATGGTCCCTACTACACCTATCTCCATGGCCCCCACCTCCCTTGACTAACGTCTCTCTTACTGTCTTCAACAACTGTTATAAATTTTTTTAAATAAACAAAACACTGGAATATGGTTTGCTCAAGATGCAGAGATCTTTCATTATGTACATATATATACTTTGAAATCTGACTTCACAACTCGCCAAATATATAAATTTGGAAATTTACTTCACCTAAGACTCTATTTCATTGTAGGGGAAAAAAAAAAAAGGAAAATATCTAACAGGGCTATGTTGGGGATTTTATTAGATAATTCATATAATAATAGCTGATTAATACAACTTAGTATAGTTTGAGCCATGAGGGAACTGGCCTTGAGTCTGCCAAACTTCAGAATCATGAAAAACAATAAAAACAATGGGACTGTTCGAGAATACAGGAGACAGAAGAGACATAATGACCAAATGCAATGAGTGAAATTTAATTGGTTCTTAGGTGAAAAAAAAAAAAAAAGTATAGAAAACCATTTGGTCCAATTGGGGGCATTGGAAATGGGTGGTATAATAGATGATTTTAGTTAATGAATGTTTATTTTCTTGGTGTGATAATGATATGTGGTTATATAGTGGAAGTTTCTAACCATTAGGAGATGCTTATATATTTAGGGGTGAGATAGAGTGATATTTGTATCTTCCTTTCGCATAGTTCAGCAAAATAAATAAACAAGCAAATAAATAAAGTCTCTGTGTGTGTATGAATGTGTATGTATGTGTGTGGCGGTGGGGAGAGGGAATGTGTATCAAAATGGCAAAACCTTAAAATCTGATAAGTCAAGGTGAGTAGTATACAAGTGCCTCTTTTATCGTTATTTCAAATTTTCTGACCAAATCATTCATCTCAAGTAAGTCATTATTCATAAGCTAGAAAATAATAGTAGCATAAGTAATAACAGTATAATAAAACAGATGTGTCATAATTTAAATAAGAGCACTAAAATGATTCATTTCTAAGTAAAGATTTTTAAAAATCATAAAGTGTGTTGGGTTTTCTTTTGTATTTTCCTGAACATATAAAATGTAATAGTCCAAAACAAGAGACCCATGGTAGTTATTTAAAACATTCAGATGACATATTTTGTGTAACATGCAAGTCACATTAACCATTTGTTAATGGATAACAAAACATAACTCTTTGTAAATGCATCTATGAAATGTAGAGTTATTAGTTCCAAATCTAAAAATCTAGTAATATATTAATCATCAACTTAAGCATATACAGCTACTTGCACAGACTGGAGGAAATATCAACACAGAGAGTAAGAAAAGCAAATGCTAATATTACAGATTTCTTAATTAAAAATGACAACTACTCATTTTCTCATTAATTCCCTTGCCAATAGTGAATATCTGCTAGGCCTATTTCCTAAGAAACTATTCTATCTCTGTGTCACCAATGGGTCAAACAGTTCAGTACATTTCTCTCAAGCATTTCAATTTATATTTGCCGGTTCTTGTGGTGAGTATATTAGATTTGACATGTCACATCTCAAACTCATGATGGCAGCAAATGGCTTAGTTGATATATTAAAGTGTAAGATAAATTCTAAACATCAAATGTCCACACCAATGACTTTCCATTCTTGTCAAGAAGTAGGGCTATTATTCTCCATGAGTCATCAGGAACCTTGTTTTCAGAGTACGACATACTTTGCCGTACAGGTTTTACATGCAATAATGAGCTGATGCTAAAGATGGGAGGGAATAGAGATTAGAAGCACAGACTTTGGAGTAAAACAAGTTGGGTTTAAATCTAATCTTTGCTATTGTTGACTGTGTAACTTTGGACACATTATTTAAAATCATAGACTCAGTTCTATCATCCCTACCAGAGGGAACATAGTAATAACCACCTCGTGGAATTATTGGAAAAATTAAAGCAGGTAGTCAACACAATATATTGGCAGGCACAGACTAAGAATGCCAACTCTATTTTTCAATAAATATTAATTGAACTCCCACTCACTCTCTGCAGTATTGATCTGGGTATTGCTCACATAGCAGTGAACAAAAGAGAACCTTACTCCACCCAAAAAGATGGAGAAAGAAAGAAAAAAGAAAAATATCAGTCTATGTGGAACTTTATTCTAGTTAAGGGAGGCCGGCAAGGCAGTATAAACAGGATGATATTTTACAGTATATTAGAAGATGGCAAATGCTATGCACAAAAACATAGAGAATGGGGAAACTGTGGAAAGGTGAATGGGTTATAATTTTTAATGTAGTCATTAAAGCAGGTCTCTTTGAAGAATGGCATTTGAGCTAAGACTTGAAAAAGATGAGGTGGTTAGCATACACATAATGGGGAAAGGACCTAAGGAAAGAGTGTGCTTGAGTGTTTGAAGGAGAGTGGAGGCCACAGTATGACTTAAGTTTTGAAAGGATCGGTTTGGCTTTATATGGAGAGAAGCAGAGGGTGGAGGCATAGAAATCAACAGGTGATTGGTGATGATGGGTTGAGCAGCGTGTTCACAGGGAAGGTGGTTGGATTGTGGGTATATTTTCAAAGTAGAACTGAGAGGATTTGCTGATAGATGAAAGAAATAGGTTAATCAAAGATGTCACTGATAATTTTGGTCTGAGCAACTAAAGGTTGAAATTTCCATCAACTGAGATGGAGAAAACTGTAGGTAAAGCAGTTTGGTAAGAAATGAACTCAGGTGAGTTTGGGAAGTCTGTTAAGTATCCAAGTGGAAGTATCTAGAAGGCAGCTGAGTGTCTGGAACTTTAACAGGACATTCCAATGTGAATACAAGGTTGACACATGGATGGTATTTAAAACATACAACCAGATGAAATCACTGAGGTAGTGAGTTAGAGAAGAAGACAAAGAACCATTAACATTAAGAGAATGGGTGGAGGCAGAGAACCCTGTGGTAGAAGGAAAACCTAGAGAATGTAGTGTTCTGGAATACAGGGAATAAAAAGAAGTAAGCATTTAATACTGAGTTACATATAGCTGATTTCTCAAGTAAGATATGTACAGAGAGTCTACTAATAGACGTAACAGTGGGGAGGATATTTTTGACTTTGACAAAAGAAGTTTTATTACCACAGCAGTAGTGAAAATCTGTTTGAAACAACAGGTTTAAGGGACTATGGAAAAAGGCAAATCAGAGATAAGCCAAAATGACCAACTCTGCTGAGAAGTTTTGCAGCAAAGAGAAGCAAAGTTATGGGGTAACAACTGTCAGGGGAAACAGGGTCAAATAACTTTTCTTTTTTCTTTTCTTTTTTATGAAGGGAAAGTAAATCCATGTTTGTACAATCATGGGAATTATCCTAAGGAGAAAATTTAACTGTGCATGAGAAAGGGAAGACTGGCTGGAGCAAACTAGAGGAAGTGGGATTTAAGGTATTAGTGGAAGGACTGTCTTTGGATAGAAGCATTGCTATTTCATTTACAGCAACAGGAAGGCCCTGTAAATAGGTAAAGGCTTTGATATATGTGTAGATCTGGTTGTGGATATGGTATATAATCGACACTATGTAAAATAAGATTAACCCTAAAGGAAACATGTGAATGTTAATTAGTTCCTTAACTCATGCCATGGAAGTTCAAATAGAAGCTGGATGAAATCCAAATCCATGAAATCAAAATTATTTTTGCATAAAATACTGATACAAACTAGTTTCTACCACAACTAAAATACATTTCTTTCTTTTGTATATATTAAAAGGAAAATTGAGTGGTGGCTACTTTTATTTGTTTTTGTAACATCAAGACATAGTACCTCAAAATTTCATACCTAATTTAGAACAAAGACAAAATGTTCCAAAGCATTTCTTTCCAATTAGCTGTTATGTAAGTTGTAAAGTTTAAGTTAATTTGGATTTCATTTTATAAAATGTTTAGTTCTTATTAAGTTTTAACTTGCGAAGTAGGATTTAGGCATGAAAGGAAAAGAAATATGAAACTACAACCTGTATATGATTTTTCTGGGCGTGCAGGCTGCTACGTCCTGTTGAGAGATGTTAATAATGATTAGATAAGTATTTTCTACATGGGCTAGGCAAATGACATTAACTAGCACGTTATTTCCACTTCCTCCTAGGCTTAAAATGCATTCTTAGTATTTAGCAAATGACTGTAATTTGGGCCAACAATCTAGATAATTTTAGGAAGAGCAGGAAAGGCAAGAGAAAGCAGAGAGGAGTACAATAGTCTGAATGTTTGTGTTTCCCCCACCCCAAATTCATATATTGAAATTCTAATCACCAAAGTGGTGGCATTAGGAGGAAGGGCCTTTGGAAGGTGATTAGGTGATAAGGATAGAATCGTCATGAATGGAATTGGTCTCCTTATAACGGATACCTCAGAAAGCTCCCTTGCCCCTTCTTCCACATGAGAGCATAGCAAGAAGGTGAGAGTCTACAACTTGCAAGAATGCTCTCACCAGATATCAAACTTACCAATGATTTGATCTTGGATTTCCCTGTCTCCAGAACTGTGAGAAATATATTTCTGTTGTTTACAAGCTCCCCATTCTATGCTATTTTTGTTATAACAGCCTAATGGACTAAAACAAGGAGGGAGCTAGAGAAGGTACATATATAAAGAGAGGGTGACATATCTTTGTAGCCCTATTGCTGAGCAGAGTGCCTGGTGCATAGTACGCTGACAATAGTCTTTATTGTTTAGATGTGGAGTTAATATTTTAGAAGAGAGAGCACTGCTCATCCAACCAGTAAGTTTTTAGTTTTTACTATTTTGAAATTCTTCTTTTTCCTATACCTTTACTTGTATAATTAAGAGAATAAAGTGGCTGAAGATAATATACTCATTAAATTAGAGCAAAAGCTGCAGAGGAAAAAAGTGATTTGATAATTGATATATGACATTAATTTTAATGAAAAATAATACTGGGCAACATAGTGATGCTACATGACAAAGATAAAGATAAGAACCAATGAAGATGGGATTCAAGGGAAAATGGCTCATTAAAGCTCACTTTACTCGCCAGTTTAGGTTATGACCAAATCAAGAAATAAAGACAAAATGACTGTGCTACTTAAATTAGTTGCTTACCATCATTCTTCAGGTATTCTTAAACCAAAAAAGTAGAGTATTAAGAAGTCTCATATGCTACTAAATCTGTAATTCTTCTTAATTTAAAATACATATTGAGTCCAAAATGAAACTACAAAAAGATATAATTACTTTTTTAAATTTTTTTATTGTTATGTTAATCACCATACATTGCATCATTAGTTTTTGATGTAGTGTTCCATGATTCTTTGTTTGTGCATAACACCCAGTGCTCCATGCAGAACGTGCCCTCTTTAATACCCATCACCAGGCTAACCCATCCTCCCAACCCCCTCCCCTCTAGAACCCTCAGTTTGTTTTTCAGAGTAAGATAATTACTTTGAATAAGCATCTCATTCACAGTTTTTCATATACTGTGTTAAGGAAGCATATGAAATACCCAGCAACAATTTGTCAAAGAGATAAACTGTGGACTGTATCTGATTTTTCAACAACTGACTATAATTAATGGGTTGCAGTGCTACAGATATGAAATTATGAGCAAGGCACATAAAGGATTTCTTTTATTGAGTAATCATAATTTTCTGTGGCTTCTTTCCAACTCTATTTAGCATGTGAACAAGATATTTCTTGTTGAATTAAACTAACAAAGGGGATGATTGAGGCCTTAAACGCCAAGGATTATCCTTGGATGGTATAACAGACTGCTTCTAAGATACTTAATAATTCAGTAGAAACAGCATAATTTTCCTCCCTAGTTTGGAAATTGGCTTTTTAAAAAATGTCCACCATCAGCCCATATATATATTATATGTATATGTTTACATATATATATGTAGTTACATATATATATGAAGTTTACAAATATATATGTATATATAATATACATATATACATATGTATATTAATATATATATAATATGTATATTATATATATAATAAAAAATAATAGAGTCAAAACTTGGTTTCATTTTTACACTAATACCATTGTATTATTTTATGACATATGATTTTTGAGATCTAGGATTGATTTCACAGCATTAGTCTATTTTATATTACTTTTCTGAAATAAGTACACTTTACCCAAATCTTACACAAAATGAAATGCAATAGTGGAATACTGCTGGATGCTAAATGGTATTTTTAAATAGTTTAAAATGTGGATTCCTTATATGGAGAAGACATTTCATTGACCAGAAATGTAATTTTGAAAAAAATCAGATAATTAAATCTTAATATTGAAAATTTGACTTGTATTTTCCAGACTGTAAACTCTTGTGTTGCGCTGGCATCAATTTGAAACTATCAGGTGTAGTGCTAATTTCCTTTTCTGACAAGCATTTTCTTGTTTATCATAAAAAACAAAAGGCATTAACACTATCGTTAATTGGGAGTAGTCATGTGATGGAAGATGCAGATCATTTAGAAGCATTAAGCTTTGTCAGCTGGAGCCCTAATTCTCCTCCATTAAGATTAGATAAAGTGCTCTCAAGACAATAAACTGATTATGACAACCTAACAGTACAAGTAAATTTATTAGATGAATGGCTTGGGAAATTAAACAATAAAAACAAAGGTAATAGAAAGTTCCAAAACACTGAACAAAGAATATATGAATTAGGAGTGGGGGCAGGTCAAGATAGTGGTGTAGGAAGACTCTGAACTCACCTCCTCCCATGGACACACCAAAAGTATAGCCAAATATAGAACAATTCCTCTAAAAATGACCTGAATGATCTCTCTAATGAAACTAGTTGCACAGCTTTTCTACACAAAAGGATAAGAAGGTCACATTGATTGACTTATTTCGCTGAGGGTTCTAGAGGGGAGGGAGGTGGGAGGATTGGTTAGCCTGGTGATGAGTATTAAAGAGGGCAGGTTCTGCATGGAGCACTGGGTGTTACGCACAAACAAGGAATCATGGAACACTCTATCAAAAACTAATGATGTAATGTATGGTGATTAACATAACAATAAAATAATTTAAAAAAAAAGGTCACATTGAGATAGGTAGGAAAGGCAGAAATATGATTTTGCCCCAACCCCCACTCCCCGCCATGCAGCAACCCGTAAGTAGGAGGGATCTCACAATAATAAGTACGTCCCTGAGGAATGAGAGGTTCAAGCCCCACATCAGGCACCCCAGTCCTTGGGACTTGCACCAGAGGGACTAGCCCTCAAAATGTCTGGATTTGAGAACCAATGGGGCTTATGTCCAGGAGATGCAAAAGAAACCAAGACTCTGCTCTTAAAGGGTTCACACACAGACTCACTCACCCTGGGATCCAGTGTAAAAGCAGCAGGTTGAAAAGTGCCTAGGCCATATGTGAAGGAGATTCATTAGCTAATCTTAAAGGACCTGCCAGAAAGGAAGTGTCCATTGGAATTTTGTCCTTTGATGGATGTGCTAGAGGGTGCTATTTTTGAACTCTCTCTCTCTCTCTACCTTGCTAGCACTCTTTGCCCTGCCCATGTGCTCCCCTGCAGCCTTGCTCCACCAAATCTGGCAGGGGCTTTCCCTGGCATGGTGCTGCCCCATAGCCCAGTCCTGCCAAACGTAGCAGGTGGGCATGTCCCAACTCAGTGCTCCATTGTGGCCCCAACAAAACTGGTGGCTACACACAGTCCACATAGGAAATGTCCTTTGAATACCTGGCTTTTGTGGACAGGGGGTCTGCATTTCTGGGCCTCAGGGACTGAAACAACTGTGAGACAGGTTTTGGTAGGCTATCCTTCCTGGGGTACCATATAGGCAATACTCTGAAACACACCCCCAGTCTTCCCGGGACCACTCCTTTAAGACTGTTTTACATAATATATAGAAACAAAACAAAGTCAAGAAAAAATAAGGAAACATAAGAATATGTTCCAGTTTAAAGAATAAGATAAAACTCCAGTTGGGGGAGGGTGGGGACCAAAGTTAATGAACCCAGAGATAAATAATTTACCTGATAAAGAGTTCAAACAAATGGTCATGAAGCTGCTCACAAATCTTTGGAGAAGAATGGATGAACACAAAGAGAACTTCAACAAAGAGATAGAAAACAGACAGTAACTTCCAGATCCACAAAGCCTAGAGAGTTCCAAATAAGATGAACCCAAAGATATCTATAGCAAGATGCTTTATAATTACAGTGTCAAATGTTAAAGATAAAGAAAGAATCTTAAAAGTAGCAAAAGAAAAATTACTTCCTATCCATAAGGGAACTCCCACAAGATTATTAGTAGATTTTTCAGCAGAAATTTTTCAGGCCAGAGAGAGTGGCATGATATATTCAAACTGCTGAAAGCAAAATCTTCCAACCAAGAACAGTCTACCTGTCAAAGTTATAATTCAGAATTGAAGGAGAGATAAAGAGTTCCCCAGATAAGCAAAAGCTAAAAGAGCTCACCACCACTAAACTAGCCTTATAAGAAATATTAAAGCTAGTTTTTTAAGCTGAAAAGAAAGGGTACTAATTAGTAACAAGGAAACATAAATACAAAAGTAAAAATCTCACTGGTGAAAGAAAATATATAGTAAGGATAATGGACTAGGCACTTATAAAGGTGGCATGAAGTTTACAAACAAAGGAGCAAAAATAACTATAACAATCAGTTAAGGGATACGCAAAATGAAAAATATGTAAAAATGTGACATCAAGGGGCACCTGGGTCGCTCAGTCGGTTGAGTGTCTGCCTTTGGCTCAGGTCATGATCCCAGGGTCCTGGGATAGAGTCCCGCATCAGGCTCCCTGCTCAGCGTGGAGTCTGCTTCTCCCTCTCCACCTCCCCCTGCTTGTGCTCTATCAAATAAATAAATAAAATCTTTAAAAAAATGTGACATCAACAACATAAAATGTGGGAGGAGGAAGTAAAATGTAGGTTTTAGAATACGTTCAAACTTAATTTGCAATCAACTTAAAATAGACTGATGCATATATATGTACATAAAGGCTCTATGTATGTATAGGCTGATATATGTAAGCCTCATGGTAACAACAAAGCAAAAACTTATACTAGATATTCAAAAGAAAATGGGAATAGAATCTAAACAAAGCACTAAAAAAAGACATCAAACCACAAGAGGAGACAGCAAGAGAAAAAAGGAACAGAGGGGAACTACAAAACAGCCAGAAAATAATTAATAACATGGGGATAAGTACATAGCTATTTATAATTACTTTAAATATAAAAGGATTAACTCTCCAATCAAAAGACACAGAGAAGCTAAAAAAAAAAGCCTATCTATATTGTGCCTACACGACTCACCTCAAATGTAAAGACACACAGACAGAAAGTAAAGGAATGGAAAAAGATGTTTCATATAAATGGAAACCAAGAGAAAGCTGGTATAATTAAGCTTATAGCAGATGAAACAGACTTTAAAACACTGAGTGTAATAAAAGACAAAAATGGGCATTCCATAATCATAAAGGAGTCAATCCAGCAAGAAGATAATGACATTTGCAAATATTTATGCATTCAACATAGGAGCACCTAAATATATAAACTGAATATTAACAGACCTAAAGGGAGAAATCAACAGCAATATAACAATAGTAGGGGACTTTAATACCCACTTATAACAGTGGAAAATCCAGACAGAAAATCAGTGGGAAAACATTGGCCTTAAATGACACATTAAACCTAATGGATTTAATAGATATACATACAGAACATTCCATTCAAGAGTAACAGAACACCCATTCTTCTTAAGTGCACATGATACATTCTCCAGGATAGATCATAGGTTAGGATACAAAACAAATTTCAGTAAATTTTAAGAAGACTGAAAGCATATCAAGAATCTTTCAAAACACAATGGCATGAAACTGGAAATCATTTTCTTATACCATACACAAAAATAAATTTAAAATGGATGAAAGACCTAAACATGAGACAGGAAACCATCAAAATCCTAGAGGAGAACACGGGCAGCAACCTCTTTGACCTCGGCTGTAGCAACTTCTTTCTTAGTAGATACATCTCTGGAGGCAAGGGAAACAAAAGCAAAAAATGTACTATTGGGACTTCAAGATAAAAAGCTTCGGCATAGCGAAGGAAACAAGCATTAAAACTAAAAGGAAACCTATGGAATGGGAGAGGATATTTACAAATGACATATTGGATAAAGGGCTAGTATCCAAAATAAATCAAGAACTTACCAAACTTAACACCCCCAAAATTAATAATCCAGTTAAGAAATGGGCAGAAGACAGAACAGACATTTCTCCAGAAAAGAAATATAAATGGCTAACAGACACATGAAAAAATGCTCAACATCACTCATCATCAGGGAAATACAAATCAAAACTACAATGAGATGCCACCTCACACCAGTCAGAATGGCTAAAATTAACAAGACAGGAAACAACAAATGTTGGCGAGGATGCAGAGAAAGGGAAATCCTCTTACACTGTTGTGGGAATGCAGACTGGTGTAGCCACTCTGGAAAACAGTATGGAAGTTCCTCAAAAAGTGAAAAATAGAACCACCCTATGACCGAGCAATTGCACTACTAGGTATTTACTCAAAGAATACAAAAATACTGATTCAAAGGGATACACGTGCCCCCATGTTTATAGCAGCATTATCAATAGTAGCCAAATTATGGAAAGAGCCCAAATATCCATGGACTGATGAATGGATAAAGAAGATGTGGTATATATTACTCAGCCATCAAAAATAATGAAATCTTGCCATTGTAATAATGTGGGTGGAGCTAGCGTGTATTATGCTAAGTAAATAAGTCAGTCAGAGAAAGACAAATACTATATGATTTAACTCATGTGGAATTTAAGAAACCAAACAGATGAACATAGGGGAAGGGAAGGAAAAATAAAATAAGATAAAAACAGAGAGGGAGGCAAACTATGAGACTCTTAACTATAGAGAATACCCTGAGGGTTGCTAGAGTGAAGGTGGGTGGGGGATGGGCTAAATGGGTGATGGGTATTAAGGAGGGTACTGGTTGTAAAGAGCACTGTTACATGTAAGTGATGAATCACTAAATTCTACTTCTGAAACCAATACTATATTACATGCTAACTAACTTGAACTTAAATAAAAACTTAGAAGAAAAAAAGAAACTAGAAATCATTCCCAAATTAAAACAGGATAAATCAAAAATATGTGAAGATTAAACAGCATGCTATTGAACAACCAATGTGTCAACAGAGAAATAAAAAAAAAAAATACCCTGAAACAAATGAAAATGGGCATACCATATACCAAAATCTATGGGATGCAGCAAAAGCAGTTCTAAGAAGGAACTTCATAGTGGGGTGTCTGGTTGGTGCAGTTGGTTAAGCATCTGACTCCTGGTTTCAGCTTAGGTCCTGATCTCAGGGTCAAGGCCCATGTTGGACTCCACACTCAGCAGGGAGTCTGCTGGAAATTCTCTCCCTCTGCCCCTCCTGCTCATGCACTCCCTTCTCTCAAATAAATAAATAAATCTTTAAAAAAATAATGAGGGAACATCATAGTAATACAGGCCTACCTCAAGAAACAAGAAAAATCTGGTCAACTATCTAACTTTATACCTAAGCAAACTAGAAAAAGAGGAACAAACAATACCTAAAGTTAGTAGAAAAAAGGAAGTAGTAAAGATCAGAGTGAAATAAAGATGAAAAAGACAGAAGAAAAGATCAATAAAACTAAGAACTTGTTTTTTGAAAAGATAAAAAAAATTAATAAACCTTAAGCTAGACCAATAAGAAAAAAGAGAGAGGGCTCAAATAAATAAAATCAGAATTGAAAGAGGGGAAGTTACAATTGATACCAGAGAAATACAAAGGATCATAAGAGATTACTATGAACAGTTATATGCCAATAAATTGGACAACCTAGAAGAAATTAATAAAATCCTAGAAACATAAAATCTTCCAAAACTGAATCCTGATGAAATAGAAAATTTTAATAGACAGATGCAAGGAGATTGAATCAGTAATCAAAAACCTCCCAACAAATAAAAGTTCAGGACCAGACAGTTTCACTGGTGAATTCTTTATTTTATTTTATTTTATTTTAATTTAATTTAATTTTATTTTATTTAAAGATTTTATTTATTTATTTGAGAGAGAGAGAATGAGAGAGAACACATGAGAGGGGGGAGGGTCAGAGGGAGAAGCAGACTCCCTGCCGAGCAGGGAGCCCGATGTGGGACTCGATCCAGGGACTCCAGGATCATGACCTGAGCTGAAGGCAGTCGCTTAACCAACTGAGCCACCCAGGCGCCCTCACTGGTGAATTCTACCAAATGTTCAATGAAGATTTAATAGTTATCCTTCTCAAACTCCTCCAAAATATTGAAGGAAAGGAAATAACTTCCAAACTCATTTTACATGGACCATATTACACTGATTCTAAACCAGAAAAATAAACCAAAAACAAACAAATAAATAAGAAAATCACAGGCTAACATCCCTGATGAACACAGATATAAAAATCCTCACAAAATATTAACAAACAAAATTCAACAATACATTAAAAAAGATCATACATGTAGAGAAAGGGGAACCCTCCTACACTGTTGGTGGGAATGCAAGCTGGTGCAGCCACTCCGGAAAACAGTATGGAGGTTCCTCAAAAAGTTGAAAATAGAGCTACCATATGACCCAGCAATTGCACTACTGGGTATTTACCCCAAAGATACAAATGTAGGGATCTGAAGGGGTACATGCACCCTGATGTTTATAGCAGCAATGTCCACAATAGCCAAACTATGGAAAGAGCCAAGATGTCCATCAACAGATGAATGGATAAAGAAGATGTGGTATACATATACAATGGAATATTAGGCAGCCATCAAGAAACATGAAATCTTGCCAGTTGCAATGATGTGGGTGGAATTAGAGGATATTATGCTAAGCGAAATAAGTCCATCAGAGAAAGACAAGTATCATATGATCTCACTGATATG
>NC_138372.1:147758101-147802557 GCF_054177405.1 Leptonychotes weddellii
GAAACAAACTGAGGGTTTTAGAGGGGAGGGGTTGGTGGGATGGCTTAGCCTGGTAATGGGTATTAAGGAGGGCACGTATTGAATGGAGCACTGGATGTTATACGCAAACAATGAATCATGGAACACTACATCAAAAACTAATGATGTAATGTATGGTGACTAACATAAGATAATAAAATAAAATAAAAAAATTAAAAAAAAAAGATCATACATCATGATCAACTAGGATTTATTCCAGGGATGCAAAGATTGTTTGGCATCTGCAAATCAATCACTGTGATGCACATTAACAAAATGAAAGTTAAAAATCATATAATCATCACAACAGATGTAGCAAAATCATTTCCCAAAATTCAACATCCATTTTGATAACAACTCTCAATAAAATCGCTATCGAAGGAATGTATCCCAACATAATAAAGGCCATATATGGCAAGCCCACAGCTAACATTATACTCAAAGATCAAGAATAAGGCCACAATCAGGATGACCACTCTCACATCTTTTATTCAACATAGTATTGGAAGTCCTAGCCAAAGCAATTAGGTAAGAAAAATAAATAGAAAGTAACCCACTTGGAAACGAAGAAGTAAAACTGTCAATAATTGTTGATGACATGATTCTATATATAGAAAACCCCAAAGACTCCACCAGAATCTGTTGGAACCAATAAACAAATTTAGTAAAATTGCAGAATACAAAATCAATACTAACAAATCTGTTATGTTTTTATACACTAACAACAAATTGTCAAAAAGAGAAATTAAGAAACCCCTTTACAATTCCATCCAAAAAAATAAAATACCTAGGAATAAATTTTACCAAGTAAAAGACCTGTATACTGAAAACTATATGAAAGAACAGAGTATACAAATAAATGGAAAGATATTCCAAGCTCATGGCTTAAACGAATTAATATTGTTAAAATGTCTACATTACCCAAAGCAAGCTACAGATGTCTATCAAAATCTCAATGGTTGGGGCACCTGGGTGGCTCATTCAGTTGAGTGTCTGCCTCTTGATTTCAGCTCAGGTCATGATCTCAGGGTCCTGGGATGGAGCCCTGCTTCAGGCTCTGTGCTCAGTGGGGAGTCTGCTTGACATCTCTCTCCCTCTGCCCCACCCCCACTTGTGTGTGCTCTCTTGCTGTCTCTCTCAAATAATAACATTTGAATTAAATAAACCTTTAAAAAGAAATATTAATGTCATTTTTCACAGAAATAGACAAAACAACTTAAAAATTGTATGAAACCACAAAAAATCCCAAATACCCAAAGCAATCTTGAGAAAAAAGAACAAAGCTTGAGGCATTATGTACCCTGATTTGAAACTGTATTAGAAAGCTATAGTAAGTAAAACAATAACAATTAATAAAAAATTAATCCAGTTGGGATAGCATTATTAGTTTTTTATTTCCTTTTTGATATGAAATAGAAAGTGCCCATTATAGATACCTGATGCTACCGTGTTGGGCTACCAAATCAATGCTGCTAGTAATCTCATTTTAAAGGATCTCATTTTAAAAGATACTCAACATCATTCATCATCAGGGAACTACAAATCAAAACTGCAGTGAGATAACACCTCACACCTATCAAAATGGTTAAAATCAAAAACACAAGAAACAAGTGTTGATGAGGATATGGAAAAAAAGGAACCCTCTTGCACTCTTTGTGGAAATGCAAACTTCTGCAGCCACATCTTGGAGGTTCCTTAAAAAGTTAAAAATAGGACTACCCTATTATCCAGTAGTTGTACTACTATTTACCCCCAAAATACAAAAAACACTAATTCAAAGGGATACATGCACCCCTATGTTTATAGCAGCATTATTTATAATTATAGAAGCGGCCCATGTCCACCCACAGATAAATGGATAAAGAAGTGGTGTATATATATATATATATAGACAATGGAATATTATTCAGCCATAAAAAGATTGAAATCTTGCCATTTGCAAGAACATGGATGCAGCTAGAGATTATAATGCTAAGCAAAAGAACTCTGTCAGAGAAAGACAAATGCCATTTGATTTTGCTCATATGCAGAATTTATGAAACAAAACAAATGAGCATGAGGAAGAAAAAGAGAGATAGGCAAACTAAGAAATAGACTTTTCACTATAGAGAAGAAACTGATGGTTACCAGAGGAGAGGTGGGTGGGAGATGGGTGAAATAGGTGCTAGAGATTAAGGAAGTCACTTGTCATGATAAGCACCAGGTGTTGTATGGAACTGTTGAATCACTCACTGTACACCTAAAACTAATATAACACTGTATGTTAACCAATTGAAATTAAAATAAACACTTAAAATTTAAAAAAATTTAAAAATCCTGCTAATTAGGGTATACAGTATTTATAAATGTGGACTGCACAATTAAAAATAAGGATAAAGCTCAATTATACAAAAATGGAGTGAACAATTTTAATAAGGAAAACTGGAGAAATAAAAGGTAAGTAAGGTAATGGTATTGAAGTAATAAAAAAAACCGCTAAGAATACATATATTCACTACTTTCATAAACATCATGTTATGAAAAAAGCTTTTTTTTTTTTTTAAAGATTTTTTATTTATTTATTTGACAGAGAGAGACATAGCGAGAGCAGGAACACAAGCAGGGGGAGTGGGAGAGGGAGAAGCAGGCTTCCCGCTGAGCAGGGAGCCCACTGTGGGACTCGATCCCAGGACTCTGGGATCATGACCTGAGCCGAAGGCAGACGCTTAACGACTGAGCCACCCAGGTGCCCTGAAAAAAGCTTTTAATAACATAATAGTGAGATTAAGTTAGTTTTATTCAGAGAGAGAGAAAGAACACCACTGAGAGATACAGTAGCAAAAAACTAATATTGACTTTAAACAATAATAATTCAATGTTAATCTCAGTAAATCAATCATTTTCTCTGACTTTGGGCAAAAAACTTAGTGTCTGTGTTGAGATTTGCACAGGTAAAATGCAGATAATAATACTATCGCAGAGAGGTACTGTGAAGCTTAATTAATTTCTCCAGAGTGCTATGGACATGAGAAAATATACATGTAGTCTGGGCATTTAATCACTATTACTCCTCCAGGAGTTTTCTTTTGATACTGCCTGAGGAAGCTAGATGGAAGACTGCCAAGTTACTGAACACCCAGAAGGAGTTAGAATACCTTGTACTGAACAGTAAAACAAATGAATTAAAAGCTAGCCCTTTGGAAGAAACCTCAAGGAAATGAAAACGTTGACCACTTGGGGATGGCAGAGGGAATCAAATAAATTAACATTATAATTTACAGTTTAAAAAAAAGAAAAAAAATCATGTATGTATGCGAGCTAAAAGTTCTGAAAGAGAAGGAGGAGGGAGGAAAAGAGATGGAGAAGTTGAGGGAGGGGGAGAAAGATAAGAGAGAGAGATTTACACACACACATTCACACACATAAAAAGATATCTACATATATTTATAAATATGTATATTTTTAGATGAAGAAAGAAAAGCAAGAGGGTAATATGTAGGGGAGAGCAGGCAGATGGAGTAGGTATGGGATAAGGCCATTGTTAAATACTAGTAAATTGGAAAAACGTAATTCAGAAGGTTATGAAATTTTACAGTGTTTAGAGAGCTGTTACAACTCTTCGAAATTAAAAAGAAAGATTTCTGCAGTAGAATTAAGATTGATATTCCAACATCAAATGATTTAGTGAGTTATTTGACTCAGAGAAATGATAGAACATTAGTTCTCCAAGTCAGGACTGAGTTCGCAAGCCTTTTGTGAGGTTTTACTAAAAATATTTCCATGTAAAACACTCAGAAGGATGTTTAGCAGATAGGAAGTGCTTGGTATATTTTAGGAATTACCATTATTCAAATTATAATGAATGCAAATGCTGAAGTTGCACTGATTTCTTGCTATGTCATTTTTTTCTCTTTCATATTAAATATTTTACATTTAAATTATTAACAGTGAGTGCCTGATACTTTAAGAGCAATCTCAAGTCATGGTTTGAGTGATATGAATTTTTCTAAATCATTTTCAAACTTGTAACATATTTTCCCCATGGAATCAATGTTACGTATGAATGTTGTTTGTGGTAGACAAAGTAGCTAGCTATTTTAAAATAAGAGTAGAAGAAAATCATTCATTCATTGGATATTTATGGAACTACTACTTTATATCAGTCTTTTGTGAGATAATATACCAGGAATAAAGAAAAATGGAAGTTGGTCTAAAGCAGCTTACCATCTAGTGAAGAGAATTTAAACACATAAATATGTGAGTAAATTAAAACTGATAAATGCTACACAAGAATAAATGCCAAGTGATGTGAAATTTCTGAGGATATAATTACATTTGCAATGACAATTCACAAGGGAGAATAAATCTTTAATAAAATACTTCCTTGTATCATATTCATTCCTCTGTACTTTTTACAGCTTCTCAAGTCAAAGGTTGGACAGTGAAAGGTCCCTGAATTTATAAAAATGGAAGGAAGTAGAAGGAAGAGCTCACTAGACAGAGTCTCTCTTTGTGTCTTGTTTTGAAAATCCCTCTGGTGGTGGCAGAGAAGACACAAGAATTAAAAAAAAAGAAAAAATGTTTTCTGGGACAAAAGTATCCAACTCTGAAAGAAATACTTGAGTGAAAAAATAAAATTAATTTCTACCCAAACCTTTCAGTTACTCTACTAATCTAACTAGTCCTACATGCAATTAAATATGAGCTGAAGTTTATTAGATAATGGTTATTTAAAGACTGCTGAGAATTTAAACAAACATAAAGAAAAACCTAGGAAAGTTCATAAATCACAATGTGAGTGGAGAGAAAATTAGGGCACGTTTGTCCTTTGCCTTCCCAAAACAACCCAGCAAGCAAACAACTCAAGTATATTAAATCTCAATGGGAGGTCCCAGTCTTGCCAATAATGAAAAAAAGATTTGGATCTGAGGTTTTCATATAAGTTCTCACTGAAAGTATTCTGTATTCAAATCTCAGATACCCATTTCTTAACTTTATTTGACAAATGTTTATAATTTTATGTTCCAGCATTGTGTTCTAGACTGAAGATGAAGATAAAGAAAGAATTCCTGCAGACAAGCAGCTTTTGGTCCAGGTGGAGGAGAAAACACACAAACCAATTCTTGTTGAAACCTGCATGTTGCTCAAAGGTGATCCTAACATGAGGTCAACTCTCTCCTTGAATGGGTCTATTAGGTCAAAGTCATTTTAGGAAAATGAATGTTTCAGGCACAGCCATGTTAATATTGATCACTGTCACATCCTCACTCACCTTATAGAGAAAACTGCCAAGAACAACATGACGTTTTACTGTTTTTATTGATTTATCATACATCTTTGACTCTTTGGACAGGAATTAGTTGTAGGCTGAGTTTAAAATAAATCCCCATCAATGCATTATCAAAATCTAAATTGTTTTTTAAATTACATACCTCAAGAACCAAGGTAGGCAGGAAACAGACTATATCTCAATTTTCAGTTTTATGAAAAGAGACTATGTTCCAGTCCTCTTCTGTTTAAATTATAATTTAGTAGCTTATTTCATGTTTGGATGCCCAGCAGCTAGCACAATATTGGACATAGAAGTATACAATACATGTAGAATAAATGAATAAATGGTCTCATTGCTTTTGGACAAGTTAAATACCAATCTCCTTGTCACCGATGGATTCCCCAAGGCCCTCAACATTTCCCCCCTATACTCCTACAAGTGCTTTTTACAGTACTAACAGAAAGTTTTCTTCATAAACACCTTTGTTAGATATTGGCAACTCTCAGTTAAAACCCCTTCTCATGTTATCTAGGTCCACTCACACTCTGACCTGCCTGCCTTAACAGGCACTGCAGCCTAGATTCCTAGTATTCTCGTCACATGCACCTGCTCACAGTCCCCTGAATATCACATTCCACCCTGTGCTTTCATGCCTGTGTGAACTCCCCTCAGCCTGCGGCATCATTTCTCCATTTCTCTGCTTAATAATTGTGCTCATGATTCAAGATTCCACTGGCCTATGAACTCTGTGAAGGTTTTGCAGAAGAATAAATCCTTTTTGGTGTTCTTCAGTGTTTTTCTCTTTACTGTTCTATACAGTTTTGATTAACTCTATAATATTGTAATTCTATGTTTGTGTATTTATCTCCCCTGATGGGCTGTGAAAGAGAAACTATGCTGTCTTTCATTTTGTACTTCTAGGGTAGTGCTATGCTGTAGTAAACTCTGGTGAATCAATAGGCAAATGAATGAATGAATGAATGAATGAGTGAGTGAATATATATTTTGTCAGTGAAGAATGGGAAGAAATCCTTGGACCCATGCTAGCACTTAGTTCCCCGACAGAAATGAGAGCTTCTTCTTTTTCTTCTTTTTAATCTAAAAGGCTCATAGAAATAACTAAATCAACTTTGTCAAATTTCACAGCTTTCAAATTTTAATTGTTTTCTCTTTAGAATTTTTAAAGACTTCAATATTGTTAACATTTACCTCTTGTGCTTACTTTTAGAAAAGTTAAGGCAGCCTTCAATGCGGATAAAATCTAGCAGAGAGATAAGACGAGGTTAGGCAAAAATAATTGGATAAGCAATTGGGTGGTTTTCTGTATCCAGCAAAAATTGCTTGAAGGGAAGGAGTGTGTAAATGTGGATACAAGAAAACATTGTATATAAAAGCACATTATTTCTGGAAACTTCTGAAAACTTGCAGGATACCAAATTTAGTAATAGGTAGGGAAGCAAGCATTTAATTAGCACCATTTATGGCAAACTCTCTGGACGATTTTTGGAATTATGTAACTAGAGCTTTATCTCTTTAAGACTTTAGTTTTTTGTTAAAAATGCTTAAGCTGAAAAAAAATGCTAAGACTCTCCACTGAGGTAATATTTTGACCACTTACTGATGTTTGATACTTTAAAATGATCAATAGCTACAGGCAGACTTTCCTGAAAATTGAAGGATAAAGGTTGGCACAGAAGGTTTAAAGGAAAAAGCATTAGGAGGGATTACAAGTCCTGCCTTGCCCCAGACAGTTTCAGTTTATGCCTAGTGTACCACTGTCATTATTAATAGCATTGCATATCATTCTCAGAAGTGTCCTACTTTGAACAATATATTATATTGTTCCCTAAACAATGAGAAAAGAGAAAAATGGGAGTGATGAGATACATAATAAAGCTGCTGGATGTGCTAAAACCAAACATAGACGTCATAATGACTGACCCTGGTTCCTTATGACTAATACCTACAATTCTAAAGGAAGCTTTACCTGCATATCTCATTTACACAGTTCAATAATGTGGTGACAATGAAGAAGCACCTTTTCTTGACCTTTCTAAATAACGAGTTTATGAACCCATTACTGTAGCTTACATTTCCCCCATTAAGATCTCCTTTGCAAATTAAAATACTTAGTGTCTGAAGTAGATTATTTATTAATGTAAATCGTTGTCTACACTCATCTCCTATTTTTAGAATTGTGATTGCATTCTGATGATAGTTTGATTGAGAGCTAGGTGAAAAATAGTCTTGATCAGCAATGAATGTATAATCGTGTGGTGATATAACCTTGGTTTACAGATTGTGGTGTATTTATGCAGATGAAAGTGGAGGGAGACTAGGGGGCTTAGCCCAGAGATCCACAAGTGTGCTTATGTATCAGTCTGGCACTTTTGAAGTAGAAAGTCAACTAATATTTAAAATGACTAACCACCCATTTGATAAATTTGAAGTTTGCTTCTCAAAGATTGATTAAGTAGTCCTCTCAAAGTGGTGGAATATCAAAAGATACAGCTGTTTCATCTAATTACTCAGGGAAGTCCTTGGTATATAAGTGTTCAGTAACAGCCTGAATACCTAATAAAACAATATCATAACATGAAATTATTCACTAATGAAATGACCACTTATATAATTAATATTATGGAAAAATCCCAATACATTTAACACAAGCACATAGCTCCTTTAGTGCAAACATTTTGAAAATAAATTTTGCAAATCTTGCAAAAACAATGATGACATGACATACTCCAGAAGAGAAATATTTGAATGTAAAGATTTGAAAGGCCTTAAGAAAAAGTGGAGAAACCATTGACTATATTTCTCAACATGTCTCTTACTATGATCATGTTATATAAGTCAAGTGTAAAATGAAGGATAATATACTGCATTTAATACTATTTTAGAATATGACCAAAAGAACAAGTGAGCATTTGACTAATTCTTTGTGTATTTTAAGAATTATTATACCATTGAAATTAAGCTTAAATTTTAACTAAAAAGGGATGCAATTTAAGAATTTCCATTTATTTTCAAGTTAAAGATGTGTGTAATTCTTTTCATTCACAATATACTGCAGGATTCTCAACAGTTTTTAGGAGATTCATCCTAAGTGGATTTTTTTTCCAAAGAAAATTATCTTTAAATATGAAGACTTCCTATAATTTCCTAATTCACTCACTGAATATACTGTAAACTGAATGTCCATCTAGAAACAGTTCTGTACAAGTTTGTGAATAGTCCAATAAAATAAGTTATAAAAATTCACCTAAACAAACCCAAGTCTAATACAAGTAGTATATGCTAAAAGCATTCTGTGTAAGGATAATTTAACTTAGAAATTCTTTTTTAACCATGACTGTTAAGGAAGCAAAGAGTTTGAAATGGAAAAGCCACTCTTCTCAAAATTCTATATTTATTTAAATAGATATACACTTCCAATATTTATATGTAATTCTTACGTAGCCTCATTTTTTCTATATAAATTCCTACACAATTTTTTATTCATCCATAATGCTTCTTTCTCTGTAGTGTTTTCCATGAAAACTGCAGTTGACTTCAAATATGCTTTTTCCTACATCCCATTATAGTCACTGATGAGTATACAAATGTTTACTAAAGCCATAAACCTGGAGAACACTGCATTCTCCATTTTGTTTAGTCCACAAGTCATATCTCCCAGTACTTCCTTAATTGTACATCTTGAAAGAATCATAGATTGTCAGAGAGATTCTTGATACAATGGGGAAAAAATTCAATTTTGTATTTTGAGACTAATTCCACTAAACTCTATGTGACCTTAAAAAGTCCCATAACTTCTTTGAATATCAATTTCCCAAATGTAAGGTAGGGAGGCTCAAAGTGGTTATTTATTCTAGCTGTAAGAATCTATGTACACCACCTAAGTTATATCACATTCCACCAAAGGAAAAAAAAAAAAAAAGAAGAAAATCCAGTCACAGACAATCCATATATTGTAAGATAATACGCATGGCTTTTTTTTCTCTCAAAATATATTTCCTTTGGATGTCTGAATATTAAATATTAACCATCTAATTTTTAAATGTGTTTTTTGTACTTTTTATCCCAGTTTATAATATCTTCTGTGATATGGATATCATACATATTACCACCAAACTCTCACATGATTACATATTATAGGGAAATGGGACACCCCAACAGCCTAATTAGAGGAAATGCAATCTCAATCTCATTTGGTATTCTTGCTAATGTTGATATCAATGACCACAGAGAATTACTTGGAAGAAATTTGCATTGTTAAAAGTGTGGCAAAAGTGTATATTTCCAAAATCTTTGTACACAAATATTAGGATTTAAATTCCAGTCTTGGAACAATTCAAGTCTTGGAACTTTTGGCCTTGCTTGCTTGTGGTATAGAATTATGATACAAAAATTAAGATACTTTTTATATGTTTCTATTTCTTTCAATATGCACTGTCAAGCCTATCTCATCCCTTCCTGTTTCCACTTTTTAAAATATTTTATTTATCTATTTATTTGAGAGAGAGAGAGCATGAGCAGTGGGAGGGGCAGAGGAAGAAGGAGAAGCAGACTCCCCGCCGATCAGGAGCCCAATGTGGGGTTTTATCCCAGGACCCCAAGATCATGACCTGAGCCGAAGGCAGATGCTTAACCTACTGAGCCACCCAGGTGTCCCTCCTTGCTAACTCTTAACCGTGTTTTCATGAGCTGATGATGATGAGAAAATATTTCTTATTTAGGATATAAGGCTTTAATCTTTTCTACTTTGCTGTTTTCACTTAAACAGCATGCTCTGAAAATCATTTCTGATGTGTTCTTATAGACCCTCCTTATTCTTTTATAGCTGAGCCTTTGAAGATTCAAAGATAAGTGAAACATAGTTTCCTTAAGGAGCCTAGTGAAGATTATACATATATAAACAACCAAAAAAGCGTACAAAAAGTGACATATTGAAGATATGAATTTTGTTATTTAAGCCCAAAGAAAGAATGGTTCACATACATTCCCTAAGGAAGTCTGGTTGAGATTCATAAAGCAGGTGATGTTTGAACTGGATGGGAAAGTGGGAGTTAACCAGGAAGAAAAGATCATGGAAGAACACGTAGGCAGTGAACAGCATGTACAAAAGGCCTGGACTAAATGTCCCTGCAGAGCAGGGTGCATGCTACTTATCACACACACAGTGGCTATTCAAATCTGTTTGTTAAATTTAACTGAACAGAAGAATAGGTTTAAGGATGTTGAATACTTTTGTATGTTTGGCCACAAGAAGCATGGTGGGGAGAATAACAGGCATGAGGTTGGATAAATATATCTGGGATAGTTTGAGAAAAAGAGTTTCATCTTTCATTTTTTTATAATATAGATTTATGATGAGTTAAAGCCATTATAATAAATGAATTTCCCAGCAAGAAGTCAAGAATAAAAAGACAGAACTGTAGAGAATATATTTTAGAAGTCCGAAGGAAGATGAGGAGCTAGCAAAAGGGGTGAAGTGAGTATATATGAAGACTGAAAATCATGTCTCAGAAACCAAAGGAAGAATATGTTACTAGTAGGGAATTATCAATGTTTCAAACTCCACAAGGGCCTCAAGTTAGCTAAAAACTTAAAAAAAAAAAGTTGGTGTCATATCCCATGAAAAAATGCTCAACATCACTCATCATCAGGGAAATACAAATCAAAACCACAATGAAATACCACCTCACACCAGTCAGAATGGCTAAAATTAACAAGTCAGGAAGCAACAAATGTTAGTGAGGATGCAGAGAAAGGGGAACCTTCCTACACTGTTGGTGGGAATGCAAACTGGTGCAGCCACTCTGGAAAACAGTATGGAGGTTCCTCAAAAAGTTGAAAATAGAGCTACCGTATGACCCAGCAATTGCACTACTGGGTATTTACCCCAAAGGATACAAATGTTGTGATGTGAAGGGGCACCTGCACCCCAATGTTTATAGCAGCAATGTCCACAATAGTCAAACTACGGAAAGAGCCTAGATGTCCATCTACAGATGAATGGATAAAGAAGGTGTGGTATATATATATATACAATGGAATATGATTCATTCATCAAAAAAATTCAATCTTGCCATTTGCAACGATGTAGATGGAACTAGAGGGTATTATGCTAAGTGAAATAAGTCAATCAGAGAAAGACAAATTATCATATGATTTCACTCATATGTGGAATTTAAGAAACAAAACAGGGGAGCATAGAGGAAGGGAGGGAAAAATAAAAGAAGATGTAATCAGAGCAGGAGACAAACCATATGAGACTCTTAACCATAGGAAATAAACTGAGGGTTGCTGGAGGGGAGGGGAATGGGGGTGTGAGTAACAGGGTGATGGGCATTAAGGAGGGCATGTGATGTAATGAGCACTTGGTATTATATACAACTGATGAATCACTGAACTCTACCTCTGAAACTAATGATACACTATATGTTAATTAATGGATTTTAAATTAAAAAAAAAGTTGGTGTCATACCAAGAAATCATTGCAAGACCAAAGTAATGAAATTTTCTTCTAGGTTTTCCTTATGGAACATTGTAGTTTTATGTCTTTATTTAAGTATTTAATCCATTTTCAGTTGATTTGTGTGTATGATGCCAGATAAAGATCCATTTTCATTCTGTTGCATGTGGATATCCAGTTTTCCCAACACATTTATTGAAGACACTGTCCTTTCCCCATTGGGACACTTGTTGAACATCAGTTGATTACATAAATGTGGGTTTATTTCTGGGCTTTCTCTTATGTTCTGTTGGTCTATATGTCTGTGTTTATGCTAGTACCATACTATTTTAAAAAGCAAAAATAGACAAGTAGGACAACATCAATCTAAAAAAAGTTTCTGTTCTGAAAAGGAAGCAATCAACAGAGTGAATAGCTAATTTATGGAATGTCAGAAATATTTGTCAAATAATATATCTGTTAAGGGGTTAATATCCAAAATATATAAGGAACTTCTCTAACTCAATAGCTAAACCCAAATCATTTGGATAAAAAAAATGGGCAAAGGACATTGAATAGACTTTTTTTTTCAAGAAAGACTTACAAATGGCCAACCAGGTATATGCAAAGATGCACAATATCACTGGTCATTAGAGAAATGCAAATCAAACCACAATGAACTATCAACTCATATCTGTTAGAATGGTTACTATCCAAAAATAGATAAATAAATAAAATGCAAGTGTTGGTAAGGATGTGGAGAAATTCATATACATTAGCTGTGGGAATATAAAATGGTGCAGCTACTGTGGGAAACAGTATGCAGGTTCTTTGAAACTTAAAAACAAATTACCATATAATCCAGCAATCCAACTTTTGGGTATTTATCTTAAAAAATCATAATCAGGACCTTGAAGAGACATATGCATTCCCACATTTGTTGCAGTATTACTCAATAGCTAATATGTGAAAGCAACCCTAATGTCTACTGATGGATGAATGGATAAAGAAAATGTGGTATATACATACAATGGAATATTATCTAGCCATAAAAAGGAAATCCTGCCATATGCAACATCCTGGATAAACTTTGAGAACATTTTGCTAAGTGAAATAAGCCAGCCACAGAAGGACAAATACTGCATGAATCCACTTACATGCAGAATCTGAAAGAGTGAAGCTCATAGAGACAGAAAATAGAATGGTGGTTGCCAAGGCTGCCGGGAGGGGTAAATGGGGAGTTGATGTCCAACAGACTTAAAGTTTCAGTTATGCAAGATGAATAAGTTCTAGAGATCTGCTGTACAACATTGTACAATGATAGTTCACTGTTCACTTAAATTTTTGTTGAAAGTAGATCTCATGTTATCTGTTCACAATACCAAAAAAAAAAAAAAGGCAAGAAAAAAATAAGATTATCTGAGTAATGTAGGCAATTTAGGTAGAGTACTAAAAGTTGATCCCAAGCTGAAGTGGGTTGAGGAAGGAATAGAAATAAAATGAAAGAAGCCAGTGACCGATTTTAAACTTTAAAGATAGATGTGAAATAAGAGAAAATTTGTGAAGGGTAGTCCCAGAGGAAATGAAAAACAATGGCATCAACAGGCTTGACAAAAACAGGAAAGAAAAATTCCTCAGAGACAGGGAAGGAAAGACTTTTCAGGAGACATATACTCCTGTTGCTGAGAGGTCCAGGTGTAAGACAGAGCGTGTTAACACCGAATTTTCCACCTCTACCCTCTCCGTGCCCACTTGCCACAGCATCAACCTGATGTAGAACTGATTCAGAAGGGCTCAGATTTCTATTAAAAATCTTTTGAAATTATAAAATGCTGTGCTATTAACACTTTCATATTGAAACTACTTCTTCAGAGACATAACATTTCATATTAATGCCTCCTTTTCCATTGTCAGCAGAGTCCAAAAATCTTTTGACAGGCCATTCTTGATGCAAACAGGATATACTCCAAAGAAATCTGTTAAGAAAATGAATGCTTAGGTCACTGGATTAGAGTTTACTCCTTCCACCGGGTAGAAAGTTCTAAGACTCTTCTATTCCCATGAGAATGCAGTCTGTACAATGTGTCGGAAGTACAGTTTGAATATTGTACTTTAAGAAATACGTATTTTTCTTGCCTATCACTTAGTTGTGCTACACTTCAGAGATTTCATAGGTAAGAAAAGTCATTTAAAAATTGGATACTAAGACAGCTGATTGATTTTACTATACCCAAGTTCATGGACTAGAAACATGATCCATGCTCTAGCCTTGAAGATTAAAATATACATACGCATTCTATACCTATAACTCATCATAAAGCAACATTAATAGCAGCAAATGGTATTTTATTACCATTTTTCCTCTTTACATATGACTGCTGTAATAGCAAGAAAAGGAAGAAACCACTTATTAAGTTTGCACAATTTTTCTATAGAAAATCTGAACAGCCTGGCCTGCTTAGCAAATGTGTAACTTATGCAATCACACTGGGTCCCACTCTCAGGAAAGCTTCATTTTTGGTTTAATGCTTTTTTGTTGCCACCTTGGAATTCTTAATTATTTTGAACAGGAACTGTAACATTTTCATGTTGCACTGAGACTTGTAAATTATGCAGCTGGTGCTAGGGGACATAAAGGTATATTTCATACATTTTCATATGTGTGCATGAGTGCACATGCACATGTACTTGTGAGTGGGTGTGTGCTTATGTGTAAATGTGGTTAAAAATAAAAATGATATTCAAAATCATGACAAAACAAACCTTCATAAAGAAAAGCAATTAAGCTTGCAGTAGAAAATAGTTTAAAACATTTTCTTCATATTATAAAGGAAACGGTAGAGTCATTAAAGCTTAAATTCTCACAGAAAATAAAATATAATGAACGTTAATTCATTATAACGAGGAACAATAATTTTCAAATGAAGATTTCTCAATGACTAGTTCTAATTAATAGAAAGAACATATCAGTATAACGAATCATTTTAATTTCTAAATAAAGCTGTATATTGAGTAAACTTTCAATAAAGATGCAATGTAATAACATCTCAATCACTGGGATTACTGTTTCTTGGTAATTGTGTACATTTATAGAAAATCTTCAAAGAAGCCTTTTGGCAATACTAGGATATATATTTTAATTTTGAGTGAATATTTAGTAAAATTTCAGTAACATCTCTCATATACAATTTCAAATCTGTTTGATATATATTATTTAGTGAATGTAGCGAAATCATTATTTTTAAAGTAGCAATACCATAAACCAATCAATCTGGAATTATTCCCATGAATTTAAATTTAAGAGGCACAAGCTTTTAGGATGACTATAGTAACTAAAGTGAGAAATTGGGGCGCCGGGGTGGCTCAGTCGGTTAAGCATCTGGCTCTTGATTTTAGCTCATGTCATAATCTCAGGGTTGTGGGATTGAGGCCCACATTGGGCTCTGCACTCAGCATGGAGTCTGCTTGGGATTCTTTTTCTCCTCTCCCTGTGCCCACCTCCCCACCCCGTTCGTGTGTTCTTTCTCTCTCAAATAAATAAATAAATAAATAAATAAATAAATAAATAAATAAAATCTTTTAAAAAATAAAGGGAGAAATTGATGAATACAGTTGTGTTAGAAAACAAAAGAAAAAAAATGATGTGTATTTTTAGAGTGTCAATATTTTTATAATATCTTACAGTTTATATGATACTTTCACCCATACTGACTATCTCATATAATTCTAACCAGCTTCTTTGTCCTTTCCATTTACAGAAGGCGAAACTAAAGAGTATTTTGGAGAGAGTACAGAACTTATCAGTGTCACTGACTTTATAAATGGTAAGGGCCAGAATTCTGATGCCATATAAACAAAATGGCAATTGCTATTATAATTAATAAGCTTACCCATGCAGAGAATTTATTGTTGGTAAATGTAAAGTTCAGGTTAAAAATTAAATTAGATTGGATAATAACTTTCTTTTAAAAATGATAACTCACTTCACAACAACAGTATTTTGGAAGACTGTGCAGCTAGGTTATAATTATTTAACTGCTAATTACTTATAGTTTAAAAAACCCTAAATATACTACTTACAACAAGAATATTAAAATGCTACATTCTTAGAAAATTTACAAGACTTGAGAGAAGACAATTTGAAAGGATACATAGGTAGAGCAAGAGGAAAGAAAAAATGTTGAACGATTCCCTCCTCCTTTTCTTTATACATCAATGTGCTTTTCTTTTTGATTTTTAGAAAAGATAAAATTGTGGAGGCTATTTGGTAAGGTGAAACTGCATTTAACATTTAAAATGTAAATTGGACTTTTAAAAATGTGTTTCTTTAAAAGGGAAAATAGGCTTTACCAGATGCATTTTCTTCAAAATGCTTGCATCACATAAAATCACTGTGACAAACACTCGATTCAATTTTGCATACCTCCTGGAATGTGGCAACTAAAACAATTGACTGCCCCTTGTGCCAGGATATTTCATTAAAAACAAATGATTAAACAAGATAAGATAAATAGATATGCAAGCAAGCAAATTTGATATAACTGCTAGGTAAAATCCTTTCCTGAAGAGAATCTTAAATCTACGAAATGGTCTGTTAGGCAATGTTATTATACGCAGCCAACTAAACTAATCTTTATTAAAAAAGTGTCATCTCAGAGGAGAGAACTAGAAAGGAATGGGCATTTAAAAAATTTTGTCTCAGATGTACTTTTAGCAATTTCAACATGTTGAACATATTGTAACAATTTGTCCAGACTACAGAGAGCTCTGTCTCTGCTATGCTGAAGGAATATCATTAACAGCTTAAACTGAATTGAAGAACTTTTAAATCAGAAGGAAGTTTATACATATCATCAATCCACAAAGAATAATGCCTTACACTCAAAACATTAATTCCCATGTCATTTCTACATGTAACAGATTAATGCATAGATACCATAATAGTACAATTCAAGCTAAGTAATTTAAATTATTTCTCATTTTTAAATCATTTCTTTGAGTGAAGAACATAAGAGGATCATTTTTTGTTACCAAAATACAGTATTTATCTTGCAATAAATGCATTCATAAATTTAAAATGTCTTTTTATATTGACTAAATTATTATAATTATTTATAAAAATTATGACAGTAAATCATGATTTCAAATGGAGAATTAAAAGGGCAAAAATAACTGCCCTAAGTATAGGAATTATGTGTTCTATTACTGTCTTACTTATTTAGTTGGTTATTTATTTTTAATTACCAAATAAAATAAAGAGATGACCTTGGTCATATGCAATGAGATAAAACTACAGAATAGAGTGATTTAAAGAGTGAAGAGTTGTCAGCCAAATAAAAAAAAAAGAGCTTTCCAAGAACAGATAGTATCACCAAAGCAAAGATAGAGACAGGAATGGGTTAGGGCATGGTGCAGGAAATGTATGCAGGCTAACATGGTTAGAGAACATGGCTCAGGGGTCAACTAAGGAGCTTGGGTTTATCCTGGGCACGTTATGAAGCTATTTTAGGTGTTTAAGCAGGAAACTGACCTGGCCACATTTCTGATTTAGAAATATAACTCTGAAGATGGCGCGTATTAGGGCTGGTAGGGCGACGGAGCACCAATAGCTCGAGTGAACGTGAGCACTGCTGTTACTGAGGGAAGATTGATCAGCTGCTGCAAAACATACCTGGAACAAATTGATGAAATGTAAATTGATTTAATTTGGTAGTATGTCTGTTTCTTTAAAAGGAAAAAAATAGTCTCAACCATATGCCATATATTCAAAGTTACAACAATATTACAAAACAACATATTTTATGTATGTTTTTTTCCAGAAGAAGTTGGATTTGCATAATATTGATTTTGTGCATATGTGTGTGTGTTTTATACTGTACACTTTATCATGGTTGGCTATGATTTCCCAGAAATTATCAGGGATACTCAAGAATGCTCAGGAAATTAAAAAAAAATTAACTGACATTTGCTTTCATAATAATAAAGTTTTCTTGAATATTGAGTTGAATAATTAATGAAGTTATAAATGTGTCCATACAGGTATCCAAATAAATATTTACTGATTTCAATCCCAAGTTTTATTTTTTAATTTTTAAATTTAATTTAATCTTATTTTGAGAGACAGAGAAAGTGGGGGAGGGTAGGAAGAGAAGCGGAGGGAGAGAGAGAGAGAAAGAGAATCTTAAGCAGGCTCCAGGACCAGTGCAGAGCCTGATGCCAGGCTCCATCCCACGACCCTGAGATCATGACCTGAACTGAAATCAAGAGTCGGAGGCTTAATCAACTATGCCACCCAGGTGCCCCTACAGTCTTCAAATATTTTCATATACCATTAAAAAGTTTATAGTACTTAGGAAATATGCTTATAATGATTAATTAATAAAATGCCTCCAGATAATGTAGGGCATTTATTTGATAACAGATGTTTAAATTGCCTTAATATGACTTCTAAGAACAAGATTAGCTCCAAAATGACAGAAGGAAAATTAGGAAGAAATAAGAACTATAGGAGACTTTCTCTAAATTTTATTTTTTTTAATAATCATTTCCTTTCCCCAGGGAAAATAAATCAATGTGTGGTAACATGGTCAACTGGCTTTCAGTGTTTATTTCTACAAACTTTTTTTTTTTAATATTTTATTTATTTATTTGACAGAGAGAGACACAACGAGAGAGGGAACACAAGCAGGGGGAGTGGGAGAGGGAGAAGCAGGCTTCCCGCCGAACAGGGAGCCCGATTCGGGGCTCTGTCCCAGGACCCTGGGGTCATGACCTAAGCCGAAGGCAGACACTTAATGACTGAGCCACCCAGGCACCCCTATTTCCACAAACTTCTAATTCACCTTTTTAGCATAGCAGAAAGCAGAAAGGTAAAAACTGTGTTTACCAGATTCCCTTGCAGCTATAATTCTGTATGCTAATTAAATTATATCAATTAGATATATCCTTAAGATATTTGATTTCTTGATGCTTTTGGCTGACTTTTTCCGCTGGCAAGTCAAAATTGTAGAAATGTAGGTTGCCTCATCAGCATCCCAGCATTATTACAGTAATCACCATATTAATACTCCATATAATTTTATATATATATAAAATGGTGTGTTCTTCTTTATCCATTCATCAGCCAATGGAAACTTGGGCTGTTTCCATAATTTGGCTATTATAGATAATGCTGCTATAGACATCAGGGTGCATGTATCCCTTTGAATTGGTATTTTTGTATTCTTTGGGTAAATACCTAGTAGTGCAATTGCTGGATGGTAGGGTAGTTGTATTTTTCACTTTTTGAGGAAGCTCCATACTGTTTTCCACAGTGGCTGCACCAGTTTGCATTCCCACCAACAGTGCACGAGTGTTCCTTTTTCTCCACACCTGTTGTTTCTTGGGTTGTTGATTTTAGCCATTCTGACAGGTGTGAGGTAATATTTCATTGTCGTTTTGATTTGTA
This sequence comes from Leptonychotes weddellii, assembly GCF_054177405.1. Lineage (NCBI taxonomy): Eukaryota > Metazoa > Chordata > Mammalia > Carnivora > Phocidae > Leptonychotes > Leptonychotes weddellii. The sequence continues at coordinate 147,777,275 of NC_138372.1, forward strand.
TTTCCCTGAAAATCAGTGATGTTGAGCACCTTTTCTTGTGTCTGTTGGCCATCTGTGTGTCTTCTTTGGAAAAATGTCTATTCAATTCTTCTTCTGGCAGAGCTAGAACAAACAATCTTAAAATTTGTATGAAACCACAAAAGACCCTGAATAGCCAAAGCAACCTTGAAAAAGAAAAACAAAGCTGGGGGCATCACAATTCCAGACTTCAAGTTATATTACAAATTATAGTGATCAAAACAGTATGGGACTGGCACAAAAACAGACACATAGATCAATGGAACACAATAGAAAACACATAAATGAACCCACAACTATATGCTCAGTTAATCTTTGACAAAGCAGGAAAGAATGTCCAATGGGCAAAAGACAGTCTCTTCAACAAATGGTGTTGGGGAAACTGGATAGCAACATGCAAAAGAATGAAAATGGACCACTTTCTTACACCATCTTACACTTTTTTTTTTTAAAGATTTTATTTATTTATTTGAGACAGAGAGAATGAGATACAGAGAGCACGAGAGGGAGGAGGGTCAAAGGGAGAAGCAGGCTTCCTGCCGAGCAGGGAGCCCGATGCGGGACTCGATCCAGGGACTCCAGGATCATGACCTGAGCCGAAGGCAGTCGCTTAACCAACTGAGCCACCCAGGTGCCCCACCATCTTACACTTACATCTTACATTTTCTTACACCATCTTACAAAAATAAATTCAAAATTGATTAAAAATGTAAATATGAGACCTGAAACCACAAAAATCCCAGAGGAAAACACAGGCAGAAACCTCTTTGACATCAACCATAGAAACTTCTTTCAAAATATGTCTCTTGCCATCTGATTTTACAAATAAAGTTTTACTAAGGCATAGCCATGCTCATTCATTAGTGTGTTGTCTATGGCTTGTGAAGCCTAAAATACTTAACTATCTGGCTCTTTACAAAGAAGGTCGTGACCTCTGATTCAAAAGTTAGAACAAAGATAAATTTTTTTTCTAAGAAAAAATTTTTTTTCACTGACATTTTTTTTAGAACTGCCAGCACTTGGTGGTAGTAGTGGGGGAAGTTTAGTTGGATTTATTGTTGTTTTTAAGTTTTTTATTATTTTTTTTAAGTGTTGTCCATGCCTCCATCACTCCCACGATTCTGCCCTTGCTACGCCACAGCCAGAGACTAATTTCCATATCTGCCTAGCACCAAATTCGTCAGCCTACTTGTGTCTGCCAGTTATGCTCCTTTTCTTCCTTTTGGATGAATTGCTGCTGCTTCTATCTGAGGCCTATCACTCAACCTGCATATGGGATGATGTTCCCTGTCATTTACTTAAGAACACCACTCCAGGGATGTGAACCCTCTCTCCTGCATCATCAATTTTTCCTGATGGATTACACATGGAGTGTAAGAAAAAGAGGAGTCAGTGATCATTTCTAGAAATTTCTGAGCAACAGGTGGAGTGAAACAAGTTTTGAATGGAAAAATGATAGTTCAGTTTAGATCATAATGAGACAGATTAAATACCATTAATTATATAACATTAAAGTAGAGATGCTCAGTAGAGAGTGGATATGTGAACCTGGAGTTTAGGGAAAAGATTAGAGCAGGGGATAAATATTGGGGTAACAACCAATGCATAGTATTTAATAGCACTAGATATATAGTACAGAAAAAGGGAAGATCATTTAAAAGTTGAAAAGAAGAGGATTCAGTAAAGAAAAACTGAACAGGAGTACCAGTAAGCTTGCAAGAAAGATAGGGTAGTTTCTAGAAATAAAATGCAATTTAACAATTTCAAAGCCAAATTTATTTATTTATTTATTTATTTATTTAATTTTTTTTTCAAAGCCAAATTAAAAAAAAAAAAAGTTTTTCAAGAAGGAATGATCAATGTGTCAAATGCTGCTGAGAGGCAAAGTAAGATAAGGACTGACAAATTACAGTTGGATTTGATTATGTGATGATCAGTGATGACTTTGAAGGAAGCAGAATCAATGAAGTACTGAGAGAGAAAGTCTAAATAGTATAGGAGAAGGGGATGTGGAAACATCAAATACATGTAAAAAAAAATATGAGGAGTTCTGCTGTAAGGGGGAACTGGAAAATAGTGCAATATATTAGTTTTTAAGACTAAAAAAGGCAATTGGTCCTGGAGGATAGAGAAAGAGTCAAAGATGTCTTCAGGACCACGTGGAGATAACTAGACTTCAGAAGAAATAGGATGCTTATCCTGAGCTCAAAATGATTCTGCCTCAGTGAAGTTGTTTCTGTTCGAAGAATGACATTAAAACCATAATTCTGCTGCAGGTGCCCTGTTGGCTTATATATAACAAATATATTCATGGCGACCAAAACATGTGCCCTCCAAAAACTATTCTATACTAAGAAAGCTTTCCAGTACCTTCACACAACCCTGAGAAGAATGGGACAATGGAGAGGTGGGATGCCTGATAATGACAAATAGAATTTCCTAGCCATTCAGCAGGTGGAGATGGTGAAGAAGATGCAATTTAATTTTTTGACAAGTAATATAACATTTCCTGCACACAAGTTTGTGATGTAAAATTTATACTGGGTAAATAAAAGTTAGTTGTTTTGCATACTTAATATATGTTGATAAACATTTTAAAACTATCTATTTGAACGAGTGCCATTACATTAGCATGTCCAGGATCCCCACACATTTTTGTACAGTACAGAGAGTAGAGCTCCATTAGAGAAAACCAAAAAACCACTTGAGTAGTTGCTATGGAAATGTAAGAAAAATAGCAAAAAATGTGAAACATTACAAAAGAAGAAAAATAGTTACTGATTATTATGAGAGAAAGGGATAGTTCAAAGGTTTCTCAAAGTTTAATCTTTGAATAAACAAAATAAATATTGGGAGTCAGTTGACATTATACCATTATACCATGACTCAACTATCAAATGAATCACTCTGTTCAGTTCAAAAATTCCAGAAAGAGTCATATAGATCTAATTTTAGGATCTAATGTCTAATCTATCTGAAGGGGTGATTTTTAAAAAATATTTTATTTATTTATTTGACAGAGAAAGAGACAGTGAGAGAGAGAGAGAGGGAACACAGCAGGGGGAGTGGGAGAGGGAAAAGGAGGCTCCCCGCTGAGCAAGGAGCCCCATGTGGGGCTCAATACCAGGACCCTGGGATCATGACCCGAGCCCAAGGCAGACGCCTAACGACTGAGCCACCCACGCGTCCCTAAAGGGATAATTTTTTTTAAACACAAAATAGCAACTTCCCTGCCTATACCAGTAACTGTTTTATCATATGACATAAGGATATGATTGTTTAATCTGCATCAGGAGCCGGAGAATAGTTACATCGTTAATAACCTGACTGATGGTAAGTAGAATAAACAAGTCATTGTCACAATACCTTCTTTTCAAGTTTTTATAATTTGTATGCATATGTATTTCTTTAAATTTTCTTCTAAGTCAGTTGCCTAAAATTTTAATCAATTTTCTCCTACCCTCTAAAACTCTTGCTTTAGCAACACAGCCTCCATTTCCAACTTATCAGTGAAGTCTATAGTAAAAGAAAAAATCCACAAGTGAGTTCCGCACAGCTCTTTTAACATTCTTTGATGTAATGCAACTAAAAGTGCTCTTCAAGAATAACAACATTATTGATTATACACATATCAATTAATAATATATAATAACAATAAGAGAAATGATAGTACTTATGTACTCATTTTCCCCAAGAATTATGCTATGCATTTTATAGGTATTTGCTCATTTTATTTTATGGCAACCCTGTGAAATAGATCCTATATTTACCCAGTTTTAAAGCTGAAAAAGTTGAGGTTTACGTTGATTGTTCCCAAGATCATACAGCTAGTAGAATTGAATCAAGAATTAGAAAAAAAAAGAATTAAAATATGAGCTGCTTGACTATTAGTCCACGCTCTTAAGCACCACTACTGTCTTTGACTGCACTGCCTCTTTTTAAAAATTTTTATTGTTATGTTAATCACCATACACTACGTCATTAGTTTTCGATGTAGTGTTCCATGATTCATTGTTTGCGTATAACACCCAGTGCTCCAGTTGATACGTGCCCTCTTTAATACCCATCACTAGGCTAACCCATCCCCCCACCCCGTTCCCCTCCAGAACACGCAGTTTGTTTCTCAGAGTCCATAGTCTCTCATGGTTCGTCTCCCCCTTCGATTTCCCCCCCCCTTCATTCTTCCCCTCCTGCCCTGCCTCTTAATGAGTGTATTATATATCGCCACTCAATTTTCTGTTCCTCTGCAGTAACATTTTATAAATAAATAGGAATTGAGCAACAAAACATGTTCAATCTTCTTTGTTAATAGTAAGTATTGCAATTAAAATAAAACAAATTAGCTTCATAGGAGAATAGAAAAAGAATGTTATCCCTTTAGGAGGAAAATAGTTCCAACTGTTTATCATTTTAAAGAAAATAGTTAAATATTTAATAGGCTGAGTGCTATTAAGTGAAGGATTGAATATTCCCTTGCAATCTAAATTCAATGTGTGGCCAGCAGCACTGTGAACAGTTCAAAGAATAAAATTTCTAGCCTGAGGAATCTTAATGTGCTTTTTGTAAATCAGGAGAAACAAATAGATATCAGCAGTGATATTTTCATCAAATATAACATCATTAGGTCATAATGATGGAGAATGAAGAGCAACATAATTTTCAGGCTTCTGGATTTTTCCCTTGGAAAAATCCTATTCTCCCAGATAGACCTATATTTTAGAACACGAAAGAAAGAAAGAAAGAAAGAAAGAGAAAGAAAGAAAGAAAGAAAGAAAGAAAGAAAGAAAGAAAGAAAGAAAGAAAGAAAGAAAGAAAGAAAGAAAGAAAAGAAAGAAAGAAAGAAAGAAAAAAGAAAGAAAAAAAGAAAGAAAAAAAGAAAGAAAAGAGATTTACAAATAAAAAGGCTTTGGGGGGGGTGCCTGGGTGGCTCAGTAGGTTAAGTGCCTGCCTTGGGCTCAGGTTGTGATCCCAGGATCCTGGGATTGAGCCCCACATCAGGCTCCCTGCTGAGCGGGGGACCTGCTTCTCCCTCTACCTCTGCCTGCCGCTAACCCTGCTTGTACTCTCTCTCCTGTCAAATAAATAAAATCTTAAAAAAAAAAAAAGGCTTTGGTGTTTATAGTTTGTAGTCAGATAATATTTTAATTTAGATCTACTAAATATACACAACTATTTTGCAAGTGTGTTTATAACTTTCAACTGAAAAGATGAATAAAAACCAAATACAGAGATAAGTTCATTTTCATTGATATTAAATTAATTTAATTACCTATACTTATATATAGATAAGCAGAATCTAAAATTTTATTTCTCAGTTATTAGGCCCAAGAACAGATTCTTAGACTATTTTTATGATTTTATCAGACAAAATTTTGAATGTTAATCCTGGATATCCCAATTCCACTCTTCTTTTTCTTTAAAAAAAAGAAATTAAAACCCAGAGTATTGAGTTTGACAGAAAATCATTCATTCAATGAGTACTTATTGACTAGCTATTATGGATCAGACACTGTTGTATGTTAACAAGACAAATTCCCAACCTTCTTTGAACATAATTCCTAATGTATGACACCCAAATTAATGGCAGAACTGGGGCAACTTCCCATTTTTTTTTTTTTACTAAAAAACAAAAGAAAGAAAAACTCCCTTTTAAATAGTTGGTAGTTTGCTTTGAAAAAACTTTTAATTATAAGATTAGTCTTTAATAAAATCATAAATTAACTGAATAGTGTAAAAGATATTATTAATGAAGTATACTGGGATTGATATTGAAACCAAAATGTATATTCTGGATGGGCTTCTGAGCAATCATGATTTTTATTTATCAAGCAGTTTTTACCAAAATTTTAAAATGTTTTACTATATTTTAAATAAAAATTGTACTTCCCCCCCCCGATTTGCAGATGAAAAACAACAGAAATATGCTTCAATAAAGAGCAACCAGAACAGAATTAAATATATGTTGGAAGTTATGAAGTGAAAGGGAGTACCTATTTCCACTCTCAATCTTTGTAAGATGAATGAATAACAGTTATATTACCATGCCATCTAAGCTAAACAGCAAAATAAATATAATGATGGTTGCAGAAGAGGGGTATAAAATACACAACTTCTCTGATGTTGATGTTTCAGGAATTTATTGCAAATAAAAAGAGGGAGAGAGAAAACAATTAGCTTCAACCCCAACTCTGCACTGGAGGCCTTCACCCTCCTCTCATTTTTTTTCCCCTTAAATAATAAGGGTCTCAAAGATTTTTGGAAGAGATGGTAAAAGTAATAATAACAAGAAATAACAAAACACATTAAAAGTTAGAATTAGTTCTTGGGACAAAAGGAACACACTAATACTAATTTTATTCAACATATTAGTATTCTGTATCACCAGTGATAGAGGGTGATGATATGACTCAGTTGCTGCAATTGAGGTGGGGGTGTAGACATGAGTGGATTTACACATGAAGTTTCATGCTCTCTTTGATTCAAACATGAGGATGGATTAAAAACTAGACCCTACCAGGAATTTTCTTCCTATCAAAAGAAGACTAACATCTTCCTCTGCTTGTCACAGCCAAGAAGTAGCACAGAATGCTACACAGAGATTGAGCGCTCAGGGCAGAGAGTCAGGCAGTAAGCTACTGTGCATCGGAAACAGGAAGGAATGAAAACACATGTAATTATTCATAAGCAATTTGCAAGTATGGTTAATAAAACAAACCTCCTGACAATACAATTGGTGAAGAAGATACTAAGAAGCATGTGGGCATAGGCAGAGAGGACAGTCCCTGTTCCAAAAACAAAACACAATCCAAGAGACCAATATGGCACAAGAACAGCCTCACATGATGTTAAAAAAAGAAGTACTAGTCGTTGAATAAGTTTGTCAGGAATCATGATAAAAAGAAAGATAATTATCTTATAGTACCTAAGTTTTTAACTGTTTTCAATTCTACAATTTTACTAAATATGATGTCTGGGTAAGATATTATTCTTGGTGCTGGGAATACAGCGATGAATCAGAAAGATTTCAATCCCTGCCTTTATGTATGCATATGGTTGGAGAAAGTTAATATACAAATAAATTCATGAATCACATCATTTTTTGATGGCGATAAAATTCTGTGAAGTAAAATAATGCGGAAAACAAAAGAGCATAGGTGCTTTATTTATGATAATAAAAATTTTAAAAATGAGAGTATATGATACATAAGTATGTATGTAGGTTGAGAGAAGAGTAAGTACAAATCCTTAAGCCATGGAGGTGCTGGCATATATTCAGGGAATAGCAAAAAGGCCAGAGTGGCTGGACCAGAATGATCCAGGGGTAGAGTAGTAGGGGATAGGGTCAATGGTAGGATTCAGATCATAATATGCAAAATGATTAAATTTCTTCTACTGAAAAAATAAGTCACAAAAATATATTCTGTTGATAGAAGGCCAATACAAGTAGTAGCTTTATAAAAAGAAAAAAAATTAATCTGATGTTCACTAAAAATGTTTTTTCTGAATGTATTCATGGATTTATGCCTATAACTTGTCTCCCCATTCTTTTTTAAAAAATCTAGGACTTTGAATAAAAAATTACTGACAATCTGTATATGGGGTGTTAAGATGTTCACAAGTAATCTCAATTTTTTTTGTTTGCAAATATCCTTATGGCTTTTATTTTTAAATTGTAAAATATCTATCTAAAATAGTACATTCTTCCAAACTGAGTAGTTTTTTATTTTTTTCTTTATTTTTTTCAGTCAAAAGGAAATCCTGTTTCAAATCATTAGCACTTGTAATCTATGGGCAGTAATGAGGTGGATCTATATTCTCCTAGATGACGATTTTCTATCTCCTCTCACCTGCCTTACAAAGTCACAAGTTGGTAGCCTCATTTCCTACTTTATTGAGAAATCCAAATTAATCATAAAAGCATTTGCATGGTCCCCCATCATTTATTAACCCACCTACCAGCTTCTATCTAAAGACACTCTTTCCATTTGAGCACTAGATCCTCTATGTTCTCTATAAATTAGGGACATCCTTCCAGCTATTCTCTTTCTCTTTTCTACATCATAATTTTTTCACTCTTTATGTTCATATTCATCATGGTTCAGAAATGATTTTCTCTAATCTTTAAAATGATACTTTCCTTGATTTTGTTTCCCTCACCAGTCACCTCTCCATTTCTCAACCCGATTTTACAGCAAATCTTCTGAAATGAATGGTCAACAATCCATGTGTCCGATTCCTCACCTCCTATTTTCTCTTAAAACTGCTCTAAATAGCCTCTCCCCACAAACTCCATGGAAATCACTATTATAAACACCAGTGTCTTTCATTTAATAAAATTCAATGATACATTCTTAGTCCTTTTCCTATTGCCCTGCCATGCTTCTTTTGATTTTTGTCCTACCTCTCCTAAGTCTCCTTTCTGACCTTAACATCAGAATGCCCAGCCTCAGCCCCTTGATCCTTTTTTAGATTTCCATTTTTACTCCCTTGGCAATTTCATTAATCTTATGCAGAATAGCCCCCAGATGTCTATCTTTATCTCAAACATTTCTCCTAACTCCCACTAATATTTCCAATTGATTACTCAGTAGCTTGGCGATGAAAAGTTAGAGTTGTGACTGATAGGAAAACTGGATGTGCCCCAAGAATAACAGGTGGAAGAAAGGGTTGGGGAAATGATATCATCATACTGCACAATCATATGGGGAATTCAGTAAATACTATCACAATTTGTTGGAACCTTAACGTGAAGTCTTAAATATGCATTCCTAAGTTATAAAGCTAACAACAGAAGAGGTAAAGAAAAAAAACACTATAAGGAGACAGTAAAGAAAGAGGATAATGTAAGTGAATGAGATTCTAGTTTTTTTTTTTTTCAGAGTCAATATATATTGCCTAAAAATATGTGTGTATGTGTATATATATATATGGAGAGAGAGAGAGGGAGGAAGAAAGGGAAGGAGGGGGAGAGGGTGGGAGAGAGGTATATATTTATTATCTAGACTTGTTGAGGTAACCACCCTAAAAGGACTGCAAAGGAAAGTGGTTTAAAAATATTCCCCATAGGGTAAGAAGGAGAGATTATTTCTTTTGTAACTATGCCCTTCAGTATTTATTCCTTGATAAAAATAAGTTTAAAAATGAATATTTAAGTACTGTGTACAATAATTAAAAATAACTAAAAATAGCAATACACTTATCTCGGCTGAAAAATGGAGTGGCTACAATAGATAAGAATAATGTAAGAATACTAATTCCATAATTTGCTTTGCTGGTATCAAAAGATAATGCCTAACCTTGATACATAAATAATAAGTGAAAGTAAAACTGTAGGAGTAGGGTTATGGTGATAAATGCTATGAAAAATAAAAAAGTTAAATGATAAAACCTTTTAGTTTTAGGCAAAGGATTAGGGATGAACAGGGGATATGGATATTCAGTTTAATTTTTATTTTAAATTTTATTTTTGTGGTACATACTTCTATAGTTAAAATAATTTATTTCTACAAAGAATGACTAAGTAAAATAAGAGATTTTTATAGGAGGAATATTTTTCCTCTTCATTTCCTGGGAAGGATGAACATAATTATATGCCAGGCCATAGTTGATACTTGGGAAATGCTGTTAAATTAAATTGAATTAAATTGGGAAGAAAAGGCCTCATTGTTAACATGTGGAAAAAGTGGTGAGCAGAAACAGCTCAGGAGCCTCTATACACCAGGAAATCTTCCTGAATGTTCAACATGTTTTAAATGCTTCTATAAATGACCTGTTGGTAGAAAGAACATCAAGGGACTATTCGAGGAGATCTATATAGATTGTGAGTGGAGTTGTTAAATTGCAGTTAGGAGTTATTATAGGAAACACCTGTACAAACTCTACACTTTGTCCACTTTACGTAGTGCCAGCAAAGAGGCTCTACACCAAAGTTTGCAGGATACTGAGCCTCAGACTTCCATTCCCTATCCCAACTTCCTCTGTGCTTACGATCATCGAGTTTTTAAATGCCTGAATTGCTTATGTTTTTGTGGTCTTTATGAAGAAAAGAAGTGAATATAAATTGCCAAATTTATCTTGAAATATTAAAGGAGTTTTAGGATGAAGAATGGGCCTGTTTGGCTAGCAAACGGCTGAATAGGAGAGAAGTTTGATGAATAATGCATGGTGCACATGCAGGAAGGACAGCACACTTGACAGAAAGCTGTTGGAAAGTAGGCCAGAGCAATGGAAAGTATACATATTGGTATTTGACAGATTATATGAGCACTGAGGATTCTTTGTTCACCCAGGATAGACACGGTACAGAGTGGCTGAGAGACCTGATTCAAAAAGAAGAAAGTACTGAACAGAGCTATAAGTCAAGACATAATCAACTCTAGTCTCCCTCTCTCATGGTGAGAACTATTATATTAATGGAGATAAAAGGCACTTTAGATCTCCTTTCAAAATATAGGCATACCTTGGAGATACTGCGGGCTTGGTTCAACATCACTGCAACAAAGCAAATACCACAATAAAGCAAGTCAAATGAAGTTTTTCGTTTCCCACTGAATATAAAAGTTATGTTTACACTTTACCATAGTCTATTAAGTGTGCAATATCGATATATCCATAAAAACAATGTACATACCTTAATTAAAAATTTTTATTGCTAGAAAGTGCTAACCATCATCCAAATTTTTAGTGAGTTTTAATCTTTTTGCTGGTGGAAGGTCTTGCCCAGATTTTTATGGCTGCTGACTGATCCAGGGTGATGACTTCTGAAGGTTGAGGTGGTTGTGGTAATTTCTTAAAGTAAGACAACAATGAGGGGTGCCTGGTGGCTTAGTCGGTTAAATGTCTGCCTTCCAGCTCAGGTCATGCCCTGCATCAGCTCTCTGCTCAGCGGGGAGTCTGCTTCTCCCTCTACCCCTCACCCCCCCACTTGTGCTCTCTCTCTCCCTCTCATATAAATAAATAAAATCTTAAAAAAAGTAAGACAACAATGAAGTTTGCTACATTGACTGACTCTCCCTTTCACAAAAGATTTCTCTGTAGCATGAAATACAGTTACAGCATTTTAACCACAGTAGACCTTCTTTAAAAATTGGAGTCACTCCTCTCAAAATCTACAGCTGCTTTATCAACTATGTTTATGTAATATACATATTGCTTTTGTTGCCATTTCAACAATCTTCACAACATCTTCAGCAGTAGATTCCATCTCAAGAAACCACGGTCTTTGCTCATCCATAAGAAGCAACTCTTCATTCATTAAAGTTTTGTCATGAAATTGCAGCAATTGAGTCATATCTTCGGGCTCTCTTTCTAACTCTAGTTCTCTTGCTCTTTCCACCACATCTGTCATTACGTCCTCCATGGAAGTCTTCAAACCTTCAAAGTCATCCATGAGGCTTGGAATTAACTTCTTCCAAACTCCTTTTAAATGTTGATACTTTGACATCTTCCCATGAATCACAAATGTTCTTAATGGCATCTAGAATGGTGAATCCATTCCAGAAGGTTTTCAATTTGTTTTGCCCAGATCTATCAGAGGAATCACTATCTATGGCACCTATGGCCTTACAAAATGTACTTCCTAAATAATAAACTTGAAAGTCAAAACTACTCCTTGATCCAGGACTGCAGAAGTATGTTGTGTTAGAAGGCATGACAACAACATTAATCTCATTGTACGTGTCTATCAGAGCTGTTGAGTGACCAGGTGCACTGTCAATGAGCAGTAGTATTTTGAAAAGAATATTTTTCTTCTTCTTTCTTCTTTCTTCTTCTTCTTTTCTTCTTCTTCTTCTTCTTCTTCTTCTTCTTCTTCTTCTTCTTCTTCTTCTTCCTCTTCTTCTCCTTCTCCTTCTCCTTCTTCTTCTTCTTTTTCTTCCTGGGCAGTAGGTCTTAACAGTGGGCTTAAAATATACAGTAAATTATGTCATAAACAGATGTGCTGTCATCCAGGCTCTGTTGTTCCATTTACAGAGCACAAAGTAGGTTTAGCATAATTCTGAAGGACCTCAGGATGTTTGGACCAGTAAATGAGCATTGGCTTCAACTTAAAATCATCAGCTGCCTTAACTCCTCATGAGAAAGTCAGCCTGTCCTTTGAAACTCTGAAGCCACGCATTGACTTCTCTCTAGCTATTAAAGTCCTAGATGGCATCCTCTTCCCATATAAGGCTGTTTTGTCTACATTGAAAATCTGTTGTTTAGTATGATCATTTCCATTAATTATCTCAGTTAGATATTCTGGATAACTTGCTACGTACCTTGCACTTTTATGTTATGGAGATGACTTCTTTCCTTAAACCTCATGAACCAACCTTTGCTAGCTTCAACCCTTTTTCTACAACTTCTTCACCTTTCTCAGCCTTCATAGAATCAAAGAGAGTTAAGGTCTTGTTCTCCATTTGGTTTTGGTTTAAGGATAATGTTATGGCTGGTTTGATCTTCAATGCAGACCACTAAAACTTTCTCCATATCAGCAATAAGGCTGTTTCACTTTCTTATCATTTGTGTGTTCTCTGGAGTAGCACTTTATTATTTATTTATTTAATTTAATTAATTTATTTATTTATCTTAAAGATTTTATTTATTTGAGGGAGAGACAGAGGGAGCACAAACAGGGGGAAGTACAGAGGGAGAGGGAGAGGGACAAGCAGACTCCCTGATGAGCACGGAGCCTGACGACGTGGGGCTAGATCCCAGGACCCTGAGATCCTGACCTGAGCCGAAGGCAGACACATAACCAACTGAACCACCCAGGTGGCCAAAGGGTAGCACTTTAAATTTCCTTCAAGAACTTTCCCTTTGCATTCGCAATTTGGCTAGCTGTTTGGTACAAGAGGCTTACCTTTCAGCCTATTTTGGCTTTTGACATACCTTCCTCACTAAACTTAATCATTCCTAGTATTTTATTTAGAGTGAGAGAAGTATGACTCTTCCTTTCCCTTGAACACTTAGAGACCATTGTAAGGTTATTATTTGGCCTAATTTCAATATCGTTCTGTCTTAGGGAACAAAGAGGACTGAAGAGAGGGAGAGAGACAGGGAAATAGCCAGTTGGTGGAGTCAGAGCACATAACAACGATTAAGTTCATCACCTTATATGGGTGTAGTCTTGGCACCCCAAAAACTATTACAACTGCAACATCAAAGTTTATAAAACATAAAACATTGATCACAGATAACCATAGCAAATATAATAACAATGGAAAAGTTTTAAATATTGTGAGAATTACCAAATGTGACATAGAGACACAAGGTGAGCGAATGCTGTTGGAAAAATGGCGCTCACAGACTTGCCCCATGCAGGTTGTCACAATCCTTCAATTCGCAAAAAATGCAGTATCTACAAATCACAATAAAGCAAAACAAAATAAAACAAGTTATGTCTGTATCCAAATCTATGGTTTTATCCAAAAGATGGGAACAAGTTGAGATTTTAGGGATCTGAAAAATGTTGAGAAGAAAAGCTTTCACTTCTCTCAGAACAGTAATCAAGTATTTCTTTAGGAGAAAATATAGCAATTGCCACAGTCTCAGGAGGGTTCTAACAGAAAAACAGAAACTGTATCATTTAGACAAGAAGGATTAATACAGGAAATTAAAAGTTTATAAAAGCAGAGAAGAGCTGGAAGAGTAATGATCAGAACAGGGGGAATAGCTTCTAGCATTCAGGAAATCAGAAAGTACAAGAATCACAGGGAATTGCTGCTGATAATCTTAGCTGCATGAACTTCAGAATAGGCAATTTGCAGGGAGAAGGCCAAGAAACCTCTGGTAAAACCACGTAGCCACTATTTGATGACCCTAAAATAATAGAGGAAGAGGAAAGAACACAAATCAGTGTGCGTGTTTGTGTGTGTGTGTGTGTGTGTGTAAATATGCCCATAACAAAGTAAGAGAGACAGAACTGGTAGATATTGCATTGTTTTATTCTGCAACCAGTCACAAAGCCATTTGGGGGGATCTATCATTTCTTCACCAATCATTTCATACATTTCCACTATTCAGCTGTTCATGGGGATGTGACCCAAACCTTCATTCCTGACGTGTCTGAGCCATTTATGAACCCACTGGTACTAAAATGCTGTAATTCTCCATGAATTCATTTCTGCACATGAAAGTATTCATTGACAGCCTGCAAAATCTACTGGCTTTCATACACATTCCTTCTTAATTCCAATGCATACCAGCAATTCTATCTCCTGTTGATAATCAGAATCAGTCACCCAGGCCAGTACAATAAATACCTTATATGACTCTTGATGAAGGGGTTTGAGAAGTTCAATGTGGCCAGAGGACAATCTCAGCCTCAAAGAAAATGGAATTGTTGCTGTATCCCCTAGCGGAAACTCTGCTCTCATAGGAAGTAAGACCTCCGTACGAGTAGAGCCCAAAGTTGTGGAGATTAGAAATATTTTGTGAGTGATTTATTAGGTGTAATAGTGAGGGGCGCCACTTCTACTATCAACATTGTTTCTGGGACAATGTTCTGGCTATGTGAAAAGAGGGGTATAACATATTGGTCACTTGTTCTGAGTATATACTGAATGTGCATTGTGGAATAGGCATTGAACTTGCAAGAACTGGCGCCCAACAGTTTCTGGACCAGCTGCAGAGACTTCTCTTCCTCTGGTACCCAAATAAAACTAATGACAACTTAAAACATTTTCAGATGTTCCTACTAGGAGTATTTTATTTTATTTCTTTATTTCAAGTTTTTATTTAAATTCTAGTTAGTTAACATATAATGTAAATACTGGTTTCAAGAGTAGAATTTAGTGATTCACCACTTACATATAACACCCAGTGCTCATCACAAGTGCCTCCTTAATGCTCATCACCCACTTAGCCCATCCCCCCACCACCTCCCCTCCAGCACCCCTCAGTTTTTTTCCTAGAGTTAAAAGTCTCTAATGGTTTGCCTCCCTGTCTGTTTTTATCTTATTTTATTTTTCCTTTTCTTCCCCTATGTTCATCTCTTTGGTTTCTTAAATTCCACATGAGTGAAATCATATAGTATTTGTCTTTCTCTGACAGACTTCTTTCACTTAGCATAATACATTTTAGCTCCTAGTAGCAGTATTTCAAAGATTAGACTGTTAGCCAAAGGAATAAATTCGGAATAGCCAAATTTCACTTGTGATGCTCTGAGGACAGCATTTCTCTCTTAAGTGGCTGGATATGGGGACCTCTTTGTTAAATTTATTTTAATTCTACATGGAAGAACACTTTCCACAAATCAGAAATCTAAGAAAATTCCCAAGAATGTAATTTATTTTACCATCTGCTTTTCTTAGGAAGCAATCAGTTAATAACATCATTTCCTTGGCATCACGTTCTGAATTGTACAAATGCTATGCTGGAATGTAAAGAACAGGATTTTTTTTTTTTAATTGTGAAAAGATGCCTTGAAGTTGCTTACTCTATTTTTTATTTTACATTTTGGAATAACCTTATATTTTGACATCCACTCCCATTTATTTATTTCAACTTTAAAAATTTAGCAATATTTTGGTACATTAACAAAATGGAAAATAATGCATCACCCTCATCTACAGAAGGTTTTTGATTACAGTATTTCAATGACTTTTTACTTATTTCTTTTTTCTGGTAAAGTTTTAGAAAAGATGTTTTACTTGAAGAGATTATTATAGGAGATGACTTGTTACATCGAGTGCACATGATTCTTGTAGATATCTATTTGTCTATCATCTATCTATCATCTATCATCTCTCCATCTCTCTCATCTCATCTCATCTCTCTTATGGTTTTATTTGTTTAAGGCAAGTTAGTAATAAAGGCCTAAATAAGCAACTAAAGGAATTAATCAAAACCTCTGTTGGTTCTGATTTTCAGGAGTGAGAACAGAATCAATGAAGTAAATGGCTGTGAGATAAAGGAGGCTTTGTCCCTTATATTAAATGGTACAAATGTCTCATGTCTTTGATGATCCATCTTGCAGAAAGTTCTGTATACTAGAGAAGGGCCAGTGATATTTTCATTGCAATTAGTTATAATATGTCTTATAAAAATTTTCTGGTAGGATCAGAACTTAGGTTTTAGATTGATAAAGGCCCAATGGCAAATTCATAAAATTTATATTGCCTGAGTTATATAGAACTACTTACAAATTCTATTTGGTTTCTACTACATGATTAGATCTTTGTTGGACATATTTAAAGATGAACTACTATATAACATTTGTATATGGTGATAGAACATAATATTGTAACAGCATATCCAGACCATATTTGATTAATATGTAGAGTGCCTTATGCTATTCAATTTGCAAACTATAAATTGATTTTATTTTCAAACCATTATTGTAAAATGTGTTATTTGCTCAGCCTCTTAATGCTATTTCTTCAATTCACTGTAAGTTTCTTAGACTAAAATTTTGACTGAAAGAAATCCTATTTTTGAACAAGACTGTGTCTTGTAGTAATAATTATTATTCTCAGAATAGCTATTATTTACTTAGTTTGATATGTTTCATGCGCTTGCTCAAGTACTTTAGATGTACTTGTTTCAACAGCACTATGAAATATTATTAATAACCACATATTACAAATAAAGAAACTGAGGCAAAGTAAGTAACTTGTGAAGACCACACTGCAGGTAAGTATTGGAATCCAAATCCAAATAAGGCCATCTGATTATAGGACTAAACTCCTAACCACTGAACTCACTGTTTTTCCATAAATACTTCCTTTCTGCCCACCCCATAAGACACTATTCTGTCATTAATTTTGTTAAAAATTTTGAGAACATGGCAGAGGCACAAATAAGAACCAATATAATATGCAGAATCTAGGTCAAATTTTTCAGAAGTAAGACTTTTTATCTAGCAGAGGTAGATGAATGATGCATAAGTTTTCTAGTCTATAAGAACAGCTGGGGGTGGGAGGTAAGATTGCTCACTCCCCTCCGTAAAGATAGATCGAGACGATTTCAGGCAGACACTTAATTTCAATCTCTTATCAGGAAATATGAAATATGTTAGTTTTTGTTTTCTTTTTTTATCTTATCACTACACTTAAATGTTAAATTATTAATAATGTAAAATATTTAGTCCATACTTATATTCAAAGATACTACATATAAACATAGATCATGCATTATCACAAAGGATTTTAAATATTTGCTAATTAAAATGAAGTCCATTAAACTGACAGTGCATATTGCATTTTTTTGGTGCCAAACAAGATATTATACAAATAAAATAATTTTTATTATTACATTTCTTCTTGAAATTCGATGAGTTTTAAAAGCAATTTGTAATTTAAGGCATTTTTACATTTTTTGTAGTCTTATTTCCTCCCAAATCTCCAGCATAAATCTCAATCTGTAATAACCAGGCCAGTGCT
Organism: Leptonychotes weddellii; assembly: GCF_054177405.1. NCBI lineage: Eukaryota > Metazoa > Chordata > Mammalia > Carnivora > Phocidae > Leptonychotes > Leptonychotes weddellii. Next base: position 147,794,656 of record NC_138372.1, read on the forward strand.
GCCCTTTTGGGGAAATGGCTCAGTGGACCCCAGGAGTTCTAATTTCAATGTGTTCTAGTTTGATTTAAAAGTCTTATGAGGCATTTGTTGGCAGTTCCTGTTACTGGAAAAACCTCTTCTTTTTAAAACCACAGTACAAGACAATATTCTCGCTTGTGATGATGTGATTATTCAAACAAACTTCTCCCCAGAGTTATGCCCTCCGCAAATGTACTTTGCTAGTGCAACAGTGTCCATAAGGAAAAAAAAAAGTGGTGGACTGATTAAAAGGTCACCCATATCTCTTTTTAAAGAAACAGATGCAATCTCTGTTTCAATTTACCATGGGACACCTTCAAATTACCTTGTCGATTTTTCTAATTTATTTACTAACATGGAGTCAACTCAAGATTTACCTACTCATGGGACCATACCATAGTTTCCTTCCTTTCTCATTAAACATGCTGCTGACTAGAAATGCCCCATCACTCACAAAAAAAGACAACACCAATGGAATTCTTAAATAAATTGATTTTAGTATGGCTTAAAATACACTGAAACATTATTTGATATTACAAATATGGCATAAAACATATAAACAAACATATGTATCTAAATATATGCAAAATATTTTCATATTATTGGCTAACTTAGTCTTTTTATCTCTTTTACCGTCTGGCTTGGGAATCCCACAAGACTCTGGCTTCAAAGTAAACTACTGAAACCTATACCAGAGATAAAATCTGGAAATATTTTTCATGATATATCTTACCTCTTTTTTGCTCATAGAAAACTATAAATCAAGACATTGATGTTTGCCAAAATTCTAGCTCTTGTAATTCTGTATGTAAGCAACTTAGGAAATTGTTCAACATACTTAGAAAAAGGGTGTTTTTATTTTCTGTATTTAGCTCACAAGTTTACAGCCATGATATATAATATATAAATATTTTTTGTTATACACTTCTATTGGTGAGACATTTTGAGCATGCCTTCATATTTATTTATAATTTGTATACAGGTGCTACTTCATTAATACATATATTTATATATATATATATATATATATATACACATATATATATATATATATATACATATATATATATTGCATGTGGAAGTTTATAATAAGTGAGTTACTCATCAGTGTAACTCCACTTGACTGCTGCCAAATGTCTTGAAGATAAATGTTTTAGTTCACAGAATGAACTATGTGAAAAACAGCATATTTCTAATTGTTCATCTTTAATATCATCTATTAAGTCTAAAAAGTTGTATCAACCTCGACCTTCTGGTTCACCTTCTATTAACAATTAGAGGTCATTTAATACAGCTGCTTTGCATAAGTTACCACCAGATGGCATTCTCGGGTCTTTGATCTTGAACACTCGTTTCTGAACTATGAACTACTTTATTAAATGAAGTTCTTGTTAACAAAAATCTATCTGCATCATCTTTTTAATTATGAGGAAAGGGCTGCTTATATATCACCATGCTTAAAGAGACTTGAGCTCTGGGGTACGTGGGTGGCTCAGTTGGTTAAGCCTCTACCTTCTGCTCAGGTCATGATCAGAGGGTCCTGGGATCAAGCCCCACGTCAGGCTCCCTGCTCAGCATGGAGTCTGCTTCTCCCTCTACCCTCCCCACTACTTGTGTTCTCGCTCTCTAACAAATGAATAACATCTTTAAAAAGAGAGAAAGAGAGAGAGAGACGAGTTCTAGTTCTGCTTCTTTTACCTACTTTCGGCAAAATCTTGTATTTCTGAAGGTATTTGCATTATCATACATAAATAAAGAATATTGCACTAGCTGGTTCAATCTAAACACATATTATCAAACAGCTGTTCTGCCCATGGTACTGTGCTAAATATACTGGGGACTATAGAGGTAAATTGTCAATACTTTTAAGTACTTGCAATTATGAAATAAATATGCAGTAGAGCTCTTTATCTGATTCTCATTTAATGTAAATTGCTATATTTACTATTTTTTTCCATGTATTTTGTAAGTAGTAGGCAAATTATAAAGGATCCAATATGGTATATCAAAAAGTTTATGTATAAGTTCTGCATGTATAAGTATGTATAATTCATGTATAGTATATACATATATAATAATTTATGTGTAAGTATAATACAATATGGCATAACAAGAAGTTTAATATAAATTTATGTATAACATAATCCACACAAATTTAACAAAGTTTTTTGTTATTTGGTTGGTTGGCTTTTGGCTGATTTGTGTTAATGAAATGGGGAATTACATGATCAAAGTTATGCTTTATAAAGATAAATTTGGAATGAAGAAAGCATATACTAGGGACAGAGAGAGCAGTAAGATGACTATATTGAGTCAAGAGAAAGAAATAATAAATGGCTGAAATAAGGCTGTATCCCTCTTTCTGAGAGAAGGGATCATTTCACACATAATTGAGAAAAAGGATGGTTGGGAGGTAGAATAGAAGGTGATTTTGAAATACCTACCATGTACTGGTGAGTCACTATCAGAGTAACAATAAAAGAAAATATGAAAATAAGGTTTTAGTGAAATATAAAGAATTTGATTTGGACATGATGAGCATAAAGATCTGTGGTACAGAGTGATGAAAATATTAACAATTTGATACGGAGTTCAAGAAAGAGATGAGAGATACAGATTATAGGTAAAAAGTCCTATTAAATATGTTTAGCAAAATTAACAGTAAACTTTTCTTCCCCTTTAATCCCCCCGATATATTTTATTAATACCACAAAGATTATTTGAAATTTAATAGCATGGTCATTTTAACCAAAAATAATGTGTCATCTATCATAACTCTTCAAATCCAGATGTTAAAATAATGTACCCTGGATAAAAAATAATAATCTTTACTTCTTTTTTTTGGTTCAAAGAATCTATGTCTATTATATATAAATTATTTTATGTTAAAAGTAAATGGAAATATTTGCTATTATATTCAGTTTCACATTGCTTATTGCGCTTTGCTTTCAAATGAAGAGAAATATTGTTTTGGGTATAGGGAATAATCCTGTTCCATGTGGGAACTATATTATTTGCAAAGTGTTGCAATGATATATATTGGGTTCTGAACAGGATTATGGGGCATATATGCTTTCCTGATTTTCCCAGTAACACATGAAATTCTTTAGTTGTTTTTTCTTTTTTCCCTTGCTAGCAGCCCTATATTTTAGAAAATTCCAATTAAGACCCTTTCTTCTAATTTATAAGCAGCTGAAAATATTGAATTTCCCTAAAGATTTAAACTTTTTCAATCATCAGAATGCATTTATTAGTGGTTCAACAAAGTATCTTACTTTTCTACATGATTTTAAAATAAGAACTACTTCCAACAGAAGTAATACAAGTGACATTTCAGCAAGTTCTGTGCTGTTGAAATGAACTAAGAAATGGGAATTTTAATGGGAAAAAAATGTCTTTTAGAAATACACCCATGGCTTCCTTTGTTATATTTGCTTACTAGGAAAGATTTAAAGGATTGGTGGAATGAATATAGAGAAAAGAACATTCTCATTTATAGGCAAAAACATTTTAAAAATTCCTGTTCATGATTTCATATAAAATCAATATACAGTTCTTTGAAGATTAAAAAAATATATATCCTAATTACAACAAGGTAAAGAACACATTCCAAAGAGTAACTTTCTGGATCAAAAAAAATTACTTTTTTTCCAAAAATTCATGAGCTTATACTTTGATTAAAAGTAATTGAATCTATTTTTACCTTTCTCTCTCTCTCTCACTCTTTATTTTACTTTTTTCTTTTTATTTATTTATTTATTTTTAAAGATTTTATTTATTTATTTGAGAGAGAGGATGAGAGGAGAGAGAGAGCACATGAGAGGGGGGAGGGTCAGAGGGAGAAGCAGACTCCCTGCTGAGCAGGGAGCCCGATGCGGGACTCGATCCCGGGACTCCAGGATCATGACCTGAGCCGAAGGCAGTTGCTTAACCAACTGAGCCACCCAGGCGCCCTACTTTTTTCTTTTTACCTGTGACTCCCTTTACCTATTTCTCTTACCCTCCAACCCTTCCCTTCTGGTAAACTACATTTTGTTTTCTGTATCTATGGGCTTGTTGTTTTGTTTAGATTCCACATATATAAGAGAGATCATATGGTATGTGTCTTACTCTGTCTGACTTATTTCACTTAGCATAATATCTCAAAGTCCAACCATGTTGTTGCAAATGGCAAGATTTCATTCTTTTTAATGGCTGAATAATACTCCATTATGCGTGTGTGTGTATGTATATGTGTGTGTGTGTATATGTGTGTGTGTGTGTATGTGTGTATCACAATTTCTTTAACCATTCATCCTTCAAGGATCAACAATCTCCTTAAAAACTTAGATCGTTTTTGTGTCTTGGCTTCAATGAACATGGATGTGCAAATATATTTTTGAGTTAGTATTTCTGTTTCCTTCAGATAAATACTCAGAAGTAGAATTGCTGGTTCATATGGGAGTTCTATTTCTAAATTTGGGGGGAAAGCTCCATACTGTTTTCCATAGTAGTTGTACCAATTTACATTCCCACCAACAGTGCACTCTGCACATACCCACCAACACTTGTTATTTCTTGTCTTTTTGATAATAGTCATTCTAACAGGTGTGAAGGGATAGCTCACTGTGGTTTCGATTTGCATTCCCCTAATGATGAATGATGTTGAGCATCTTTTTCTGTACTCATTGGTAACCTGCATGCTGTCTTTGGAAAAATGTCTACTCAGATCTCCTGACCAGTGATTAATTGAATTTTTTCCCCTATTGAGTTGTATGAGCTCTTTATATATTTTGGATATTAACCCCTTATTAGATACATGATTTACAAATATTTTCTCCCATTCAGTAGGTTGCCTTTTCATTTTGTTGATGATTTCTTCTGCTGTGCAGAAGAACACTAGCACTGGCCCCTTCTGCCCTTACTTCTGAATCTACACTAGAGTATTCTATACATTTGATATATGTAATGGTAGTTGTCTGAGGTATTAAAATAAGTTTGAAGATGATACTTTGCCAGATACTGTTGCACAGTGGAGATTTTTTTTTTTTTGAAAACATGAATTGTTAAAGTATGTAACAATGGTAAACAAACAAATAGTGAAAGAAGTAAAAAAAAAAAAAACTTGTAGAATATAGCCAAATTAATTCTTTTTAATTACGGGGGAGGGAGGATCTGTACTGTTATACTTCTGAACATACTTATTAAATGTTTATATGTTAGAAACAACCAATTTAAATATATATGCTGTTTATATTAGTAAGTTTGAAAATTAAAATTCCTGGGGGTGCCTGGATGGCTCAGGGGGTTAAGTGTCTCCTTAAGCTGAGGTCATGCAGGTAATGATCCCAGGGTCTGGAATCAAGCCTTGCCTCAAGCCCATGATCATCAGCAGCATCTGCTTCTTTCTCTCTACCACACCGGTTAGCGAACAAATTTGTCAGAAGAATAGTTCAAACTCTGGGAAGCATAAATGGTTGTGTTTGGATCAAGGGGATAGCAGAGGAAGATTCCAAATAATATGTGAGGGAAAGATATTCCAGAACTCCTTACAAGATGAGCAAGGAAGGGAGACAGAAAATATCATGACCTGTTTAAGAAACAAAATATTGTTGATGCATATAGCAAATGATGGGTAATGAGAGGAATACGGAAAAGAGGAAAGTAGGATCATAAGGTCCCATCATGGAGAACTTTTAATATTGGATTTTACTCAAAAGATAAATGGTAGCCACAAAATATAAGGTGAGGAGAAATAACAGGGCAAGAATTATACTTCAGATATTTATTCTAAGCAATGGAGAGGATGGGTCCGAGGAAAACAGAAAAACCAGATGAGAAGATGTTTTAAAAGTCCAGGCAAGGAGGGGAAAAAATGGCTGAGGAGTAGGGGCCCCTATTCCAACTGGTCCATGGAATTGAGCTGGATATCTACCAGAACACTCTGAACACCCACGAAATCAGCCTGAGATGTAAGAAGATCTGGATCTCTACAAACAGAATATCGCAGGCGGTTGGTTTCAAGGTATGGAGCAGGGAGCCTTGATTCTGCGTGCAGATATCGGAGGATAAATGGCAGCGGGAGAGAGCCTGGCCATGGGGAACCTACATTGCCGGTGAACTCCTGCCCTCGGGACAGGGCATAGACTCGCAGACTGGTAGTGGCAGGGAAAGGACTTTATCTTTTTTTGGGGGGGGGGGGAAGGACTTTAGATAGAAACCAGAGTGACAGGGTCACGCATGCGAACTGAGTTAGGCTGGCGGTTTTAGAGGCACAAAGGGCAGAGACACACCCCGACATGGAGGCAGGACTGGGAGCACTGGGGAGGGGCGCACAACTCAGGCTGCTGCAGTTTATAGCAGCACAGACAAAAACGCAGAGACTGTGGCCTGGAGAGTTCACTGAAGAACAGATTGTGATCTCTCTGCTCTGATGCAGAGGGTTGGAAATGGTCTCTTCTGCTCTGACTCTCTGAAGAGATGCAGAAAGCCACTAGGGAAAGCCGCCAGAGAACAAAAGCCCCAAAAAACCAGTTCACACTGAGCCCGTCCCCTGCCACAGGAGGGCAGGGCAACTCTGCCCAAACAGGGTTGCCTGAGTAACAGCGTGGCAGGCCCTTCCCCCAGAAGATAGGCTGAGAAAACAAGAGGCCAGCAATCCTAAGGTCCCAAGAAAACAGGTTCATCTTGCTTGGGTTCTGGTCAATAATTTGGACTCTATACATTCCCTCAAATACCCATCAACAGAATGACTAGGAGGAGGAGCCCCCAAAATAGGAAAGACTCAGAGATTATGACTTATGCTGCAGATTTACAAATGGATGCAGATATAACCAAGATGTCGGAGATGAAATTCAGGCTAGCAATTGTGAAGACAATACCTAGAATGGAGAAATCAATTAATGGCAACATAGAGTCTCTAAGGGCAGAAATGAAAGCTGCATTGGCAGAACTTAAAAATGCTATCAATGAGATCCAATCGATTCTAGCTAATCTAACAGCTAGCGTAAGTGAGGCAGAAGAACGAATTAGTGACCTGGAAGACAATTTAATAGACAAAAAGGGAAAAGAAGAGACCAGGGAAAAACAACTCAGAATCCAGAATCCATGAAAATAGAATCAGAGAAATAAGTGACATCATAAAGCATTCCAATGTCAGAATTACTGGAATCCCGGAGGGGGTGGAGAGAGAGAGAGGACTAGAAGATATATTCGAGCAAATCGTAGCTGAGAACTTCCCTAATCTGGAGAATGAAACAAACATTTGTGTCCTAGAGGCAGAGAGGACCCCTCCCAAGATCAAGGAAAACAGGCCAACACCCCGGCATGTAATAGTAAAACTCGCAAATCTTAGAACCAAGGAAACCATCTTAAGGGCAGTTAGGGGGAAGAGATCCCTTATGTACAGAGGGAGGAACACTGGAATAACGTCAGACCTATCCACAGAGACCTGGCAAGCCAGAAAGGCCTGGCAAGACATATTCAGGGTACTAAATGAGAAGGACATGCAGCCCAGAATACTTTATCTAGCAAGGCTGTCATTTAGAATGGATGGAGAGATGCAGAGCTTCCAAGACTGGCAGAAACTGAAAGAATATGTGACCAATAAGACAGCCCTGCAAGAAATATTAAGGGGGGGTTCTATAAAAGGAGAAAGATCCCAAGAGTGATATACAACAGAAATTTACAGGGACAATCTCTAAGAACAAGGTCTTCACAGGCAACATGGTGAAAATTAATTGATATCTTTCAATAATCACTCTCAATGTGAACGGCCTAAATGCTCCCATAAAATGGCACAGGGTTGCAGATTGGATAGAAAGACAGGACCCATCCATATGCTGTCTCAAGAGACTCATTTTGAACCTAAAGATACATCCAGACTGAAAGTGAAGGGATGGAGAT
>NC_138372.1:147803057-147886709 GCF_054177405.1 Leptonychotes weddellii
AAAAAAAAAAAAAAAAGTCCACGCAAGAAATGACAACGTCCTGAGACACTGGCTGAAAAAGTGCTAAAAAGGGGGATGGATCTGAGAAATAGATAAAGAACATCTGTCAGGAGGAATTAGTGAAAGAGCGGGTGTGGGGATTGAGAAAAAGTAAGGGGTTTAGGATCATATCAAGGTGAATATGATCATTAGGTGGTTAAATGCATGTGACTGAATTTTTAATCAAATCCCTGAATCAGGGCACACTTTTTCTTAGACAAGGAAGAAATAAGCCATTCCAATCTAATGTACAGAATGTGATGAGAATTCCTGGCTCTCCACATAAAGCATCAGACTGCAGTTTCCTAATTTCTAGTGCATGTGTCCAGTCTGTCATATTTATCCTTCATTCTTCACTCAGTAAGCATTTTTAAAGTATTTACCATGATACTATGCAGCCATAAAAAAGAATGAAATCTTGCTGTTTCCACCAACATAGATGGAATAGAGTGTATAATGTTAAGCAAAATGAGAAGACAAATACCATATGATTTCACTCATATGTAGAATTTAAGAAACAAAACAAATGAACAAAGGAAAAAAAAATGAGACGAACCAAACAATAGTCTCTTAACTATAGAGAACAGATGGTTACCAGAGGAGAGGTGAGTGGGAGGATGGGTGAACTAGGTGAAGGGGATTAAGAGTACACTTATCTTGATGAGCATTGAGTAATATATGGAATTGTTGAATCACTATATTGCACACCTGAAACTAATATGACACTGTATGCTAATTATATTGGAATTAAAAACAAAAAACATTGTTCTCCAAAGATAAAAAGAAACATACACAATAAAGGGTTTACTATGAGTAAGTACCTATTTGATGGCTTTTTCTCCATGTTGCCTGTTCCCATTTTCTATTTTAATTTCTCATTGGTAAACCTGTTAGTGTATGTCAATATTTCCTTTGTGTCTGGACCTTAACCTATTGTCCCTTATTTCTAACCAGACAGATCTGGACATATTTTTCAGATGTTCATTGAATATCAGGAATTATTGCAAGCTTTACCTAGTGCCACTAGTTAATAACTTTTGGGTGGAAAATAGTGGAGAGTCTAGCATTCTCTATTGTCTAGACAGTGATTTGGATCACTAACTCTTCTTTGAAGTATTTTGGTTCTTCTATGCCTTGAGCTAGCCCTCCCGATACGGCTCTCATTTCTCTTGGTCTTCCCCTTAAAGTTTCCTTCAGTGGAAAAATTTCTATATGATCAATGATTGTACTTGAGAAGAGTTCTCATCTCTGTCTATTCTCTACCAGAAAGGGAGGATTCAGGAACACAGATTTACTCTGTGAGAAAAAAAAAATCACATACATTAAACAATGTTAAATAAGGTAACACAAAATATTAACTTATGTGACTTTAGTCCACATTACTCCACACTGGGAAGATTAATGAGAAATTGTCTAGAAGAAAAGTACTCTGGCAGTAAATACATATATATATATTTTTTTTCTTCCTTTTTTTTTGGTCAGATGTTATAAAGTCAAATGAAACAACATTTGGAGAGTAGAACAGAGACCTTTCTCTAAGTCCTGGCTCAGAAATCAATTTCTCTTTTATACTTTCTACATATTTCTTTCTTTTTATATTTTCTAGGAACTTGAATTTGGTAAGTTATATATTTTGATAATGAAATATACATATGTGGGGTGCCTGGGTGGCTCATTTGGTTAAGTGTCTGCCTTCGGCTCAGGTCATGATCCTGGAGCCCCAGGATCGAGTCTCATGTCTGGCTCCCTTCTCAGTGGGGTGTCTGCTTCTCCCTCACCCTCTGTCCTTCCCCCTGCTCCTTCTCTCTCTGTCTCTCTCTCACTCACCCTCTCAAATAAATAATTAAAAAAAATATATACATATGTAGATATATGTGTTTGTGTATATATATTTATATATTTATAAAATATCAACAAGTTGCTGCTATAAATGTCTCACCATCTCATACCCGGGAAAATTTGCAAATGAAGGCCATGCTGCCAATTTTTAAAAATCAGCATCTTTACTAGTGATGTAACTATCATCCAATAGATGATAAATGGTGAAAGCAAAACCCTGAGAAAGCATTTTTGCTGCTCTCCATGGCCCCAGGGGTAGAAAGGCTGATTTCCTTTGCTAGTCGGCCACTTTACTATGGCCAAGGGACAATTTAATGCAAAAGGACAAGCAGTGCCAGGGAGACAGAACTTACGTTCTAACTTGGGAGATCAGTCTTTCTAACGGCACAGCAAACTGCAATCATTAAGAACTCTGGAATTAGAACTGGGGGGTTTAAATCCCAGCTCAAACCACTTACTAGATTTGTGATCTTGGGCAAAGTAGTGACCCTTTAAAACAATTGTAAAATGTAAATAATGCCCTAGCTTGCAACCCTTTTGTAAAGACTAAGGGAGGTCAGAATTAAGAAAAAATTAATTAGGGTCTAGCTCATAGGAATATACAGTAAATGGTAGAATGATCTTTGATAATTTGCTTGCCATAGGAAACTTAGGGATTCCTGAAGTAAACATAAAGTAAGGAGAGGAAAATGTGCAGAAAAAAATTGGAACAGAAATTATCAAGCTGTACATGGATAAATGGGAGATGAAAGTACAAAAGCAAACTAGGCTTATGAGTTTACAGCAAAAGACAATGATGTCTTAGAAATGACACTATAATAATTTGACATCCAGCCTCTTGCAGAGGGAGGATAGTTATTTATGGTGGCAGAAATACATAAAAGCTGTATGAAACAATATGAAATAGGACAGTGAACCAAATGAAATGGAAATAAGATATGAGGATAATACATCAATCTGGTCAGGTCAAAACATGACCAACAAATCCTTAGAAAAGAATAGACAGGTGGTTAGAGACATGGACATTAAATCCACATGGCTCATGTCCAAATTGTGACTTGACTATTTACTAGTTATGTGGTCAAGTACAAGTTACTTAACCTCTCTGTGCCACAGTTTCTTCATCTGTAAAAACTGATTAGTAATAATTCCTACCCCATTAGGAGTGTATAAAGTTTAAATTACAATTAATACAAGTAAATCACTAGATTCATGCTTATATCTATTAATTGCATTATCATATGGTTATCATTACTATTTTTTAAAATGCCCAATTGTATAGATGTCTGAATCACTTGCATATAATTACCCACTTATGCATCTACTCAAAATTTTATCAATAATATCACTTTAAATTATTCTCATAAATGACCTTTCTGTTTAATGTCCACTGAATAAAGCTATTTATTTTTTATTTTTTATTTTTTTAAGATTTTATTTATTTATTTGAGAGAGAATGAGAGACAGAGAGCATGAGAGGGAAGAGGGTCAGAGGGAGAAGCAGACCCCCCGCTGAGCAGGGAGCCCGATGTGGGACTTGATCCCAGGACTCCAGGATCATGACCTGAGCCGAAGGCAGTCGCTTAACCAACTGAGCCACCCAGGCGCCCTAAAGCTATTTATTTATAAGCCTTTTTCTCTCTGCTAGATTATTAGGTCTTGGAGTTCATTCAGCAAGGCTTTTATATCTCTGAATCCTTATTAAAATAGTTCCCAAGCTTAGCTGTACATTAGAACCCCCTAGGGAAACTTAAGAATGCTAATTTCTGTACTTACTATAGATGAATAAACTCAGATTATCTGGAGGAAGAGATGTATTATTAAAGTAACCCAGGTGATTTTAATGTGCATTCATGAGTAAAGACCTGGTGTTTTGCAAGAGTATTGATATATACTTTATGTCCTTCTTTCTTTCAACCAAAACTTAAGTGATTTACAAAGATCAATCTATCATCTATTTATCTATCTATCTATCTATCTATCTATCTATCTATCATCTATCTGACAGGAAAGTTTGACACTCAGGAAGCAATAATAAATGCCTCTGATAAATATATCAGTCAGGAACTTGCAAGCAACCAATGGCACACTGAACCTGAGTGGGGGTAGAGTTTGACAAAACTGACAAATAGTGCAGTTCCTCTGGGCTATGAACATACATTTCCCTTCTCTCTAGTGCATCAATATTTTATTTACCCTTCCACTACTAGGTGATACTGCAAGTAAAACTCATCAAATATTTGCTACTAATCTTCTATAAAATAGAAACATTTTTCCAGAATGCAAATCAATTATCTCCTTAACATACTATTTAATTCACCCAACATTTCTTTTTCATAGTGAGGCTTTGTCAAGGAAAGTAGTACAACATTGATTTGCATTTTAGCATCAAGTCATTATCTTTTGGTGGACTTCTCAAACATGGTTAATAAACTAGTTCTTGGAGTAGCACCATACAAGATTCCTTACATCAGCATGAGAATTTGTTGAACATGTCCCAAGTAAAAACGATTATGGAAAAATCATCTAACTCTATACAGTTGTAAAGTGCTTATATCTGTATATACATACACACACATATATATATACACACATATATTTTTTATACATATACTTTTGTTTTTTATTTACACATAATTGGCATTCCCAGCCTTCCATAGTTGATAATCATCTGACCAAAATAAAAATATGTAACATAACCTAGAAATCAATGAATAATATTTTAAGCCTATTATTCTCATGTGCAACTGAACTAGAATGAATCAAAATTAAATTAGATTTCTACCAGAAGAAAGTTCTACATTAAAGATAAATAGTAGGGGCGCCTGGGTGGCTCAGTTGGTTAAGTGTCTGCCTTCAGCTCAGGTCATGATCCCAGAGTCCTGAGATCCAGCCCTGCATCGGGCTCCCTGCTCTGCGGGAAGCCTGCTTCTCCCTCTGCCTCTGCTGCTCCCCCTGCTTGTGTTCCCTCTCTCTCTGTCTCTCTCTCTCTGTCAAATAAACAAATAAAATCTTTTTTTAAAAAAAAGATAAATAGTAAAGTGAAGGAGACAATTTTATTAATAATAACATAGCACGGAAATGCATTTGTAAGTTTTCAAATTATTGCAAATATTATTGAAATACAAAACAATCTGTCTTTGAATTTTCAACATATTTCAGGAGGAAAGAAAGATGGAATGATGAAGGAAGGAATGAAGAAAGGAAAGAAGGAAGGAAGGAAGGAAGGAAAGAAAGAAGGAAGAAAGGAAAACTTGGCTCCTTCAAGTAAACCATATTTCAGGTTCAATGGGTGTTGCTTCTCAGACATCATTAAACTAGTTCTTGGAGTAGCACCATACAAGATTCCTTACATCAGCATGAGAATTTGTTGAATATCTCTCAAGTAAAAACAAAATACTCAAAAACCTCCCTTTGTCCTACATTTCCCTCCAGCTATTATCCTTTTACAGAGTTGTCTGTATTTGTTGCCTCTAATTCCTTTTTTACCAACCACATATAAAGGCATCCCAATCATGTTTTGTCAAGGTCACTCATTCAGCCAAATCACTAATCAATTTTTAGTCTTCATCTTTCTTGTTTTCTCGGTAGTGTCTGACATTCTATGTCTTCTGTGGCAACCTCTACTCTAAGCTATTGATTCATATACCCTATTACCTACTCCATACACCTACTTGGATATCAGTGGGCATCTCAAACTTACTATATGTAAAACATAATTTTTGATTTTTGTTCCTGAACTTGCTCTTTCCACAGTTTTACTTCTCATAGTTATCACTTGTTCTAATCTGCAATTATCTCTCTCCTGAACTCTTGAAACAGCCATTCAACTACTCTCCCTGTTTCGATGTTTGCCTTCTCAAGATGTTTTCTCAACACACAAACCAAAGCTATCCTTAGAAAATATAAAATACATGATCACTCTTCTGTTCAAAATCCTACAATGACCTCCCAATTCTGAGTATAAACCAAACCCTATTAAGACCCATTTGATTTAAACAGCACTTCCTCTACTTTAGTCACTCTGTGATCCTCTCTTAGACCACTCTTCCTTTCAGACACCACAAAGACCACAAAGAACATTGTGTTGTACTATGAAAATGTTGTGGGTTTTTTTGTTGTTGGTTTTAGCCACTTTCCAGAGACACTTAAAAGGCAATTACACCTCACATTTCAAAATTCCCATCATCAATTAAAAACATGGTGCTAAATTTTAGATCATATGAATATTATGGAAATATTAGGAAAGATTTGGATATCATATTTATAAGCTTTTATTATTCATTCCATATCTGTAATCTTCAGCAGACATAATTGGCCAATATTTCTAATGAGTTGCACCTGAGAAAATAAAATTTTATAACTTTTCTAGAAGGGGGGAGGGGCAGAGGGAGCGGGAGAGAGAGAATCTCAAGCAGGATGCATGCCCAGCATGGAGCCCCATGTGGGGCTTGAGCTCAGGACCCTGAGATCATGACCAGAGCCAAAATCAAGAGTCAGATGCTTATCCAACTGAGTCACCCAGGTAATCCACAGAAATTAAAATTTTAAATGAAATTTCACTTAAGCAGATATTTTGGTTGTCTTTTAATATATTCCCATTTGGCTTTTTCAGAGTAAATAAAAGACTTATTTTTTCTACTAGAATTATTTTAAAAAATGGTATTTTCTGCTGGACTGGTGGGGGGTGGGGGGTGGGAGGGATGGGGTGGCTGGGTAATAGACATTGGGGAGGGTACGTGAGCACTATGGTGAGCACTGTGAATTGTGTAAAACTGTTGAATCACAGACCTGTACCTCTGAAACAAATAATACATTATATGTTAAAAAAAAAAAAAGATAGTAGGAAGGGAGAAATGAAGAGGGGGAAATTGGAGGGGGAGATGAACCATGAGAGACTATGGACTCTGAGAAACAAACTGAGGGTTCTAGAGGGGAGGGGGGTGGAGAGATGGGTTAGCCTGGTGATGGGTATTAAAGAGGGCACGTACTGCATGGAGCACTGGGTGTTATATGCAAACAATGAATAATGGAACACTACATCAAAAACTAATGATGTAGTATATGGTGATTAACATAACATAATAAAATAAAATAAAATAAAATAAAATAAAATAAAAAAATGGTATTTTCTTGCAATTATGGAAACCATATTTCAGGTTCAATGGGTGTTGTCTTACTCATTCATTGTAAAATAAGCTGTAAATATGCACTTAACCAGTTCTAAAATATCCATCATTATTTTGTTACTCAATTACAATTCTGCTCATTCATCATTTTAAGTATAATATCAGAAGCCAAATTTATTGATTGCATTTATTTTTTAGAAGGAACACGGTTATTGGGAAAAGACTGGAAAGTAAGGAAACCCAAAATTCAGTCATTTCCTACCTGAAACAGCCATTTGACTCTGACCAATTTACTTACATTCTCTGGTGTCCTGTTTTATCATCTGTGAAGTAGCGGTTTCAAATTGATGAATTAACTGTAAGATCTATGTCACTCTAAATGTCAAGATTATATGATCATGTCTGAGCAAAATGGTGGCTATCTGATCCTGAACCTCTCTTGTAATGCCCCTTAAAACTATACAAATAACCAAGGATGAAAATAAAATGATGCATGGCCTATGCCTTCAGAATACTACATCCCCCACTTATCTGTAAATAAAGAAAGAAAAAATCCTACAGATTCCACTTGCATGACTGAATATAGAGCATAGGAGGGGAATATTAAGGCAGATTAGAAAAGTGGAGTAGAAGGGATAGAGGACATAAACAAAGCATAGGCAAAATCATCCCATAAAGGGAGTCAAATACTAAGTGCCAAAACTAAACACAGTACTGAGACTTGGTAGTTCACAACAATAAGTAAATGCAGGGGATTTAAAAGGTCTGGGGCTAGAGTTAGCAGTCTCGGAGAGCATTAATTATGAAGCAGATACACATATATATTGAAAGGGTAGTACTCATGGGAAATGAGGCAGTGAAGGATAATAATGAAAAAAATGGGGGAAAAAATGAAGAACCCCAAAGCAACAACAACAACAACAACAAAAAGACATGCCAACCCTTCTCTTACCTTCATCAGCATAATCCATAAAAAAAATTCTAAAGAAGAAGAAAAAAAAGGGCATTCTCAAGCTAGGAACGCTGTCCATAAAATGAATAGAAATAGGAAAAAGCCTATCTATATGAAACTACAGTGATAAATCAGAAATGGGAGTCAACGCATTTCTGATGATAAAAATTTTCACTTAAAAACACCATGGAGAGGGCGCCTGGGTGGCTCAGTTGGTTAAGCGACTGCCTTCGGCTCAGGTCATGATCCCGGAGTCCTGGGATCAAGTCCCACATTGGGCTCCCGGCTCGGCGGGGAGCCTGCTTCTCTCTCTGACCCTATCCCCTCTCATGCTGTTTCTCTCTCTCTCTCTCTCAAATAAATAAATAAATAAAATCTTTAAAAAAAAAAAAAAACAACACCATGGAGTTAAATAAAATTGTAATACAACACCCCAAACTAAATTAATTATACTCTAACAAGAAACAAGGGATATAAAAATCTCCTTGCATCAGAAATATGAATAGCAATATAAGTGGACATAAAACAGATTATAATGAAAAAAAGCTTTAACTCAGGTAAGAGACAGAAGAAAATGATAAAATTATGATAGAAGTGAAGATAAATTATAAGGTGCCCAAGGAAGGAAGATTCAAATAAAAATTTTACAAAGGATATTAAATAAAAGTAGGAAAAAGAAAAACTCATGGGAATGAAAATGAAATAAAGTAAAATGGATTCGAGAAATAAAGCAGCTGAAATGGAAGACAGATAAGTAACATAATGTACTATCCTTGAAGGAGGAAATCAAAACAGTGCAAGAGAACTAGTATGCACATGTATAATTTAAGAAAATTTCCAAAGATAAAAGAAGCCTCACAGGATGTAAAATCAATGTACAGACGTCTGTTGCATTTCTATATACCAATAATGAAGCAGGAGAAAGAGAAATTAAGGAACTAATCCCATTTACAACTGCACCAAAAATGATAAGAAACCTAGGAATAAAACTAACCAAAGAGGTGAAAGACTTGTACTCTGAAAACTATAAAACACTTATGAAAGAAATTAAAGATGAAACAAAGAAATGGAAAGATTTTCCATGCTCATGAATTGGAAGAACAAATATTGTTAAAATTTATACTATACTACTCAAAGCAATCTACACATTTAATGGAATCCATATCAAAATACCAACATCATTTTTCACAGAGCTAGAACAAACAATCATAAAATTTGTATGGAACCACAAAAGACTCTAAATAGCCAAAGCAACCTTGAAAAAGAAAAGCAAAGCAGGAGACATCACAATTCTGGCTTCAAGTTATATTACAGACTGTGGTAATCAAAACAGTATGGTAATGGCACAAAAATAGATACATAGATCAATGGAACAGAGTAGAAGACCCAGAAATGAACCAACAACTACATGGTCAATTAATCCTCAACAAAGCACGAAAGAATATTCCAAGGGAAAAAGACAGTCTCTTCAACAAATGGTGTTGGGAAAAGTGGGCAGAAACATGCAAAAGAGTGAAACTAGACTGGACACAAAAATAAATTCGGGATAGATGAAAGACCTAAATGTGAGACAGGAAACCATAAAAATCCTAAAGGAGAACACAGGCAGTAACTTCTTTGACCTCAGCCATAGCAACTTCTTACTGGATATGTCTCTTGAGGCAAGGGAAACAAAAGCAAAAATAAACTAATGGAACTTCATCAAAAGAAAGTTTCTGCACAACAAAGGAAACAATCCACAAAACTAAAAGGAAATTTACAGAATGGGAGAAGATATTTGCAAACAAGATATCTGATAAAGGGTTAATATCCAAAATCTATAAAGAACTTATAAAACTCAACATCCAAAAAGCAAATAATCCTATTAAAAAATAGGCAGAAGACATGAATAGACATTTTTCTAAAGAAGACATACAAATGGCCAACAGACACATGAAAAGATGCTCAACATCACTCATCATCGGGGAGATACAAATCAAAACTACAATGAGATATCACCTCACATCTGTCAGAATGTCTAAAATCAACAACTCAAGAAACAACAGGTATTGGTGAGGATGTGTAGAAAGGGGAATCCTCTTGCACTATCGTGGGAATGCAAACTGGTGCTACCACTCTGGAAAACAGTATGGAGTTTTCTCAAAAAGTTAAAAAGAGAACCACCCTACAATTCAGTGATTGTACTACTAGGTACTTACCCAAAGAATACAAAAATACTAATTCAAAGAGATACATGCACTTCAATGTTTATAGCTGCATTATCTATAATAGTCAAATAATAGAAACAGCCCAAGTTTCCATTTACTGATGAATGGAGAAAGAAGAGGTGGGATATATCTAATGTATATATATAATGGAATATTACTCAGCTATAAAAAAGAATGAAATCTTACCATTTGCCATGACATGGATGGAGCTAGAGAGTATTAAGCCAAATAAATCAGTCAGAAAAAGACAAATACCATATGATTTCACACATATGTGGAATTTAAGAAATAAATGAGCAAAGTGGTAAAAAAAAAAAGACACACACACACACACACACGAAGAAACACTTTTAACTACAGGGAATAACCTGATGGTCACCAGAGGGGAGAGGGGTGGAGGAATGGGTGAAATAAGTGATGGGGTTTAAGGCGTGCTCTTGTAGTGATGAGTACCAGGTGTTGTATGGAGATGCTGAATCACTATATTGTACACCTGAAACTAATATTATACTGTATGCTACCTAACTGGAATTAAAAATAAACAAACAAACAAACAAACAAGCAACAGAAGCCTCAAGTCTAGACTTGAAAGGAAGTACTGGGTCCCAGAGAAAACTGATCTTGTACAGTTACATCTGAGAAAAATTCTAATGAATCTTTCAGTTAGACAAACAAACTAACAAAAAAGCAAAATAAAATCCTTCAGGGCTTCCAGGCCAAAAGTTGGAATAATGCACAAAAGCAAAGGAATTAGACTTGTACCAGATTTTTTCAAAACAACATGCAAAGTAAGGCAACAGTATTTTCAAGAAACTTACAGGAATAAAATGCACTCATAGGATTTTATGTCTATATAGACTGTTTCCTGAGGAAAACATCTATAAAAATCAGTCTTGAGGGGCGCTTGGGTGGCTCAGTGATTAAGCATCTGCCTTCGGCTCAGGTCATGATCCCAGAGTTCTGGGATTGAGCCCCGCATCGGGCTCCCTGCTCCGCGGGAAGCCTGCTTCTCCCACTCCCACTCCCCCAGCTTGTGTTCCCTCTCTCACTGTGTCTCTCTCTGTCAAATAAATAAATAAAATTTTAAAAAAAAATCAGTCTTGAGCATGAACTGTTGTAATATTTTACACATGTGTCCTTCTACAGATGCATTAGGATAGGAGCTTTGTCTGAGAGATGATTGGTAAAATTTTGGCAAATAAGTGACTGTGAGAAATTAATATTTTAATTTTAAAACTTAGATTAAAATAACGGTATATATATATCATATTTTCTGCCAACATGAGGAAAATGCAGCAGCAACCACCACCTCCACAACAATGGGAGAATTTAGATTGAACTTCCAGGAAAGCAAGACAGTTTTTCTTGCTTTTGGATCCAAGGTATTTTGAGGCTACATACCCTCCATACGTCCTAGTCCTCTTACTGTAAACATTCTAAGCACACCTTATTTTCTAATTAAAAGAAAACTGAAGCCATCAGGTATGAAAACTGATACTTCTTGATTCTTTCCTCCACTCCATACCTATAAGTTCATTTGCATTCAAACTCATTATTATACATTTACTTCTTATATCTGACAGCATGTCTATTCCTGCTCATGATTGCTCTCCATCTATGCATTTGATTTGGGGTCTTACAATTTTCTCAGGGACACTTGGGTTCATTGTTGAGTTTCCAGTTACCTAACAGCCACCAAATCTACAAACATTTCTATTTCAAATGTGTAACACATCTCTGAATTGTGAAGCTTATACTATAACATACTAACATACATTCTAATCACCACATTTTAGCTGAAAATAACTACTTGTTCCTCAAATCTTCCCACTAGAGTGTCCCATACTATACAACTAGGTTCCTGAATAAAAAGCTCAGATCTCTTTGAGTTCCAGTTGTACATTAACAGTTTCAATTTGATATCTTACAGTGAAGTTATATGTAACAAGCCTAAATCAATTTTATTTCTCTACTTTCCCATCTGATCTTCCTTTCCTATACCATATTTCCTTAATGTCACAGCTGTCCACCCAGTCACTCAAGCAGAAAGCTGGACATTATCTTTGGTTATCCCCTCTACTTCAACTCTGCTCTCACAATATCTGTTTGGATTCTAGGGATGGCCAATTTTGTCCTTTAAAGGTCTCCAGATTCTGTTGTCTTCTCAACTGCCATTATGTTGGGTTTGGGCTTATCTCTTTTCTGGATGATTAAAATGTCTTTTTTTAATTCACTTTCTCCCTCTAATCCCCATTCTATACAATTGCCAAATATATATCATAGAATATTCCTGTCACCAAATTATTTTTCTTAGGAAAATAAATCATAAGCTTATAGATAGAAACTTCAAACTGGCTATGATTTAGCTGATGAGAATTTAAACTGTTCAGAAAGACATATTTGTTTTCATTTACTTTTGCTGTGTTGCTGTCTAAATCTCATCATCTAGGCTAGGTCAAATTTCCAAATCTCATTATAGAAGGCAAATTTTATAGGGTGTCTTGCAATTTTCCATTTTGTTGGACCTTGATCTCCTCCTATCTGCATATCTAAAGGTGATCTCTCCCAAAATGGGAAAATTGCTTTAAAACACATTGTAAGCAGCAGATTGGAGATAATGTGAGCTTGACCAAAAATCCTATTATATATTCTTGAATGTTAGTGAACATTTAAATTAATTTAAAAAAATTATGCATCAGTCTTAAAGCAATGAACATTACACTGTTTTATTACATTTCCCTCAGAATTCTTTGTCTGCTAATTCTACAACATGACTGAGAAATATGCCCTTGGGTAAGGATTATTATTTGATTCACTGGTGTAAAGACTGATGATAAGAATGTAATTTAATTTATTTCAAATCTCATCCTACATTTTTATTGACCTTCCAACCTGTTCTGTAAAAGGACCCTAAACATAACTGTGGCTTTGGATCTGATGATTTAGTATGTGAACAGACTTTGCACATTTGTTGGTATTTTATTTTTCCACTTTCATTTGCTTCTTTTAAGCTCAAAGAATCAGATTGTCAGAAGGTTATACATTTTTTTCCTAACCCAAATAGGGAGATGTTACACCCCAAAATATAAGACATGCAAATATGATCACACAACATCTTTTTAAATATGTGCAAAAATTCAGAAAACTTTTCCAGGCTTTGTCAGTTTCTTTACATAAGTAGAAGGAAGATGAAATTTCCTTTCCCACATAATTTCACAGCACACAAACCATGAACAGAAAAAAAAAATATATATATATATGCCTCATGTAAACAGATATTGGCTGCCAGTGTAATTTTCTATTTTACACTCCATTTTACAGTGTATGTGTTGTTGAATTTGTATAATTGTATGAGTCATTTCATTCTGTTCAGGACATCCATTTAATGTTATCTTAAATTCATATACTGATTGGTGCTTAATTAATATTCATTGTTCATGATGCTTTTTATGAACCATAAAATTGGCAGCACATATAGACAACATGATTATTTTTAAAAAGCATAAAGCAAGATATTTATAAAAAGATCATTCAATCCAACTATCTATTATTTTTCAAAGGAACATAAGAAAATACATTTTCTTCTGTTTGAGGGACTGCTTTGAAAATGCCCCAACTTGATGACCACTGTACTTGGCTTCACAACTGAATTAAAGAGAGATAAAATATTCTATCTCCTTATTGCTACCAGAAATATATCAAGCAGAAAAATGATAATACTTTTATTTTGAGTAGTTTTGCAAGTCAATTTGAGTCAAAGTTTTGCCTCTGAAATAAACTTAATGTAGTCTGAAATGTTGTGAAGACTATAATCAATATGAATGACAGTTCAGGGCACTGGCCAGAATATGCTGCTTTACTGATGCCCTCAGAAGGTTGGTGTTTTCCTTCCTGCCTTCCTTCCTTCCTTTATTTTTTTTAGCCTAGAAAGCAGCCATGGAAGTTGAGTAGTAGACTAAATAAGAAAACTATATTAAATAGATCAGTGGGATTAACCACTTAAAGCTTTCAAAACTTTTATTAATACAAAATACTATCATTTTACAAATATTTTAGGTATCTTTGGGAGTACTATTAGGTTCTATTTTAAATTTTTAATTAAAAAAATAATAATTTTTACTTTTTGGAGAAGTTTTTGGTTGACAGCAAAATTGAGCAGAAAATAGAGTTCCCTTAGACCCTCTGCCAACACACACACACACACACACACACACACACACACAGCCTCCCTCACTACGGGCATCCTGCAACACAATAGTATATTTGTTGCAACTAAAGATTTACAGACACATCATCCTCTGAAGTCTTTAATTTACATTAGGGTTCACTCTTGGTGTTGCACTTTCTGTGGGTTTTGACAAGTGTATAATGACATATATTCACCATTGTAGTAGCATACAGAATAGATTTACTGCCCTAAAAATCCTCTGCATTCTTCCTATTCATCCCAACCTGTCCCTAACTCCCGGAAGCCACCTATCTTTTCACTCTATCCACAGTTTTGCCCTTCCCAGAATGTCATATAGTTGGAATCATACAGTAGCTTGCCTTTTTAGATTGGCTTCTTTCACTTAACTAATATGCATTTAAGTTTCTTCCATGTCTTTTTGTGGCTTGATAGCTCATTTCTTTTTAGCACTAAATAATATTCCATTGTCTAGATATATCACAGATTATTTATTTAACCATCTATTAAAGAACATCTTGGTTGTTGCAAGCTTTGGTAATTATAAATAAAGCCACTATAAATATACATGTGCAGTATTTATGTTAACATAAGTTCTCAATTCACTTGGTTAAATACTAAGGAGTATGATTGCTGGATTATATAATACGAATATGTTCAGTTTTGTAAGAAACTGCCAACTGTCTTCCAAAGTGGCTGTACCGCATGCCCACCAACAATTAATAAGGGTTCCTGTTGCTCCACAGCCTCACCAGTATTTGGTGTTGTGTTTTGGATTTCAGTCATTCTGATAGGTGTGTAGTGGTTGTTTTAATCTATAATTCCCTGACCACATATGATGTGAAGCATATTTACATATGCTTATTTTCCCTCTATATATCTTTTCTGGTGAGGTGTCTGTTCAAATCTTTTACCTATTTTTAAATTGAGATGTTCATTTTCTTATTGTTGAGTTTTAAGAATACTTTGTATATTTTGAATAAGAGTCCTTTCTCAGGTGTGGGATTATTTGCAAATGTTTCCTACCATTCTTTAGCTCATCTTCTCATTTTCTTCACATTGTCTTTTGCAAAGCAGAGATTTTTTAGTTTAATAAAGTTCAGCTTATCAATTACTTCTTTCATGGATTGTGTCTTTGGTATTGGATCCAAAAAGTCATTGCCATACTCAAAGTCATCTAGAGTTTCTCTTAATGTTATCTTCCAGAAGTTGTAGAGTTTTGAATTTTACATTTAGGTCTACGATCCATTTTGAGTTATTTTTGTGAAATATGTAAGGTGTGTGTCCTCATATAGATATTGTATAGATTTATTAGATTTATACAAAAGTATATATAATCTTAGGGGGTGTTAATTTAAGTGGTAATGTGTTTTTAATTTCAAATTCTACTTGTTCACATTAAAATATTCTTCTACATTCAATTTATTTGAAAACAAACTACATAAATATAAGCTGCACTTTCCAGAATATGATAGAAATGTGTTTGAATAATTCACATATTGTGAAATAATAAAATCTTAATATAATGTAAAATTGTATGTAGCTACATAATAAGTATATATTCTATGTAAAAATAATAATAAAAATATAAGGCTTGTTAAGACTTTAAATGCATTCTCTCATTAATTCTCACAACATTCCAGTAAGGTTACAACTATGATTTTTCTCATTTATAGATGAGAAAACTGAGACATCAAAAGCTTAAGATACTTGCCCAATGTCTCCGATGAGCAAGCAACAGAGCTGAATACCATATCATGGGTGACTCAAAATCCATGCTCTTAACACTTGAATGATACCACCTTATTATTAAATGTGACAAATGCCCTCCTGGTCAACTTTCATTTGGTATATTTTGCCAAAATATTTCTATTGTTTCTTTCAATGGAAAGCCTCATTAAAATTTTTTATAGATGTTCCAATCCCTCTTATGTTATTGTTAAAACTCTACATGAAATGAATATACTGTGTGAGTTAAATATTTAAATTCTGTAAACATTCTTGATATTTACAGTGAAGAAGGATATACACAGTAGCATTGAAATAATATTTCCTAGCCAAAAATACTGCAGGTTTTGACTACTATGAACATTCTCATCTCTCTCTCTATTTTCTTACTATATCTTCTTTATTTATTGTCACCAAGTTGTGTCTTCTTTTCTTTTTTTGGAGATAACTCTTTAATCCTCACTTCCTCTTTTCCTTTTCCTTTTAGAAATTATCTCCTTAGGCTAGTTCTACATCATCTTGTTTAGATCACTACAAAAGTTAAGACTATGCGATTTTATTCCAAACTAGCCTGTCTTCTTGAGGGCAGAAGATCTATCTATCTATCTATCTATCTATCTATCTATCTATCTATCTGTCATCTATACATCATCTGTCTATCATCAATCTATCTAAAACATTGATCTCAGTAGTAGTTCAACCAATACTTTTCATTAATATGAGGGCTCTCCTTGTGGAAAATTAGATTATTTAAAAATCATCACACTCTTCCCCACTTTTTGGGGGGTGTGGAGAGGGAAGGGGAGCAGAATCCACTTACCTGACTCTTATACCTGGGCTTGCCAATGTGATTTGATTTGGTCAATGGACTTTAACAAACAAGATGCTAGCAGAGTTATAAAAATGTCTGTATGGTTGAATTTTTATTCTATGCACTTTTGAATTTGTCAAAAGACCATATCTGGGCTAGTTCACTGGTCCCAGAAAAAAAAATGATGCATAGAGCCAAACTCAGCCTACATCAGCCCATGCTCGGCATATATACAGAGTTGTGAACATAAATGATTGTTGTTTAAACTAATGAGTTTGGGGGTGGCTAGCATTACCATTGTGTCCATCAAATGATACAATACCACATTTAGAAAACAAGTCATTTATAAAAATATGTACCACTTTACACATAGTCAGATTGGCCTTATTCCAAAATTCTGAATAAAAACTATCCTGATTTCTCAGTTAAGATAAAAATAACATTGGGGTTTTATTTAATCAAATGAAGAAAAACTTTGTTCTCCTCTATCATTAAAAATCAAGTTCTGAAAACCTAAATACCTCACGTATCTCATATCTTACCTTCTGCTTATAACAGATAAGAAATGACATCTTAGTCTCCAATGTTTCTTCTACTTGCATTGATTCTTCGCTTTGATTTACAATGTATTTTCCAATTAAGGTGGATATCATCAATTATCACCAATATACCACATTTAAAACTAAATGATTATTGGCATTGAGGAAAAAACACATTATTCTCATCAGAAATTGTGATAATTAGATTATTCAATAAAGGTCTTGTACAACCATAAAACTGTATTTGCCAATCAGGCAGCCCAATATGTATCTTGGTTCTATGGAGAAATGCAGTGTGAAGTAATGCAGGACAATGGAAAGTGACCCTATCAGAAGCAATAGTTCATGGTTCCACTTTGGGCTCAGGTCCTACCTAAAGTAACTATGAGAAAAATCAATCTTTCTGGGTCTCAATTTTCTTACATTAGAAGAAATGAGTATATTTGTTTCAATTACCTCAAAAGTCTCTTTCAATTGGAATGTTCTACAATTCAATTTTTATTTTATTTTATTTATTTGAGAGAGAGAGAGAGAGAGAAAGAGC
This sequence comes from Leptonychotes weddellii, assembly GCF_054177405.1. Classification (NCBI taxonomy): domain Eukaryota; kingdom Metazoa; phylum Chordata; class Mammalia; order Carnivora; family Phocidae; genus Leptonychotes; species Leptonychotes weddellii. The sequence goes on from NC_138372.1 coordinate 147,821,032, forward strand.
ACGAGCAGGGGGAGGGGTGGAGGGAGAAAGAAAAGCAGACTCCCTGCTGAGCAGGGAGCCCTACATGGGGGCTCGATCCCAGAACCCTGGGATCATAACCTAAGCCGAAGGCAGATCCTTAACCAACTGAGCTCCCCATGTGCCACTATGATTCAATTAAAAAAAAAAAAAATACCAGTCCTTGTCCTCAAAGTAAAATAGAGAAAACTGCTTACTTGGAAGCTGGTGGGGTGATTATTTGCTTCCATGGGAAAAGTGTATTCATCATGGCTCCTGCACAAAAGCCTGACCTGCTCTTCCTACATCTCCAGCTTCTTCTAGGACTACTCCCCACGTCCCTCTCTGTCCATTCTTATCTTACATCCTGGAATCTTATCTGCTCATCAAAAGGAACTTATCATCTTCATATACTGCATATTGCCCAGCTTCCAGCCTTAGTAACTCCTAATTTAGCCTCAGTTCTCAGTCCAAGTTAACCTCCTCTTCCTTCTCCTTGAAATCTGCATTAAGTGCTTTGTTTCAAAAAGCACATTCTGTTTTTCATTCTTACACATTTGCAATTTTTTTTGTTAAGTGTCATGTCAGTCTTTGTCCCACTAGACTGAAATCAGTGACTAAGTTTCTTATTTTTTGCTATGTATCATGTCCTCTCCACAATGCCTGGCATATAGTTGAAACTCCATGAATATTTTAAAATTGACATTACTATTACTGTTCTTCTGCCACTCATTCTCTTTCTGGGGATGTAGAAACAAAGGGCTTAGTTCCCATAGCAGATCGGGATAAACAAAGTCGAATTTGATATTTTAGGAGTTTTGTGAAGGAACTTGATGTATTGAATGTAAAATAAAATTTAAAAATCCTTTAAGCTAATAAATAGCAAGAACAAAAAGTATAAATCTTATTCTAATATAAAAATTTTCATGAGTCATGCTTAAAAGCCCCCTTTATTCTAAGAGGCAGTTTGAAATGTTATCATGAAAATCCCACACAAAATAGGTGTGACTTTGTAATTTTTTTTAGGAAAGAGAAACCACTTTTTACAGGTTATGAGGTTTCAACAAAGAAAATAAAAATGATGTAAAAAGAAGAGATATCTCAAAAGACACAGTAATGGAAAAACACAAGGATGCTCACTAGTTCAGTGTTGACAGACCATATAGTAAAGTATTAAATCTGGAGTAAATTCTGAGGGAGAGATTCATCTTAAATTTTACACAAAGAACATCCCATTAATTGTATATTAGTTAACTACAGTGAATGGATATCAAGTATAATCTTCTTGGACAGTACAATGAATATATCAATATTTAATTTATCAAACAAGAGAATGTCAGAACTCAAAAGAAATGCAGGGATGATTTCCAATCTCCTTGTTTTAGAGTTATGGAAACTGTCCTTTCAGCAAATATTGAATCAGCGATGCACATGACATGCCCTAGAGGAAAATAGTTATTTACATGAATAAATTTAAACTCCAACCTATTTGTATAAACATTGAAATATAACTCTGTAATACACTAATATTATGTTAGTATATGACAAATTATTTCCTAAGAAACTAGAAACTTCAGTTTTATTTTCAATATAATTAAACATTGTTTTTTATTATTGACAGTATGCTTTTTAAAGAGAATATTAAATCATTATCTAAGTATATTCTATAGATGATTTTGATCTCATTAAGTTGGATTCAGTTGAGTTACAAGACAGGATATGGATGAATAGAAAATATTTGTAAAATGAAACAATGATATGTCTATTCTTTATGTAATTTTATTTCATTAATTTGATTTTCTAGCACTAGAAATCTAAAAAATACACAGGAAGATTTAGGAGATTCATAAATTCCAAAAAAAAGTCTTGAAAGATCCTTATTTATTATTGTTAGTTTCTGCTTTAAAACATATTTTTAGAATTAAAATTTGAAAACCAAGTGTGAGTAATATAGTAATTCTTTCATTTTGAAAGGTGTTTTGGCTTTACACTAATCTCAATGAGCTCTTTTGCAGATTACAATTTGATATATTTATTGAGCTATTCATTTGAATTGTGGTCAGTATTGTGGGGTGCACTAATGGATTGTGAAGGATCTCTGTTTAAATGTACTGACTAAATACACAAAAATGTACACACACAATTAACTCTTTTACCAGATATTATTTCTCCATTAAATAAATATATTTTGATGAAGACTCCTTTTTTTAACTGACTCTAATCAGAAATACAGCAAGGCTTAATTTTTGGATACTACAAATGGTGACTTCTGGAGAAATATCCTAATAAAGAGATGAAAAAATTAATATAAATGGAGCAAAAAAGAAGAAAAAGCTCATATAATTAGAGATAAAGAAGGATGTTTCCAGTTTCAATAAACCTCAGTTTCTTACAAGAACAAGTTAAATTTTCTTAGGCATGTACTGCCAGGATTGAGAAATAAGGGGCTTATTATGATGAATTTTTACTGTGTACCACCTTACATAAGCCTGAGTATTTTATTTATTTATTTATTTATTAAAGATTTTATTTATTTATTTGACAGAGAGAGACAGAGCGAGAGCAGGAGCACAAGCAGGGGGAGTAGGAGAGGGAGAAGCAGGCTTCCCGACTAGCAGGGAGCCCGATGCAGGGCTCGATCCCAGGACCCTGGGATCATGACCTGAGCTGAAGGCAGACGCTTAACGACTGAGCCACCCAGGCGCCCCAAGCCTAAGAGTATTTTAAAGAACAATGGAAAAAATGAATGCAATTGTAAGCGCTTCATTTGTTGTTTAGGTATAAATTTCTGTTTTCATAAACTCTGCTATATCACTGACACTATTGCTTGTAATAGATGTAACCCTCAAAAAAAATTAAATGCTGTGAAGTATAACCACTTTAAAAATAAATTCTGAGATTATTCTTAAAACAATTTTGAACAAAACATTTCTGCTTTTTTGTCAAAAGTTGTTGATCTAAGGGGTGCCTGGGTGGCTCAGTCATTAAGCATCTGCCTTTGGCTCAGATCATGATCCCTGGAATGGTGCTCTGCATTGGGCTCCCTGCTCTGTGGGAAGCCTGCTTCTCCCTCTCCTACTCCCCCTGCTTGTGTTCCCTCTCTCGCGGTGTCTCTCTCTGTCAAATAAATAAAGATTAAATCTGGAGGAAATTCTGAGGGAGAGATTTATCTTAGATTTTACACAAAGAATATCCCACTAATGGTATATTAGTTATATAAACTTAAAAAAAAAAGTTGTTGATCTATGTGATGAATCACTAAATTCTACACCTGAAACTAATATTATACTGTATGTTAACTAACTAGAATTTAAATAAAACTTGAAAAAAATTGCTGAAACATTTCACTCATAATTTTTTTCTTAGCTCTCTCAAAATAATACCATTAAAAATAACACAGCTTACATTAGTGTCCATTTTGAAACACTACTTGATAATTTTAACACAGAAATTTGTTTACACTTTCACTAAGGTACAATTTATAAACAATAAACTGCACATATGTAAAAGGTGCACTTTGATGAATTTTAACATATGTGTACACCGGTGAAACCAACACCATAGTCAAGAAAATGAATATACCTATCACCCCCAGCAGGTAATCATATCTATCTTAGCAAACCATCCTTCCTTTTAGTTCAATACCCAAAAAACAAATAATCTCCCTTCTGTTACTATGAATTAATATTTTCTAGAATTTTATATAAGTAGATTCGTGCAAAATGTATGTTTTCTTTTTTGACTTTTTTTTTTGTGAGCATGATGATTTTGATTTTCATCCATATTGTTGCATGTATTAATAGTTTTTACTTTTTTATTGATAAGTAGTATTCCATTGTGGGGATGTAGCCCATTTTGTCTATATACTCACCTATGGATGGACATTTGGCTTGTTTCCAGTTTGGGGAGATTTTAAACAAATCTGCTATGTATACTTCTTGTTCTAGTCTTTGTCCAGACATTTGCTTTCATTTCTACTGGACAGATGTCTAGGAGTGAAATGGTAGGATTGTATGTTAGGCACGTGTTCAAGAAACTTGCACATGATCTGATGAGCACTGGGTGTTATACGCAACTAATGAATCATTGAATGCTACATCAAAAACTAATGAGGTACTATATGTTGGTTAATTGAATTTAAATAAAAAAAAGGAACTTGGCAAAATATTTTCAAAAGTGGTTATATTATTTTATCTTTCTACTAACAGTGTATCCTAGAAGTCCTGCTGTTCCACTTTCTGAAAGGCAGTATTTTTTAATCTTCACCATTCTAGTGGGCATAGAGTGGTATCTCCTCATGGTTTTAATTTGCAGAGCCTTAATAACAGTGATGGTGAGCATTTTTGTCATACTTCTTAGCCATATGTATCTCTTCTTTCGTCAAATGTCTGGTCAAATTTTTTAACTCAATTTAAATTGGATTCTTCTATTCTATTACTCAATTCTTAAGATTCATTATATATTCTGGAGACAGGTTCCTTCTACATACATATATTTGCAAGTATTTCCTTCCAGTCTGTAGTTTGATTTCATTTTTTTAAACAGTTCCCTTTGATGACCAAATGTTTTTAATTTTGATGAAGTCCAATTTATCAATTATTTTCTTCTTTAATGTCTTCTTGACTTGGGGTGCTATTATAAAATACCATAAACTGAGTGACTTAAACAACAGAAATGGTTTTCTTTCAGTTTCTGAGATTGAGATTCCAATATTAGGGTACCAGCATAGTCAGGTGCTGGTGAGGAGTCTCATCCTGGCTTACAGACAGCTGCCTTCTTCTCTCTGTGTGCTCACTAAGGGTTTTCTCAGTGCAAGTGCTTAGAGAGAAAGAGTAGGCTCTCCGGTGCTTCTTCTTATAAGGATACTAACCTCATTATGAAGATCTCACCCTCATGAGCTCATCTCAACCTAATTACCTCCCTAAAGCCCCATCTTCAAATACCATCATTTTGGGGTTAGGCTTTTAGCATTTAATTTTGTGAGGATATAAATATTTAATCTATAACATATAACATGCTTTTGGTCTTCTAAGAATATTAACCCTAAACTAAGGTAACTATGCTTTACTTCTATGTTTTCTTCCAAAAGTTTTATAGCTTTAGCTTTTATATTTAGGTCTATAATCCATTCAAGTTAATTTTTGTATATGGTATAAGATAAGTGTTGAAGGTTTTTTGTTTTGGCATGTGACTATCCAGTTGTTTCAGTTCTATTTTTTATACCTATTTATATAAAAGACCTCAAATAGCCAAAGCAATCTTGAAAAAAACAAAGCTGGAGGTATCACAAACCCAGCTTTCAAGGTATATTACAAAGCTATAGTAATCAAAACAGTATGGTACTGGCACAAAAATAGACATGTTGATCAATGGAACAGTATAGACAGCCCACAAATAAACCCACACTTATATGGTCAACTAATCTATGACAAAGAGGCAAGATTATACAACGTGGAAAGGACGGTTTTGTTTTTTTCTAGTAAATGGTGCTTGGAAAACTGGACAGCTACATGCAAAAGAATGAAATTGGACCACTTTCTTATACAATACACAACAATAAATTCAAAATGGATTAAAGACCTAAATGTGAGACCTGAGACCATAAAACTCCTAAAAGGAAACATAGCAGTAATCTCTTGGACATTGACCTTAGCAACATATTTATGGATATGTCTCTTAAGTCAAGAGGAACAAGACAAAAATAAACTACTGGGAGTACACCAAAAATAAAAAAGTTTTGCACAGCAAATAAAATCATCAACAAAACAAAAAGGCAATCCACTCAATGGGAGAAGATATTTGCAAATGATACATTTGATAAGGGGTTAATAACTCAACACCAAAACAAAAAAAAAAAAAAAAAAGAAAGGAAAAAAGAAAAAGAAAAAACAATCCCATTAAAAAATGGTAGAGGGCCTAAATAGACATCTTTTTTCCAAAGAAGATATACAGAAGGTCAACAGACACATAAGAAGATATTCCAACATCAGTAATCATCAAGAAAATGCAAATCAAAATCACAAAGAAATATCATCTCACACTAGGGGCACTTGGATGGCTCAGTCAGTTAAGGGTCTGACTCTTGAGCTCAGTTAGGTCTCGATCTCAGGGTTATGAGTTCAAGCCCTGCGTTGGGCTTCATGCTGGGAGTGGAGCTTAACTAAATTAAGTTAGGTGGAGCCTAATAAAAAAAAAATAAGATATAAATATCATCTCACACCAGTCAGAATGGCTAGTATCAAAAAAACAAGAAATAACAATGCACTCCTACATTAATTGCAGCATTATTTACAATAGACAACCTAAATCAAGTGCCCCTTAATTGATGAATGAATAAAAAGATGTGTATACATACACACACAGTGGAATATATCACAAGAATGGATGAGGTCTTGCCATTTGTGACAACATAGATGGACCTAGAGGGTATTATGCTAAGTGAAATCAGTCAGACAGAGAAAGACAAATACCATATGATTTTACTTATATGTAGAATCTAAAACCAAACAAAACTAACGAACAAACAAACAAAAAACAGACAGACTCTAAAATACAGAGAACAAACTACTGGTTGCCAGAGGCAAAGTGGGTGGGGGGATGGGCTAAACAAAGGTATAAAATTCCAGTTATAAAATAAATAAGTCACAGAGATAAAAAGTACATTCTAGGGAATATAGTCCATAATATTGTAATAATGGATGGTGACAGCTGGTGACTACACTTAATTTGGACATTGAGCAATGTACGGAATTGCCAAATCAATATGTTCTACACCTGAAACTAATATAACATTGTACATTGATACTTTAATATAAAAAGTATCAAAAATATTTTACACAATTTTTTCCATTATTCCCATAAAGTTATTTCAGTGATAGCTAAGCAAGAGATATCTCAGTATCAAATTAATCATGTCAAAAGCAAAGAACTGGCACTACTTTCAAATCATCTCAATCAACCTCATAATTGTTCTAATGATTTGAAGACAAAGTAAACTGGGACCAAAACTTAGTTCATAAATAATGGCATTAAGGCACAGACACTAGGATTAATGAAGAATTTTGCCCATTATGGATGCATATTGTTGGTAGAAAGTAATACAAAACTCTAATATTTCTTTTTTTCTTTTCCCCTAAAAAAGCAAAGAACATATTGAATATTATTTATTCAAATGTTACTTTCTATGAGTAGACACTCTCTTAGACCCATCCATAATGTTTTCCAAGCTAATATGCTGTGAAAATAAATAAATATATTTAATTTTGAAAGCACTGATTTGTAATATAGATCTTCCCCTTTTTTCTATGTTGAAAGAACTCAATAGCAAAGAGATGACAGTGTGTTAATCAGGGCTCATTTAGTTATAAGTGATAGAAATTGAACTAGCCATGGCTTAAACAAGAGAAGTTTATAGTCTTATATGATTGGATAAATCAAGGTCTAGTGTTCCCTCCAGATGGTTAGGAGTTTCAATTATGCCCATGGTACTGTTTTCCATTCTTTCCATTTGTTGATCCTGCCTTGTCTCTATTGGCAATTTATTGATACAGGGCAACAAAAGTTGGCCCCCACTAGCACAAGTTAAATGATTCTTAGAGTTTACAATCTCAGAAGAGATTTCCTTTCACCCAGAATCTATATCAATTGCCCTGGGTCCTGGACTGATAACCGTATCAAAGGGAATTTTGATTAGTTCAGCCCAAACCTATAGCACTATACAGAATCGGAAGAGATAAGGTTAAAGCCTAGAGTAGCTCCATTAGTAGGAAAAAATATGTAAGTGTTGCTCGGCAAGCAGAAAAACAGATTCAGACAGAGAGAGGGGAAAAAAATCTACTCCTTGGAATTAATATATACTAGAAAAAGCTGGGTTTCTTTTTTTTTCTTTTTTCTTTTTTTTATTTTTTTTAAAGATTTTATTTATTTATTTGAGAGACAGAGAGAATGAGAGAGAGCAAGCACATGAGAGGGGGGAGGGTCAGAGGGAGAAGCAGACTCCCTGCCGAGCAGGGAGCCCGATGCGGGGACTCGATCCAGGGACTCCAGGATCATGACCTGAGCCGAAGGCAGTCGCTTAACCAACTGAGCCACCCAGGCGCCCGAAAAAGCTGGGTTTCTTAAAAAAATAAAGTACATAGGGAATGTCAATACATTTTGAAATTATTATCTATTTCATAACTTAGAAAATAGTTTAACAATATATAAAAACAACCTTAATCCAAGAAGAGATATGAAGAGAGTTATAGCCAAAGAAAAAAATTAAAATTTGCTAAATATTTTTACCTTTAAGTAAAAAATGTCCAAATGATTTTATAGTTAAGTTCTCTCTTACTCTCAAACGTATGTTATTCAGACTTTTCCAGAGCATTGACAAACTCCCTGACATAGTCTGTGAAACTGTCACATCATAAAACTAGCATAAAAAGAAACTATAGTCTAATTCATGCATTTGATTAGATGCAAAAGTTGTAATCAAACTATTAGTAAATTGAATCTGAGAGTGTATTAAAAGATCAGAAACTATGCTTAAGAAGATTTTATGCAGGAATAGTAGTTTATCCCATCATCAGGAAACCTATGAACACAGTTTAAGGAGTGACATAGTTCAATATGCACTATTGTCAATGAATGGAGAAAAGCGATTTTATCAGCTATTCTTAATAGAAACTCAGAATAAAATAGGACTGAGAAGGAACTCTGCAGATTTGGTAAAAAAAAAAAAAAAAAAAGGGGCGCCTGGGTGGCTCAGTTGGTTAAGCGACTGCCTTCGGCTCAGGTCACGATCCTGGAGTCCCGGGATCGAGTCCCGCATCGGGCTCCCTGCTCGGCAGGGAGACTGCTTCTCCCTCTCCCGCTCCCCCCTCTCGTGCTCTTTCTCTCTCTCACTCTCTCTCAAATAAATAAATAAAATCTTTAAAAAAAAAAAAAAGACTCTATTCTACATATCTGCGTCAAATATCATGTCAATGTTGAAATAGCAAAGTCATTTTCATCCAAAGAAGAACGGGACAGAAATGCTAGCTCTCATCACTATAATTTAATATAGTTTTGGGAATTCCAATCTGTTCCTGCAATAGACCTCTGGCAACAATGTTGTTACTACTTTGGGGACAAACACAGATATGCTAAGGAACCTGGAGGGAATGAAGGGAAGCACCTGAGTCTCAAATGGCAATGTAAAGCAGTCATCCAACATCAGCATCTACTCTTCTCCAGACATGTCAGGTGAGAATAATAAACCATATTTAGGACAGTATTAGTGGGGTTTCTTATAATTTGCCTAATTATCAAAAAATTAAATTAATAAGCATTAAATAATATGGCTAAACACTACACAGATATACAAAAATCAACAACTATTCTTTATAATACAAATATAATAATAAAAATAAAAAACAGTTCTTTCTAATCAGTTATAAATCCTACTGCAATCCACCAAAAAAGTAGGAAGTAGTTAGAAATAAAGCTATTATGAATGAAAAAGAGACTGCACTAAATAAGAAAAACCCATAAAATTTAAATCTAAGAAGACAAAAGATGACTTAATGAGGACATTGCATAATTATATTAATATAGACCAAAGCAATATATAAAATTGATGCAATTCTAATAAAAATTCACAACTAATTCAGCAAAATTATTTTACAATATAGATGGAGGTTAAGTGTACAAGAATTGTCATGGAAATTTGAAATAGAAAAATCATAGCAGGAAGCTCTTCCCACAAAATATTTTAAAAAGAAAACCTTAAAACTAGTGAAATTGAAGCAGTCTGGTTTGGGCAGAAAAAAAAAGTTAAATGCATCCAGGCGTATGTAAAAACCTTTTATGTGATAAGCATGACATTTCAATTCTGTGGGAAAATGATGTCCTAATTAATAACATTGTTGGCAAAGTTGTCTTTACATCTAAAAGAAAAGACCCAGTCAAAATACATAAATAAATTCCAGATGAATTAAAGTTTGAAATGTTATATATATATATAAACTTTAATAAAATATTATATTTATATATTATATTCAATATATTTATATTTACTATATTATTTATAAATTATTTAAATTTACAATATTTATAAATATATATTATTTATTAAATATTTAAAAGATGCACAACACAAATACAAGTGGAAATGTCATAAATAAAAGGAATGATAAATTTGATAGAACAAAGAAACCAAAAACTTGGTATTATTTCAATTTCATAGAATCAAAATAGACTGAAAGAAAATATTTGCAGTGTATGAACAAACTAAGGGATATACCCTTTATGTGCCCCAAATGCCTACAACTTGTTATGAGTACAAAGACTAAGCAAGAATGGGCTAACTTAATGTGTATATCCATCAGGATATACTAGGTTATGCTGGACTAACAAATTAACCCAGAGATTCTAGAAGATTAACAAAACAAAGTTTATATTTTGCTCATGCTACTTATTTTTTTTTTTAAGATTTATTTATCTATTTGAGAGAGAGTACACACGTTTGCAAGTGGGGGGAGGGGCAGAGGGAGAGGGAGAAAGAAACTCAAGCAGGGGTTGGATCTTACCACCCTGAGATCATGACCTGAGCGGAAACCAAGAGTCAGAGGCTTAACCAATGAGTTACCCAGGTACCTCATGCTCGTGCTACTTATGCTATGTAGTTGGGGAGATGGGGTGGGGTGGGGACCTCTATGCTCCATACTCCCTCAGGAACACAAACTGAAGAAAGCAATATCAATTTGTAGCTGTACTACCTGGAAGATATTGCCTCCTTATTCCTTTTGAGAGAGAACACCAATGTAATTCAATGCTTTGGCCTGGGAGTGACTACAGCCACTTATTTATATTTTAGTCATCACATGGCCACATTTCACTTCAAGAGGACAGTAAAGTATAATTCTCTGTTGACCCAGAATTAGGGGAAAAGTAGATAAATCGGGACCATTAATAATGCCTTCCAAAGAGAATGAAGCTGAAAAATTTCAAAGAGGATGAAGTCCAAGTGGCTAATAAATCTATGACAAAATGATCAACAACCTTGTAGCTATTAAATTCAATAATACTGCATTTATAACACATTAGGTTGGCAAACACCTAACAGATTAGTAGTATCCCACTTTAGGTTGCAGGGAAAAGCCTCCTTTTTACACTTCTGGGAAAGTGAAAATATAAAATTTAGTAAATAATTATTCAAGATGCATTACTTATTTAAATGTCCATACTATTTTCAAAATCTGTTTCCTTAGTAAAAAAAAAAAAAAGAAAAGAAAAAAATGTATGGATACTTGTACAAGAATATATATTTCAACATTTTAATATCATGATAAAGACAATGACCCAAATGACTATTGATTCATATTTAATTACAGTGTGTACATTTTGTGGGCTATTGTATAGTCATTAGATGAATGCCACCTATCCAAACAAATTGACTGGAAAAACAGTCATGATATAATGAAAAGCAGATGGAAAGTAATATGTACAGTATACCAAAATAAAGGTAAAAGAAGAAAGGAAAGGAGAGAGAAAGAAGAGAAAGAGAGAGAAAACAGTGGGAGCAAAAGGGAAGAAAAATGTGCTCTTATAAACATAAAAATATAAAATCTATATGCCTGAATTGGTTAAGATTTTTTCTGTATAAATTATTATATAAAATATCATCAGAAGCTATCTATGAAATGTTCTAATTAACCTCCCAAAACATTATTTGATAGGTTAAAAAAAATGATACCTCCAGCATTAAATATGCATTTTCAAGAAGATAAGTTTTTTGTTTGTTTTTATTAAATTTGAACTTCAATTTAGGTTAAACACTTGTCTGATGATTGTCTTATTTTCAAATCTTTGGTATCAATCCATCTTATCTCTGGCATATGCCCTTATTAGTAAAAACTTGCATTTGACAAATAATGGAATTTCTATTCCTCAGTTCCACAATGAAAGAAAGGGACTGTCAGTTCACTTTAAACCATAAAAATTAATGATTCTAAATAATTAAGTAAAATAATCATCTTTCATGAACATGTTCCACTTCAAAATTTTAGGTCATCCCATAAAAGCAGATGGCTTCATTAAAATTTTAAATTCTGGTCATGTACTTTAGTTGAGAGTTATTTTAATATTTAAGTATCTAAATAAATTTAAATTTAATCTAAGATTTATAGAAATAATATAAGTTTCTAAAAGGTAGCAGTCTTAAAACATAGAGTTCACAGTCATAGCTTAATTTTGCCACACACTAGCCATGTGATCTCGAACGAATTACCTAATTTGCTCTGCCTCAATTTCTTCATCCATACAATACCCATACAATAGGGCTAATATTACCTACCTTATAGGTTTGCTGATTAAATGAGATGATGCATGTGTTTAAAACAGTACATGAGGACTCAACAAGCGCTCACTATTAACACTATATTGTTGAGAATGCACTCCATCACACAACTGAAAATCAGTCAAATAATTACGATATCTGATTTCTAAAAGCAGCAGATGATACCACTTTCAGAACGCTATGAAAGCTGGAGATTTTTCTTTATATGCTTCTGCCATGGACTTTAAGCTCTCTTACCAAATATTTCTAAAGAATATAAAGTTACCATATGGAAATAAAAATATACAGACATTTGAAATCAGCTAGCTTTTGTTGCATATATGTGTTTTTTATGTGTAGCTGATGGGACAATGGGAGCTCAGTAGTTTAACTCAATCTTGTGGTGCCTTCATATTTTTTTACACTGATCAGGGTCTTCAACTTGTCTTCAGGCTTTAAAGTTTCTGCTTCTCAAGAACACTTAACATCTATATAGGATGTAATGTTGTATAATAGAGATTATCATGAAGTCAACAAACTTAGAGTCTCATCTAGGCTCTGCAGTAAGTTAATGAGCTGATACTCATGTCCATTCATTCACACATTCCACAAATATTTATTGAGTGGTTATTATGTGTTAGGCATTGGGCTGGGTATTGAGAATACAACAGTGAACAAAACAGACCAAACTTCTTATCATCATAGTGCTTACATACTAGTCGGTTTTCTGATCTGTTAAATTGAGTTAAAATTGATACCTCTCAGAGTTCTAATGAGATATAATGAGTTAATGCAGGTAAAGTGATTGCAATATACAAAGTTCTTGGTAATTATTAATTATCCTTTTAATGTTGCTTAGGTTTTCTCAGATGAAGATGAAAATACATTTAAAAAATTGTGCAGTGTTAATGGATGCTAATAGGTCCAATGGAAAAAACTATCTTCCTTTCTGGTTAATATGCATTTGAAATAATGACAATATAAAACAAGAAAACAAAACTAATGTTTCTAAGGCTAATGGGACAGGATAAATAGCTAGGTTATTCTTCCCTTTTAGCAGGAATACCTAGTGTCATATCTTGAATCATAACTTGGGCAACCTCATAAATCTACAGAGCAGGTTGGCTGTGATTTGTTATACCCAATATGGACATCACTGGTTTTAACAAGTAAGGAATATCATTAAACTTCTTAAGAGTACAGTGGTATTTTATTCATTTCTGCTTTTGCACACAGTAATCAGCATACTTTCATGTACATAATAAATATTAAATGAATTTTAATTGAATAAGAATGATTACATTTATAATAAAGAACTATTTTCTTGATTTGTAACATTTGTTGCCTTTTTATAGTTTAAGATAGTTACTGTCCAAATTCTATAGAAAAAAGCACTGATAGTTCCAAAGATTAAAGCTGAAGTTCTAAAGATAACGACAACTTAATTAGGCAATTATATATCATTTTATATTCATAGATACATTTTTGGTCTCTCAGTCAATAGTATGGTCTTAAAAAAAAAAAAAAGAAAGGTTATTTTCAAACTGAGTTTTTTGGAGCACTAAGGTTTCCCTATACTCGGAGGGAATGAGGGGCAGTCTGACCACTGGGGGATGCCAATCCTCCTTCCCAACCCTTCCATCAGAGCAGTCCAGCTTTTAATTTTTTTTTCTATTTTGGGTTTCTAAACAGAAGATTTCATTTGAAAACTTATTTTCTTTTAAAGGAAGTTTCAAAAGCATGGTCATAGTCAATTAGCAAAACAGAATTTAAGAATTAAAATATATTGTAAAAAACAAAATCTAGTTACATAGTTTAGTTGCTACCTTTAAAATTCAAAAAATAAAATATACCAAAAAATACATATTTAATTTACAGGAGATTTACAGTCAATGCTATCTCATGCAAAGTCTACAGATGACAAAAAGAAGATATCTTTAGATCAAATCTGGAAAGGTTTTTCAGCAGGTGTTCCATTTAGAACCAACACACTACTTAACAGAGAGCATGGTAATTATGAAAATTATTTTTAGTAGGCAAAGTTGCTAAAGCTATCTGCACATCAAAATTTGAAACTTCTCAAAATGAACCCTGCTTCAACTCTGAGCTCAGGTTTTAAATTATGGAGAATGCAAAAATATGATTTTCACAGTAGGAAAAAAATCATGGTAAACTAAATTTTTAAGGACATACTTTTCCCTATATTATATCACATTATACATGTTAAATCATTTGTTCAGCTTTACTAATCACTTATGATGACATAGCAAAGGGTTGCTAATGGAAATATGAAGATAGATATGACATATTTCCATCTGGTAATATAGTATGTACCTTACACAGGTCTCATACAACAGAGAAAGTGTTATTTTGTGATGAGTGGAGTTAAGAAAGTATTCACAGAAGAAATATTTGAATTTTGTCTTGAAGGATAAGTGATGTGATGCTATTAAAATAAGAATAGGGAATCCAGAAGGAATTGTCTGAATGTCCAGAGAGGAGAGGTACGAAACAATTTGCTGGGATGGAGAATTACAGAAAATTCGATAAAATTGGACTGTAGAAAGACAAAGGGTGAAGAAAGTTGGAAGATAAGACGAGTCGAGGTTGTGGACCTTATCTCTAAGCAATGAAAAGTATGGAAACACCTACAGCAGAAATGTAATATGAAATTTCTCTGTTGCTAGAGAGCACCATTCACAGTGTGGACCTTGGATTAGAATAGATTGAAGGGAGGGAGAAGAATAAGGGCATTATTCACTAAGAATCTCCTATGTTGGTTTCAACTATCTCATCTCTGTAGATATTTGTGCTTGAATAGTTGGGTATGTTTTTCTCTGTCACTATATCATGATTTCCCTGACAGCTAATACCTGGCTCTTCTTTCTATATTCAACAACTCATTCAGAAGCCAGCACATAGCAGATCCTTAGGATTTTTTTTTTTAATTATTTGTTGAAAACTGAGCAGAAAGAAAACAAAATAATGTTTAATTGTGCTACTTTACCATGTACTTCAGCACTTGAACTGCAGCAGAGTGGAGAGCTTTGTGAATATCAATAGAACTCCCCTACTGCTCTGACATGTCCGTGAGCTTTATTATAACTGTGTTCTTTGTTGAAGCATTATCATTAATGATTAATACAGTTTCTAAGGTTTAAACAACTGTAGGTTCTCTGACAGGTAATCTTCACCTTCTCTGACAGGTAATCTTCATCTTATTATGAAGAAAATAATAAAACCAAGAGGAATATAAGGATGACAGTTTCCTTTAGCCATTTAGAGTGGAAATTTTTTTTTTAAATGAAAACATCAAAACATAGATACTTTCAACAAAAGTTGACTATTCTTTAAATGTTGTAATTTTGTTTTATTTACTGAGGATAGATGTGGGTTTTTAAATGGAGGAGGGGCATATTTAAAATTATAATCAGGGTAACCTTTTTATTTTTTTAACTGACATTTACACAGATTTCCTGAACTATTCAAATTAATATAGCACCAAATTTAGTCACAAGTTAAAAGCACAGGATACCTGTGTTTTGTCTCCCTGACAACATCATGCATTCAGTTCCATGTGTCCAGATACAAAGGCATGGCAAGCCAATGTTTGGAAAAGGGAAGTGATTAAAAATTATTATTATGCAAGTAAGAGAATTTTACACAGCTATTGTTGAAATTGAGAAGATAGAGAATAATGAGTTTTACCACAACAGAAATAATAAAATCAAGCCACATAGTGTTCTGATGGTTTCTTATACATTTTCATTTCTTAAGGTATAGATTTCAGTTGAATTTATTAACATTTACTATTTTTTCAGTCAGAATTCTATATGCATATACATACAGTGTGTATATATTCATATATATATATAGTGTGTACATTTTCATATATATGTACACTGTGTATATATCCATTGTCTCTATTTGAGTTTAATCACAGTTCATCATATGTCAAGGATATTTATGATTTTATAACACTTGCCTCTATCTCTTATAAATGGAACTAAAACAAAAGATTTTGTTGGCACAGGTAATTAAACATCAGTCTGCATCACTACCAACACTGGGTGGGCAGTAGCAATTTCGCACATCTGTGGTCTATGACTTACATAGGAATTGATAATTTGAACACCAAAACCATGTATTTGATCTGAGAAAATAACTGATAGATCCCTCCAATCCCCTCAAAAAATGGTACCCTGGATTCTTGGAGGAATTAAGTCCTTTACTTTAAGTATTAAATAATTAGTATATTATTTTTGCCAGGCAAATTGTATAAAGTATATAAAATTACATTGTCTATTCTGGGAAAGGCTAGGAGTCCAGAGTGACTAATACATAGGGATAGTACAGTGGACTGGGGAAGAGATGAGGAGTGCAAAATAGACACAGTGTAAGGGAGAAAAAAAAGGTAGGTCTATGTTTATTCAAAGAAGAGTGAAATCAACATTTATAGTTAATTTAAAAAGAGAAGTATTTTGTTAGAATATATTCTTGCTTGTGTTTTGGGAAACTTTTATTTCATAGATGCAATTAAACTTGAATTTAAAAGTATTCTCTGGTGGTATTAAGATAACATATTTCCCATAGTAGCAATTCATCATTACCTTTGTAGTTAACCTTGAAGCCAACAGATCCGACACTTTCATCTGTTTGAAGGTGCAGCCACATTTGGCTACTCATGCTCACTATCAGGTCTGGCACAAAGCTTCCAGTCAGCCTAAAAAAGAGATGGACGGAGAAGAGAGAAATGGGTTATTAAAACACTCTCTGAATGCAAATTATGAGACGGAACTGTTTCTCAATACTTTCTTGGCTAGAAAAAAACAACTGCCAGATAAACTTGCAAGACCATGCATTGATGTAATAGAACAAACAGCACAATTTAGTGATCAAGATTTATTCTAAGTAAGTACCATTTCGTGTGTTTAACTAGGTTAGGTCTTTCATAACCCTCAGGCAAGATACTAAATTTTAGACTATCAAAGAATCTTATACTTCTTTTTGAACTGAAAAGAAAAAGAGGATCTAAAATATCTTTAATTTTTTTAAACACCAGGAATGCTCTTCATTTTAACCTTTCAAGTTTTACAGAACTTTGTTCTAAAGAAATATTGTGAAAAATATTTAAGCACTGTGCAAAACAATAAAATGGCAAGGAATATGGTATATCCCCTTGCAGTACTGATATCAGACTACATATGTCATCTATTTTTTTTTTTTACTGCAAATAGTTTTATCTTAAAGAACATGCTGCTAGTTTGATGTAGCATCACTGAATCTATGCATTAATAATCTCATTCAGTAACGCTCAATTTTATAACAGTAAAAAGGGAAATTACCTCATGTTTCCTCTGTCATTAATTATGTTACAGTCACATACTTGAACCAAAGCCAAGGGTCATAAAAAGGAGGAAAGCAAATGAGTAAATAAGACCTTGGGGGGAAAAGTGTCAAGAATAGGAAGAGGAAAAAAATGGACTCACTGCTGAGTAAAATATCCATAGTGTTAGGAAAGTTTAAATTATATACTAAAAAGATAGGTTTTTAAAAGGGGGAATTCCTAAGTGTTTATGTAATTTATTGCTAAAACCATGAGGATTGCTGGGAAATTACGTGAAGAGAGAAGGTATAAAGTTTCCCTCTGTAATAAAATGGGCACCTTAAGAGAGCAGGTTTTTGGATGGAGGCTACACTACCATTAAACCAGCAGAGGGCAGCACCGATGCCCGTATCCTCGAAGTGACCCGGCAGCAAAATGCTTTGCTCATTTTCCAGCCACCAAAAGGGTAAAATATCATCAGTAGACTGAGTTAAATATAGCTGTGTCACCAGTGTCCAGTGTTACAGAATTTATGGGAATCTATTGCAAATAAACCCAGTTAAATATTATGAGCTAATTATGGGATTATATGTGATACTGAGGAACAACGTGAAATATAAAATACTATATTATGGAATTTTAAAGTATATTCATTGTCTTCCTGCCAAATCAAATTTAAAATTATTACAATATAAAAGATATACGTACATACATTCTCCTTTGCAATATAGGAGTATATTTGTCCTATGTATACATATCTGTGGGTATATACACACACACACGCACCCCTATCATTTGGAAAGATCTTTCAATGAAACTTTGGGGCATATGAACTTTCAATTTTCAAATTGGTGAGTTCATAAGTACTACTCTTTTGAGCTATAGCAGCGAGACAGGTTTATGGGCAAGAGTGAGAGCTCAAGCTCAGAGACATGACAGAAAGCAAAATGATTTCATTATGAAGTGGGCATGAGAGCTTAATACTACAGCTGTACATCAGATACACCATATCAAATATGTCAACGATCTGCCTCACACTATTAAAAGTTAGTGTTTTCAGGAGAGGATTGCATAATTGCTCCTTCTTATGTTCTCTTATTTCCTTTTCAGTCCTGAACTTTTACCACCCTAAACCTCTAGCATTATACTGTCATTGGTTCATAAAGAACAGCTAACACATACAGGCTAAACTGTTCCCTCGCCAACTTGATTCCACATTCTTGGCTGTTGTAAGGGTAAATACAAGTCTGAAAAATAATGATAATTAAATTAAAATTTTTCCTGATGCCACAAGGGGAAGATAAAACCCCCTTCTCTTTAGCATTTGCTTTAGGAAACTTGAAATTATAAATGACATCTGTTTATTTCAATTATATAAAAATCTTTTGAGTTAAATAAGCTTCTTGCCAATGTTGCATCCCGTGAATGTCTTTCTTAAAGGCCTGGGTGACATTTCTTTGAAATGTGAACATCAAGGAGGATATTGTCCTGTCCCCCCGTTTTTGTGGGAATTTAAGCCTAGGCATATAGATCCATGATGTAACTTCCTGCCCATCATAAAGATAGGAGTTTTATTTAAAATATTTCTGGATAAGGGCAATTAACATGCATGTAATGGACTGTATCTGCCTGACTGTACAAAAGGGTGAGATTTATTTCTTTGCAATCTCCTTGGTGGGTAGCCTATGATACACATCATAGTCTGTTTTAATGCTTATTCAATATTAAAACTGTTTTATTCTTTCTTACATTTTGTGGAGAGAATTAACTCGGTTGACAGGTGATTCTATTTTTAATTATATTTCCCCAACAATTTGGTGACGAGAATAGGATACAAATGGTAATTCTTGAATTAAATGGACCGGCTAAAAGTCTTGTGGTCACAAACAATCTAATAAGAGACCCTGGATTATAAAGTCTTTCTTCTAGGACTCTGCTTTTTTGAAATACTATCTGGATGAACCACTCTCTCAAATTCAAGATTTTATTATTTAGTAAGCCAGGGTAAATGGGCTCTAAAATCCCATCAAGATCATGATTAGGTTTGATGGTGAAAAATATGGGAAGCCTGCAGTTCTTTCTCTTAAACAGGTAATATCTCTCTGTTATATTAGGAATACACAGGAAAATCTAGTCTTCTGGGATTTTTTGCACGTTCTAGGAGGGCCTAATTCCAAGCAAATTAAATACTTGTATTTATTGGATGGATATCATTCTAAGAGGAAAGTTAAAAATGATTTAGATAAAGACTGGGAAGAATGGAAGAAAACATGTGAGAATTCAAGGGACTTTCTCTTTCACAGAGGTCTGTCTTCCTTTCTCCTGCTGTCTCTGCTCCTTCTGCCTCTCCTGTCTCTTTATTCTTTAAATTTATAGCCCCACACTTGGGGATGTGTACTAGCTACAGTGTGGAATTCTGCAGCCAACAGATTTTGCTCATTTGATGGAGCAAGCATTTGGGGGACCAGAAGATGACCCAGCACACCAAAGATTAGCCACCATCCTCCACAACTGTGGAAGAACTAAGGGTTTGGAAGACCCACTGAAAGAGACTGCTCACAGCCGTTCCTCTAAAGGTGACCTGGGAGAAACCACAGTGCTACAGAGAGAAGACAGGTGAATCCCCTATTATTTTCCATCAACAGTTTGTTGATACTTTTTCAGGATTTAGAAGCATGGATCCAGGGGCGGATCAAAATCATCCCTTGGTTCTATTCTATCCATCTTTGTCTTGGCTTCTCTTGTTGGTTATCCAAGCTGAAATTAAGGAAAAGGGAGTAGAATGGCAAGGATGACTATTACTCAAGTCTTAGCAGTAATTACTTGGTTTGGGGACAATATGAACAAATATGAAGAAGAAAATAAGAAGTTAAAAACTGCAGGTTAACTGTTCAGTTAAGACTATTTACAAAAGGAAATAATCTCTATAGTGGTGACCAATCTGTGAAGGGAACTGAAGAGAAAACAGTATTTTATTATTGCAAGAGGCTGCAATACTGGAAGAGGAATTGGAAAAAAAAAGACTCCAAAGGATGTAGAAATTGCAGAAATAGGAATCAGGAATGTCCAGAAGGCTAAGAAATACCTGGCAAAATGGTTTAAAATTGACAGACTGAGGAAATCTCTGTGGTAGGAACTGGTGAAATGTATGTTTCAATAACTTTCCCTTCGGCTAACATATCATTGCTTTTTCTGGTAGATAGTAGTGTTACTTATTCTGTAATTTCCCCAGAAATTCCTCATTCTCCATCTGGTGATAGATCAATAGAGGTCATTGGTAGTTTGAATCAGCTTTATGCTTCTTTCTTTCCTTCTGTGGTTCCAACCTGAATAGATCCTGTGACTGAGGAACACATTTTCTTAATTTCTCCTGATTGTCCTGTAAGCCTATTGGGGAGAGATATCTTGTGCAAATTAAGACTACCATATTGTATATTCCATTTGGAGTGTCTGTGAATTGCCCTTGGAAAAAGTATCTGGTTTGGTTACTGTGTGCCTTCTGAAAGAAAAGGGATATAGCAGGGAATAGCAGGCTTATACCATGCTGGAAAAGTACCCTGAACAGAAACAAATCAATGTATTACTTTGGGCCCAAGGAATAACAACAGTGGTTTAATCTGAGATGTAGAACCAATAGAAATCACTTATCAGAAGCATAAGTCATATGTCAAACAATACCCTTTGTTGAGGGCTCAATTAGAAGGAAAAAAACAGTTGTAAAAAAATTAGAAAAACAAAGGATAATTATAAAAGAAAGGGCACTCACCCTGTAATATTAATACTGCCAAATTCCCAGGAAAGAAGTAAAGTAAATATGATAAAGATGGTTGACCTTTGTACAAGATCTTTAGGAAATAAAATTGTTCCATTAATGCCTGTAGTTCCTAACACCAGAACTATTAATAACTTTGGTACCATCCTCTGCAAGGTTTTTCTCCAATCTATTTCTGGTTGTTGTTATTGTTGTTGTTGTTTTTCCTAGTTCCCCTCATGGACAAGTCTAAATCTTGTTTACTTTAACTTATGAAGGAGTCCAATATTAATGGCAAAAAAAAAAAAAAAGATACCTCAAGGATTTCAGTCCTCTCCTACTATTTCTCCAGTCATTTATAGGAAAACTTAGAGAAAGCTCTCCCACCAGAAAGATCCATAGGTACTCAATATATGGATGGTTTGCTGGTAGAATCAGAAACTAAAAAGCCAAGCAGAGCTGATGCTTTGCCTTTGTTACAATTCCCTCCGTTCACAAGGACACAAGGCCTCACGAGATAAACTACTACTGTCTAAGGTAAAATATTCAGGGTATCTGTGGATGGGGAAGGCCCCAAAAGGATACAATATCGGAGCCAGCCCATTTTGCAAATGAAATACCTTATTAAATAAAAACAACTTAGCCAATTTGGGGGACTAGCAGGATATTGTAGACAGTGGATTCAAACCTTTGCAGAGTGGGCAAAACCTCTGATAGAGCAATTGTGTGATGATTGCTTGGTATCGTCTCAGCGTTGGGGGATTCTGAATTTTGAAAAGCCTTTCTAGTTGTGTTGTCATGAAAATAAGGGCACCACTTTTGGAGTTTTAACTCAAAAGCAGGGATTAGACCACACTTTAATAATGTATTTCTCAGTGCTTCTGGAGGCCAGGGCACTGGGGATACTGGGACTCTGCGGTAGCAGCAGACAGACTTTTAAAAAGGCTCAGGTCCTTAGATTGAGTCACTTGACTTACTCCCATGTCCTATATGCTGTGAGAGCTATCTCACAAGTAAGGTTCCAAATCTGTGGGTATGCCATCAGACTAGTTATAAATGGTCATTAAAAAAAAAAAAATACTGTTAGGAAATGCAATCTCTTAGATCCTGATTTTTGTTTTTGTTTTGTTTTGTTTTTACCAGATCCTAATCAATTAGATGATCACAACTGTTCAATGGTAATAGAAGAAGACACTAGGCCCTGACTTGGTTTGTCTTATATTCTTGTTCATAATATTTGCAGATGGGTCACGTACTCAGGATAAAAGTGGCCAACGTAAGGCTTTGCATGGTACGCTGACTTCTTACGAAATTTTGGAAGCTTCTATTTTGCCTAGAACTAAGGTTAGCACAAGCAGCCTCATCAATAGCAATCACAAGAACTGCACCCCCATATAATATGTGTTTGTTGTCTGTCATGCAACAGAACAAATTTGGGGAAAAAAAACCCAGAAAATTCTATACTTTGAGGGGAAATAAAGTATCTCATGGAAAATTGATAGCTGACTTGTTAAAGGCTGCACAACTGTCTGCTCAGATCAGTAACGTCTTGTAGAGCTCACACGGGCAGAAATGAAAGCTTCTGAGGGCAATGATTTTGCTGACAGAGCTTCAAAAGCCACTGTTAAATGTGGCAGATTTCAAACTTAGAAGCCTCGCATTCAATAAAACAAGCAATTTTTATTAATTTCCAAAATATGCTTCACACACAAAAAATGTACAAATGGATTAGAAAAGGAGCTACAAGTAATTTGACTGAACTCTAGGAATTATCTAACAAAAACATTCTTAGGCCACAGTCCTTATTTCTTGGTTAGCAATGTTGTGTCATCAATATAATCATCTAAGTAAAAGAGGGATTTTTAAAGGTGCTAGACTCTTACCACATATACCTAAAAGATGAAGTTATTCACAACATATTAAAGAGATGAAAAGTTTGCCAGCAGAATTCTTTACATGCCACTCCCAAGGTCTGTGTAGGCAGTTTTCCCCAAACAACTTCTCTAGAATTTTGGTGGCATTTGGATTTCTAGGAATTATTTCCTGTGGAATGTAAGAGATTTTGTCTAGTTATGGTATTATGATATCTGGATGGTCTGAATAAGTTGTTTCTCTCTTCAGATGCCAATGCTCAAGCCATGGTAAAGTCTCTCTTCATACAAACATTTTCCACTTTGGGAATACTAGAGCATAATGAATTAGAGAGAGGAAGTTATCTGATTTCTACTGCCATCCAGTATGATGCAAATATTGACAGATTCCTGTAAGATCAATCAAATGCATTTGCTAAAATTCACCAATATACTAGATTAAAATGGCCTAGAACTTTACTGCTAGCTTTGTGCAAAATTAGAGCAACCTCTGCAAGCAAGCATAATATTTTTCCCTTTGAACTTATATTTGTCAGGCTTATGAATTTGGGTCAGAGATCATGTCCTGTACCCAATTTAACTGAATGCTCTCATAAACATGTTCAATACTTCAAAGGGCTTCTTTCTTCCCCAGAAGTCCTGAGACATAAAGTTATAAGGTAAAGGACCTTGAAAGACCCACCAGAACAAGTCTGCTACCTCTATTGACCAGGAGATTCTGTCTACCTAAAGCTGTTGTAGAGGAAAGATAGGCTCTTCCCATGCTGGAGGGACTCTTTCAAATGCTTCTGATCACCCATACAACTATCAAAGTGAAAAAAGAAAACCAAGGGAGACCCAGGCTTGCCAAGTGAAGCCAGCAGCATGTAAAGGGCTAGGCAGTGGTTCTCACAAAGGACTTGAAAATTAAATTTTCTAGAGCAACTGATGATGGCACTGAACTCAACTGAAAAAAGGTATTCTAGCTAATGTATGATTTTCATGGACTACCTTACTGTATTATTCACAGTGGTGTTATTTCAATATCTTTTAAAAATCACATTTTATTATGGAAAAGAAACATGCTATTTGTTAAACTATATTTTTCTTTCTGTACTCCCAGTAACATGTCCCACAATCACTATTCCCAGACATCTCAAAATTGTATTCCCAGTGGCCAAGACAGCCTTAATGTTCCCCTGAGCTTAACTAAACTTTAGGAGTGTTTTCTTCCTGACTACAGGGTCCTATTCTACTTTTTTTTTTTTTTTTTAGAGTCTTTACTTTAGAAAACTTGGAACTGTACATCTTTTCCCTACACTTCAAGAAGCAAGTTTTTATAACCTAAGAATGTGTTTCTCAAGGAGTGGGAGCCATCCCTCTGAAATATAATCATGAAATGAATTAGCACTCTGATCTTTCTGTCTGCTCAACTTTGATCAGCATCTATTAGCAGACACAGGTGACCTATTCACATTGACTAATCTCCCACCTACTGTTCTCCAGTACTTTCCCTCTAGTTTATCCCAGCTTGTAAAACCCACCCCACCTTTTATTTCAGTAGAGTTGAGTTTAATTCCTCTTCCTTATTGTAATGGTACTGACTCCTATTTCAATAGTCTTGGGCTCTATTGCAGTAGAAGTCAATAGTCTCAAATAAAGTCTTCCCTAACTGTTTAACTAGTCTAGCATAATTTTTCTCTTACACCAGTAGACACATGATCTGGACTTCTCAGTCCAGCCATCTAATTATTGGCAGAGCAAAAAGTGAGATTATCTTCTTACTAATTTTTAATAATACCAGAGTAAAGTAACTAATACCCATCCTGATACTCACTTTCTAATTTTGACATAAAAAAAGTTTTGTTAACTTGTTTGGTAGGATGCTGCAAAATGAAAAGCATTTAATTAGAAGACAAACAGAAATCTGGTTTTTACAGACTAAGCTGCAGAAGACAGGTTTAATGCCTTGATTAACTTTGACATAACAAGTTCTCTCCAGTCCAAGTGTAGATAAATAAAAGTGAATGTCTGTTATCCACAGAGATTTAATTTACTGTTATAATAATATAAATATTGATTTTGACCCACACAAAACATGCCCCTTAGGCTGGGTTTGTCCCCAAGACTTAAAATAATTAGAGTCATGTATTATTAAACACTGGAAGTCCAATATGTACCCTTCAACAGGTGCTTCATAATAGTACTAGATAATGGTACTGAGTATCTTTGTGTTTCCATCTAGGGAAAATTATTTGGGAAGATGGAATAACTACCAAAGAGCCTAGATTATCTTGTAAATGTAATGTCGCTTATGTAATTGATGAGAACTTAGGAGAAATTTACTGGGACTCTCAAGAAATAAACTCTTACTGAAAAATTAGATTCAGGCTCCAGGGTGAAGCTACTCCTTAGGCTTGGATTGGTAAGATTTCGTAAGGAGCTATAAAATAATACAATAGACAGTGAATCATTTGAAAGTGTAAGCAATATAGACAACATAGCAATTTGTAAAACTAATGTATGATGAAAGAGAATATTTGACCATTGCTATTCAAGAATTTGCTTTACCCATTCACCATTGGTACAACATATTTAAAAGTTATTCCTCCAAGGCTAATATCGTACTGAAATTTTAAATTCATCCTATTGTATTCCTGATAATTGTAGTTTTATTATAAAGTAGTCACAAAAAGAAAAATTATAAGTGCAAATATAAATTAAAAAAAATTTTCAAACTGTCCTTGGTTCCAAAAGGGAAAGAAAGTTTTCCTACTTTTCCATTTCTTTTTATCATTTCCTTTAGAAAATTTAGAATTATAAATGCTTGCTTTCTCTGTGTTTTTCAGGCTTATTTAAATGTTTTGAAAACTAAACAAACCTCTTCCAGTTTTGCACACCAAGAATGTCTTTCACGAAGGCCTTGGAGCCATCTCTTCGAAATGTGAACATGAAGAAAGATGGCGCCCCTTCACCTTGCTTCTGTGTGTGAGAGTTAAAGCCTAGGTGCTTTGCTCCAGGATGTAACTTCCAGCTTATCATAAGGAAAAGAGTTCATTTTGTTTTACTTTTGATAAGGATAATTAACATGTATGTAATGGTTATACAAATGGGTGAGATTATTTTTCTCTTTTTGCAATCTCTTTAACAGATTGCCTATAATGTGTGTCACAGTCTGGTTTAATCCTTAATAGTAAAACTGATTCATTCTTTTCTACATATAGTGAAGAGGATTCACTTTGTTGGTAGGTGATTTTATTTTTAATTATATTTTCTTAACACTGATATCTCACTTGAAACTATGCTCTTTGCATGCAGCCTCAATGGCTAATTCCTCCTGACAGCCTCTCAAGCACTTTAGTTTAGACTCGAATTCTAGGATTCACCTACTTTGGACAACTTTCTATTCAGCTCACACCCTTTGACAATAAAGGGTGCTTTTTTTGCCATGGAGGAGGGAGTCTTACATCATTCTCAAATGAGTATTCAAATGGTTTTAGTATGTTATTTTTGTTTGTTTGTTTTTTGGCTTTTGGGTTTTTTTTAGAGAGAAAGCATGAGGGGGAATGGGCAGAGGGGAAGGGAGAGAGAGAATCTTAAGCAGGATCCATGCTCAGCACAGAGCCCAACGCGGGGCTTGATCTCACGACCCTGAGATCATGACCTGAGGTGAAATCAAGATTTGGATGCTTAACTGACTGAGACACAAAGGCACCCTGGTTTTAGTGTGTTTTTAATATGCCTTTGTGAACCTATTACCTATAAACTTAAAAAAAAGCCCCAAACTTCTCTAATACATGTTTGTTAACAGGCTGAATAACCCCAGAGTTCATAACACATTCTAATCTTCCTAGTTTGCCCCTTTGTGCTAGAATAAAAGAGTAAACTCCCTAAATAAGTGCACTCAGAAATCTTTCTGAAGCACTCAAATACAATATGAAATATAGGATGGGATCTATAAAATTTCTATTAGGCTCAATGCCTGATTTTCTTTATTTTATTTTTTTTTTTTAAGATTTTATTTATTTATTTGAGAGAGAGAGAATGAGAGACAGAGAGCATGAGAGGGAGGAGGGTCAGAGGGAGAAGCAGACTCCCCGCCGAGCAGGGAGCCCGATGCGGGACTCGATCCCGGGACTCCAGGATCATGACCTGAGCCGAAGGCAGTCGCTTAACCGACTGAGCCACCCAGGCGCCCCTGATTTTCTTTATAATCACTCTAGGCATATGTGTGCATCCATTAGAGATAACAGCTATATTCCTACATTCCAATATATCTTTTTATATCATACAAATATGTAACATTTGCTTTTTATGGAAATATATTTAACATTAATTCTTCTAGTATAGTACTATCAAGGGTGATTTATATGTTAATTTTGGATACATGAAATTCACTACACATGATGATGGCTGCAAAATATTAGATTTAAAAAAAGAACAACCCTGAAACCTTGAAATATCACCAGTTGGGTGACATCAGAAAGTGGTGATGCCTCACATCATTTGGATGGTTATTAACAAAAAGACAAAAAAGTAACACATGTCGGTGAGGATGTGGAGAAAAAGAAACCCTGTATACCTGGTGGGAAGGTAAATTGGTACAGTCACTATGAAACAGTATGAAGGTTTTTCAAGAAATTAAAAACAGAACTACCAAACTATCCAGCAATCCCACTTCCAGGTATATATTCAAAGGAAATGAAATCAGTATCTCTAAGAGGTATCTGTACTCCCATGTTCACTACAGCATTATCCACAACAGCCAAGCTGTAGAAACAACCTGTGTCCACTAGCCGATGAATGAATCAAGAAAATGTGGCATATTATACGATGGAACAGTATTCAGCCTTAAAAAAGAAGGCAATCCTGTCATTTGCAACAACATGAATGAAACTGGAGGACATTATGCTAAATGAAAAAAACCCAGACAGAGAAAGACAAATACTCTATGGTATCACTTACATGTGAAATCTTTTTTTAAAAAAAGTCAAACTCATAAAAACAGAAAGTAGAATATGGTTGCCAGGTGTTGGGGAGTGGGGGAAATAGACAGAGGTTGGTAAAAGGGTATGAATTTTCAGTTACAAGGTAAGTTCTGAGATCTACTGTACCACATGGTGACTATGATTGATAATGCTCTAATGCTGTCTTGTATAATTGAAATTTGCTAAGAATAGAACTTATATGTTCGCATCAAAAAAAAAGAAAAGAAAAAAGGAAAAGGTAAATATGTGAAATGATGGAAGGATGAACTAACTCAATGAGGAAAATCCTTTCACAATATATACATATATCATCAAATCATCATGGTATATACCTTAAATACTTAACACTTTTATTTGTCAGTTATATCTCAATAAACCTGAGAAAAATAAAAAGAAAAAAAGTGAATCAACATATGGGAATAATAATAATATATTGCTTTAAAAATAATAATTCATAGAGTACTAGGAATGACAGAACTACATAAATGTTAGCTCATTTAGGTAACTGAGTAGTCAGTAATTGTGGCACTTATTTCATTCATGGATTTAGGTTTCGGAAGTTCTTATTGGCTAATTCGAAAGCATAAGGTATATGAGGGTGTCTGTCAGTTCTTATTGCATACACAGATAGATTTCTGTATCAACATTTGTTTTTAGGAAAGAGAATTTGAAGATCAAGACCTTAGCACATATATCTTTATATTCAGCTATGTGTGCCATACTTCATTTATATTTTTAGCACTCTAGCAAGGTGCAGTCTTATCATATTTACTATTAGTGGGAGGAAATCTAGCGATTTAGATACCCTTTCTATATTTTGTTCCAGTTTCTTTTTTACAACCACTTTGGAAATACCTACCACAGTACAAATATTCCTGATTAAAAGGAGAGAAACACTAACTAGAAAACTTTTTTTATTTTAGACAATTCAATCCATGCAAAAATAAATACACACACCAAAGCAAACAATAACAAACTGACTTTTTCTTTAGTAAAATCATCAGTGTTCTCATAATAGAAAGATGTAGCTATAATCACAATGAAGAAATGATGAAGAACCATAAAAGTAAGCTATCTGTATATTTAATAATTTGTTGCTAGAAATCAACATGTCACAGAGACTATTTGCATATTGTGGCCTAAACAGTTCTAAAGTCCCAAGGACATATATTTACTATTGCCCAACAGCAAGTCATTTTCATGACTACGCATTAAATCTTGTCCACAGGACGAAATAGTTGCTGCTGTCAGTTTGATTTTTTTTCCCTGGATGTGATAGCAGTGAATGCTGTTGAAATTCCCACTGCTAGAGAATGAATGGGCCCCACCCCCTCCCAATTCATAAATTGAAACCTAATCCCCAGTGTGAGGGTATTTAGAGGTGGAGACTTTGACCAGAAATTAGGTCAGGAGAGCTGAGCCCTCATCAGTGAAATTCAGCCCTTATAAAAGAGGCCCCGGAGAGATCCCTGGCTCCTTCTGCCTTGTGCAGACATGTTAAAAAGATGGCCATCTAAGAATCAGAAGGTCAGTCCTCACCACAGATTCTCCTGCCACTGTGATCTTGGACTTCCAACTTTTGGAAATGTGAGAAATAGATTTCTGTTGTCAATAAACCACCATGTCTATGGTATTGTTGTGACAGTGGCCCGAGTGAACTAAGGCATCCATAGATCACAGTATGTCCTTGCCAATGTTTGCAAAGATAACTTCTCTGCTCACATGTCTCAGTAAGTGTCTTGGTGCAGAGGAACTTTGCCTCTCGCACTATAATTCATGCAATACCTAGCAGTGTTAACACAGGCTCTGTGTTAGGTATTTTGGGAAAGCCAAGATGAGTAAAAGATAGTCACTGTTCTCAAGGAACTTAAAATGATGGCAAACATGCGTAAGTGAGTGAGTGAGTGAGTGAGTATTTGTATGTAGTGGAGGAGGGCAAGGATAGTGCAAAGCAAAGAGCAGTAAGAAGAGATTTTTTTCCTTGTTTTTAATAACTCTAAGATAAGGGATGGAGAATTTTTCTCACTGGTCAATTTTCTAAGCACTTTTTATTTATACTGTGGTCAGCAATCTCTTAAATATATTACCTTGTTGCTATATTTAGTATATTCCCTGCTTTCATTAGCCCATGGTGTTTATTGGTATTTAGATTTTTTCATTATTAAGAGAGGAAAGTACAAAAGCAAATTTGGGAAGGTACAATTCCCTGGATGTAGAAGAGTTTGCTCAAGGAAAATACCATGTGTAGTGGTCTGATACCAAAAAGAGTGGAGCCTAGATTTTAACAGAGTGAATCACTGAGTAGTTTAAAAAAAAAAAAAAAAACTTGGACAAAGTAGCTTGTCAAAACATATGGACCAATGAACTGAGAGCAATAACAATAATCTATAACAAAGCAAAGCTATCTTTTCTAGAAAGCTAATATAAATATTTATTAAAGTATTCTTAAAATAAATAAAATATTAAAAAACTATATTAACAAAAGTGTGTGTGTGTGTGTGTATGGGTGTGTATTTAAAATTAAAAAAAGAGAGAGTTCCCAAGGAGGGGTATTGCTAGTCTATCCTAACACATACCTGAGAAGGAAATTTTGCATAGTACACTGATTTTTTAGAAGAAATTAGAATTTCAAAGTAAGAGAATTAACCATGTTTAGATATCCAAAACATTTCTACCCTTAAGTTATTTGTTCAAATACAGTGTCATCCAATCAATATCAGTGCATATTCATAAAATTTCCATAGGTATCTTAGAAGACTTTTTTTTCTCATCTTTTGTTTTGAAAGTTTTCACCTAATTAATCTTTACAGTGTCACCATGAATTCAATAAGGAAACAGCAAAGCATGTGAGAGAAAAGGCAAGAAAAACAAAGAGAATCACATGCTTGACCAAATGCCTAACGATCTTCTTTTGATGCTACAAGAAGGGTGGACTAATTAATCAATGTCCTCTCCTTTTTTATGCAGATGAAGTGAGGGTTGGAGGTGAATTCAATGCCAGTAACTGCCTTATCATCACTGGTAGTTCTCTAGAATTTATTACATCCATTTTTACTATCAGGTGAATATATACGTAAGTGTGAAAAAAAGCACATGGAAAACAATCTGGAGAAAGTTAATGTTATTTTATTTTATTTTTTTTTCTTGAAAGTTAATATTATTTTAACAGCCTTTAAAAGATGATAGCATGATTGTTCAAATCTATTACCTGAACTTTTATCAGCTGCCTAAGTTCATATTCTGAGATCTTTTGACACTTGTCACTATAACACCATGAAGTTGCCAGGAATAAAAAATGCTGTTTCACAAAGGGGAAAAAATGCCTTCCAAGTAATTCCATTGAAGAGAAAATGAATGAGAAACAGAGACAAGTGTATAAATGGGCAATTGACTATGGGACAGCAAATGGCAGAAGCAACACATCTCTGAATTGCGAATTTCGGTTTACAACTTAAGTTGGCATTATTTTAGGAATTTTCATCTGATAAAACTATATGGAGAATTCAGTATTGCATATGATGTCCAATTACAACGCATTCTCTATTACTTAATAATTTTATTGCTGATAACTTCATCATGAGTATTTCTTTGGAGCCAAAGTCTCAAGGTGAAGAAACATAGCATACTTAAATTATTTTTAAGTTACTGTATTGCAAAAACTAAATGCTTTGTACTTCAGAGAAAGTAATTACAAGAATGGTTTTTAAAAACCTTTTGTAATTAGTTCCTTTTTTGGAGGTTATTTTAACTATTGAATGTGTTATGACTTTATGGACTATATATATTTTTTATGGAATAGAATATGACAATTGACTTTACTTTTTAGAACTTAAATATTAAAAGAAAATGAGAAAAAAAATGCCACATATTTCCAATGCTTAATTTAATCCTATGACCTAAACACAATAGGTTGGTATGTTTCATATCTGGTTAAATATTTACCAAAGTGATGTGTCCTGTGTTTATTAATGAGAACTTATAAATTTAATATATCCTGGGTTCATCCTCTTATAAGATAATTGCAAATACTATGATATTAATTTTTTGTTAGATGCATGCCTTTTTCATGTTTTTTACTACATTTTTTGACTTTTAGCTATCAAATCTTTTAAAATAAATTTATTTATGAAAATAATTTCGGTGCCAAAAGTTACTTACTAGCATATGAATCAAACTTAAAAATCAAAAAGGAAGGAGTTCGCAGATTAATAAACATTGCTAAATAAGATGTCTAGATGGAGACAGTTTTACCTGTTAGAAGAGTATCATTTAAAATAAATTCTTTTCATCTGGGGTTTTAAAATAAATTCTTGACAGTTAATCATGCCACGTATATAATACTGTTTTTAAACTTGAGCAAGATGATCCCTTTACTTTTTTTTTTTTTTTAAGATGATCCCTTTCCTAATCTCTTCCCCATGGAGGGTCTTCCTCTGACCTTTCCTTAATTCTCCCTCAGGGATGGGATGCGTCTGCTTGGTGCCTGCATCCCTCTCCCACTTCTTCCAGATCCTAGACTAGCTTCCAGCCCATAGTGTCATTAGTACAGATATTGGGAGTAAGTCTTTCAAACTTCTAGAGTAATTTGACAGAGTAATTTTGTGTGGTGAATTTCATAATAGAAAAATAATGGGATTGTATTTATGTGTTTTTATTTCATTTTTCTAGGAATTTATTTTTCCTTCACTTTATTAAAGTATCAGTTTAAGATGGATTGGAAATAAAAACAAATCTATTTTACAGTTTGTTTGAGAAGTACTGTCCTACAATTCACAAGCACCCAGTACCCAGAATTTCCCTGCTACCTGGACCCGTGTGAACCTCCTTTCCAGGTGCTTATTTCCAGGACCAGAACATAAGATCCCTATGTGTACACTTGGACTGTGGGAAGTGCTTGCAGGGGGGTGTGGGCACTTCGAATGTTTAGGCTGGGAAGTCCACGCGCATGGTGAAGGATGGAGCTGAGGTTGGTGAGAGTGGGTGGCAGCTGTAGGCTGGGGCTAGGAACACATTTGTCCCATGACTTCATGTCCCCACAAGGAAACCACACAAGTCCTAGAATTCTAAATTCAAACTTGTCTTTTCAGGTCTCCATGAAAAGGTAGGAGGATGGAACACACTATATTTAATGATATGTAGCTTCCATATATAACTTCTAATATTTAGACATTTGATACATGAGTTTGCATTTATTTGCATTCTTACTCTGGGCCCTGCAAATGCCCAAATGGGTGGTTCTAAAGTTGGGAAAGTTAACCTTCTTAAGAAAGATGCTTCAGATTCATTCAAATTTATATCAGCTTCTCTGGTGGATACAAATCCAGTAAGTTCTATTATTACAGAATCTTAGAGTTCAAAGGAACTTCTGATCTAATTCTAGCACTGTAAAATCTCTGTTAGCTAGTCAGCTGGCTTTTATTTGAACACCTCCAGGAGTAGGTGCTACCTAAGTTCTGTTTCAGTCATCCTTACGCAAGGAAAAGAGTTATATGTTCAGAGAAGTGTAATTTTGTTTCTGAGGGAGAAAAGCAAGTTTGAGAAACACTTTCTGGTTACAGACAGAGGAATATGGAAGAAAAATGGGAATCACATAAGTTTTTTAAAATTAATACAACTTCTCAGAGTGAGGAAATATAACAAAATAGAATTACTACACAAAAAAAGGGACAGTATAACAAGAGGAATGTGAGAAGAGGAGAAAACGTAACTTTTGCTTCTTTTTCCTACCAGCAACAGAAGGAGACTCATGTTAGTCTGTGACATAGAGCTATTTCCATTTGACTATTTACTTCGGTTAGAAAGGCACTTCCCATCTATACAGTTGTTTTCTATAGGGTCTTCTGTTGTCCAGCTAATTTTAGGATTATCTTCTTCAGAAAACCAATTGTAAGCCTATTTTTTTTCACTTAATTATCCCATGCTTCTCACCTCACCTGCTATTTGATTTCATTCATTCAATACAGGATTTTTAAAATTCATTTAAAAATCTCCCCATCCCTGTCTTCCAATAGGAAAGGAAATAAGGGCATCATATGCACTTGACAATTAAAATTTTGAAGTGGGCAGCAAAACCACTAATAATTTTTTTTTTTTTTGAGGCAACTGAGGTCAAGTGAGGATGGTAGGTATGCAGAAATGGAGGAGTGTGGTGAGAGACAGTGTGGCATGTGTGAAGGTGGGAAGGCATGTAGATGCTTCAGCTGTTATGGGGGTGGGGTGGGAAACAAAGGCCTAACCCCCCACCACCACCACCTAGAGCAGGGTCCTGGATTTAGACAGAGGTTCTCTTGATTAAGGAAGAATTAGTTTTTTAAGATGTATGGCTGTATTTAAAAAAAGAGTTGTTTTATTTTCTCTCAGTATCTAAAAATTGTAAAGTTATTGCCCTATTTTTTCTTTTTTACTTTGAGTTTTGTAAAAAATTAGCTCTATATCATTACAATAAGGTCTGGATCTGAATAATGTGTGTATGTGTATGCACATAGACTCGTGCTACTCTCACAGTCTTAGGGTTTTTTAAACATAGTGTATTTCTTTTTCCTTTCTCTCTCCTAGCCCTCCCACATTCTCACTAGGGGACCAATTTATATCTATTGATTGAACGGTCTAAAAGGTAATGCTCATGGAATGAAGCTTTAATTTTTATTCCCACTGGAGATGAAATACTCAGTGTGAACTTTGATTTGATGGGTTAGGGAAGTCCACTGCGTTCATAAAGTCTGAATTGAAAATCAATAGTTATGACAGGAATTCTGAGAGAAAGTGTTCCTTAAGTTTTTGAGGTTCACAGCACAGAACACAAGATAGTGTCCCCAAAATATTTTTCATGCCACTATCAGAGGTAGATTATCAGAATGAATAGCCCAAGGACTGGGGAATAAATAGGTTCCTAACATTTCCTGTTTTTAAATACATGAACATTGTTTTAGCCCACATTAAAAACCCTAGTTGATCTACTTCATCTATTCAGCCCTAAACTTCAGATCTCGACGGCTAGGTATGATTTTATGGCCAATAAGTGAACCCAGCAGTCTGCAGTACCAGTATCAGAGTCCCCCGGGACCCATTTTATACTTATTTTTTCATTCCTTTTTTAAACTCTTAAAGGCAAGGGTATTTTCCAAGATAAACCCTAATCAACCACTCTGCAATTTTACTGTGAGTTTCCATTTCTGACAGGCTTCTGTCTGGCAATGGATTCTAAAAATTCTGTTTGGATCGAGTACCTTAAACCTTGCTGAAGAACTAATAAATACTGTATGTAGGTTGATTATAATAACCAAGATACTATGCTTCTTCTGTTGGTAGTAGTGGGAGGGACCAACTAAAAAAATAAAAGAAAAAAGAATAAAAGGGTAAAATTTAATAAAGACCTGATAGGCAAAGTCAAGAATGAGATGGTGAACACTTACACTTGGAGCACTGTCCTGGGGTCTCCAACTTCACCTCCATCACCAATCGTCAAGGTATCATAGCCAATCTCCAGATCAAATTCTTCAAAATTTATCTGTATAACCTAGCAATAAACAGAGACAAACATCTCAAATATATTGTAATATGTCATAAAAATAAAAGTTTGGGCAGAAAACATTTAAAATGCATATCAGACTTACTGTACTTATCTATATAAATACCATGGCAACAGATCATGTCGGACTATTCCTAAAATTCAATCATTATAATTTTCATATGATTTTTATTTGCTGTAATGTAACTTCTGTAATAATTTTTCAATGAAATGGCATGGCTTCTGTTTATAGAACACTCTTATTTGAAGCATGATTAATGCAAATCTACTTTGAGACAGCTGTATAAAAAGTACATGTAGGTGGAGAGTGGTTTCCATACATTTGCATATATTTTTATAAAGCTAACATGAAAAAACTCAGAGTGTGCTATTTCCATTAAATAGTAAAGCTTAAAAACGTTAGACGTTAGAACTAAATTTGAATCTAGATCACCAGATTTAAAGGTATCAGATTTATTTTTGTGTATTCTTTGGTAACAGAATCCCTCAGATGTATTATAACATGCTAACAAAACTGGGAGCAAATTATACCACAATAAGTAATTTAGTATTATTTCTTACTAAAACATACTCACGCATTCATACATTGTTTAAACATCTATGCAAAAATTCATATTTAATAAAATTGCAATTCTTAAATTAGGAACCTAATACAATATTAAATAATAATGTAATTAAGAATCAGTACAGGAAGAAATTACATAAATACTGTCATATATAATCATGCCTTGAGCAAAAAACAGTTAATAATAAAATAATATTCATCATCAGATTAAAAAAAATGAATGCCCGAGGTCACCAATTTTAGTAAAGAATAAATTAAAAAGCCATCTCTCTAATAATTTTCATAACTATTTGTTACCTTGGTAATATAAAAAGAAATTCTAAAAAAAATGAGAGCTTTTATATTCTGGCTTTTTTAAGCTTTATAACAGTTTTTTTTATTACGCCTTCTCTCTTGATTTTTTTAATGGTTTTATATCAACATTGACTAAAGCAATTATTTTTGTCAGGTTTAAATATAGAATATATAAAAACATTGAATTGTACATTTTACATGGCTGCAGTTAAAAAAAAAAATGTTTCCCTGTTCTGCACTAAGTTACATATAGATACTCTCAATTGATAATTGCCTATTAGTAGAGATTTAGGTTGTTTTTGTGTTTTTTTTGCCATTATAAACAACATGGTTATGAATACTATTAAACAGTTTCTGGTTCAAATGTGTATCTCTAGGTTATATGCTTAGAATTGTAATTTCTGGAAAATAAGCAAAAATTCAATTTCATGATATTGTACCATAAGGTTTCCCAAAATTATTCTACTAATTTAAATGCTCACAACTGGGCGCCTGGGTGGCTCAGATGGTTAAGGGTCTGCCTTCAGCTCAGGTCATGATCCCAGAGTCCTGGGATCGAGTCCCACATCAGGCTACCCGCTAGACAGGGAGCCTGCTTCTCCCTCTGCCTCTCTCTCTCTGACTCTCATGAATAAATAAATAAAACATTTAAATAAATAAATAAATAAATGCTCACAACTTTTGTACATTAGATTTCGTTATTTCTACCAATCTAGACAGTGTGAAAAGTGATCTTTTGTATTTTCTTAACAATTAAGCTGTATATATTTTTATATGTATGTCATTTATGTTTTCTTTTCTGTGACATGACTATATGTATTTTGGCTATTTTTCACTTGACTGCTTGTTTATTTATTTTTGGTGGGGAGGGCCAGAGAAAGAGGGAGAGAGAGAATCCCAAGCGGGTCTCACGACCAGTGTGGAGCCTGACGTGGGGCCGATCTCACAACCCTGAGATCATGACCTAAGCCAAAATCAAGAGTCAAATGCTTAACTAACTGAGCCACCCAGGTGCCCCTGGACTGCTTGTTATTGATTGCACAGTTCTTTATATCAGTGATTCCCACCATGTTTCCTTTATAGCACACATAGGAAAGAGTAATATTTAAGACACATTGAGGTAAGCAGATGAGGCTGTTTGTAATGGAAGTTTTTTATCCAGGCCCTGCTCTGCCTCACGGAGACCTAAGATCAATATCTTTGTTCTACCTGTAATTCATTCATAATACACCATTCATAATATACCATTGAGTCTGACTCACTAGTTGAGATCAGCTTTATATATTCTGGATACTAATCTACTACATGTTATGTGTGTTGCAATATCTTCTCCATATTTATAGCTTGCTTTTTTAATTTTCTTTTTTAAATCTTTTGATAAGAAGAAATTACTAATTTTACTAAAGTGGAACTTTTAATCTATTATTTTTTAAGTAACACTTGCATTGCCTATGACTCATGGTCATAAAGATATTTTCTTCAAATCTTTATTTTTGGGGAATTGACTTTCAAAAAATGTGTGAAGTAGACAAATATGCAATAATAGAAAACTAGCACAGAATTCCTTTTTCAAAACTCCAATATAAATAAGCAGTTGCCTCAATATTAATTGAATAAATAGACCTCCTTTTCCCAGTAATCCGCATGACAGACTGACATATATCAAGAGCCTATATATGAGGATGTTGGTTTGGGAGCTCTACATTGTGTTCTTTTGGTCAGTTTGTATGTCCCTAAACCAGCAGAAATTGGCTTAACTGTTGTTGCTATAAAATAAGACTATCTTATGAGTTAGATACTCCATTTTTCTATACCCATTTTGAAAACTATTTTTTTTGTTACTTTCTGTTGTTTTTAAAAAGATTTATTTATTTACTTTAGAGAGAGAGAGCACGCACAAGCGAGCACATGAGCGGGGGGAGGGGCAGAGGGAGAGAATCCCAAGCAGACACCCTGCTGAGTGTGGAGCCTGATGCGAGGCTTGATCTCATCACCCTGAGATCATGACCTGAGCTGAAATGGAGAGTTGGCAACTCAATCGATTCATTTTTTTTGTCGTTTCAAATGGTATATATCTTTATATTTTCACCCTTTCATTGTTTGTATATAGACAGGAAATTTATTTTTGCTTATTGAGCTCACATTTAGGTGACTTCATAAGACTTTCCTATTATTTTTCCCTATTATTATTATTTGTAAATTATTTTTAGTTTTGTATATAACAAGCATATCTTCTGTAAACAACAATTTAGATTCTTGTCTATCCTATTTATTTATTTACTTATTTTAGAGAGAGGGAGAGAGTATGGGGGTGGGGCAGAGCAGAGGGAGAGGGAGTCTTAAGCCCACTTCCATGGAGCCCAACACAGGGCTCCATCAGGACCTGAGTTGAAACCAAGAGTAGGAGGGTTAGCCAACTGCCGAGGTGCTCCTCTTGTTTATTCTTCATTTCTTTTACATTTTTTAAAAAATTTAAATTCAATTAGCCAACATATAGAACATCATTAGTTTCAGATGTAGAGTTCAATAATTCATCAGTTGCATATAACACCCAGTGCTCATCACATCACGTGCCCTCCTTAATGCCCACTACCCTGTTACCCCGTTCCCCCCACCTACCTCCTCTCCAGCAACCCTCAGTTTCTTTCTCATAGTTAAGAGTCTCTCATGGTTTTTCTCCCTCTCTAATTTCTTCCCATTCCATTTTTCTCTCCCTTCCGCCATGATCTTCTGCACTGTTTCTTATATTCCTCATATGAGTGAAACCATATGATAATTGTCTTTCTCTGAGTGACTTTATTTCTTGTATCTTAACTGCCCTGGATCTCTGGTACAATGTTTAATAGAATAGGTTATAGTTGGCCTCATTAAGTTGTAGATCATTTAAAAGGAAATGCTTCTAATATTTCACCATTAAGAATATTATTGAGGTAATTATACTTTATGAATACAAGGAGGTTTTCTTCTCTGGTTTTTCTTGCTGATTTAGTATCAGAATTTTTCATCAAATGAATTGACACATGGATACT
This sequence comes from Leptonychotes weddellii, assembly GCF_054177405.1. Classification (NCBI taxonomy): domain Eukaryota; kingdom Metazoa; phylum Chordata; class Mammalia; order Carnivora; family Phocidae; genus Leptonychotes; species Leptonychotes weddellii. Next base: position 147,860,658 of record NC_138372.1, read on the forward strand.
TTCATTTCCATTATGGAAAAGCTTCTGTCAATTTTAGAATAATTTATTTTTTTGAAAGTTGGATAGAACTATCCTGTAAGGGGCAGCTGGATGGCTCAACTGGTTGAGCACCTGCCTTCGGCTCAGGTCATGATCTCAGGGTTGGGCTCCCTGCTCGCCAGGGAATCTGCTTCTCCCTCTCCCTCTGCCTCTACCACCCCACTCATGCTCTCTCAAATAAATAGATAAAACCTTTCAAAATAAAAAGAACGATCTTGTAAAAATATCTAAGCCACTTTCTGGGGAGCTGTAGTTAAGCTTTTACTGCTGGTCTAATTTATTTTTTACTTTCAGAATTATTCAGGCTTTTGGGTTTGTTTGTTTTCCCTTGAGTCAATTTAAGTAAGTTCAATTTTCCCAGAAACATTTCAACATTCAGAAAGTTTTCAAATTCATTGTCATGTAGTTATTCACTTTCTTTTAGTCTATGCTAAGTCTGGACTTTTGTCCTATTTCTATTTCTAATATTATTTAAATGTGTTTTCTCTATTTTTACTATTTTTTATTATGGTAATATATGTGAAAAAAATTTATGCTTTTAACCATTTTTTAAAGTGTACAATTTGGTGGCATTATGCTCATAAGGTTGTACAACAATTACCACTGTTTCCAAAAGTTTTTCATTACATCAAACAAAAACCCTGTTACTATTAAGCAATAACTCATTTTCCCTTTCCCCAGCCATTGGTAATTTCTAACATGCTATCTATCTCTATAAATTTGCCTATTAGAAGTATTTTATATAAGTAGAATTATACAATATTTGTCTTCTTGGGTCTGATTTATTTCACTTAGCATAAGATCTTTGAGATTCATCCATATTGTAGCAAATGTATTCCTTTTTATGGCTGAATAATATTCCATTGTATGTATATAGCTCATTTTGTTTAACCATCACTCTATTGATAGACACTTGCGATGTGTCTATCTTTTGCCTTTTGTGAATATTGCTACTATGAAGATTGGTATACAAGTAAATGTTTGAATATTTGTTTTCAATTATTTGGAGTATATACCTTGGAGTGGAATTTCTGGGTCATATATTGATTCTATGTTTAACTTTTTGCAGAACTGCCAAACTACTTTCCAGAGTGCCTGCAACATTTTAAATTCCCACCAGCAATACATGAGGATTCCAGTTTTTTCACATTCTCAACAGTTGTTATTTTTTGTTTTGTTTTTATTGTAGTCATCCTAGTAGGCATGTTGCTTATTTTTATTTTGTTTTTATTATAGTCATCCTAGTAGGTATGAAGTGGCCTATTATTGGGTTTGATTGCATTTCTCTAATGACTAATAATATCGAACATCTTTTCATGTATTTATTGGCTATTTGCATATCTTCTTTGGAGAATTGGTGATTCAAGGCTTTTACCCATTTTTAAATTAGGTTGTTTGTTTTATTGTTACTGATTTGTAAAACCTCTTTATATACTCTCAATATTAGTTTCTTTTTTTTGCACTTTATTTATTTTTATTATGTTCAGTTAGCCAGCATATAGTACATCATAAGTTTTTTTGTAGTGTTCAATGATTCATTAGTTGCATAGAACACCCAGTGCCCATCACAATATTAGTTTCTTAACAGATATATGCTTTGCAAATATTTTCTCACATTGTGTGGGAGTCTTTTCACTCTTATGATAGTGTTCTTTGATGACTAAAGCTTTTAATGTAACAAAATCTAATTTTTCTTCTGTTGTTTTTGTTACTTATGTTTTTGCTGTCATATTTAAGAAATCATTATCAAATCTATTTGGCAAAATTTCCTCCATGTTTTCTTCTAGGAATTTTACAGTTTAAACCCTTAAATAGAGGTCTTTAACCCATTTTGAGTTATTTTTTGTATATAGTACAAGTAAAGATCCAATTTCATTCTTTTGTATGTGACTATCCAGTTTCTCAATCACCATTTGTTGAAGCAATAATTCCTGCCCCATTGAATGGTCTTGATACCTTTATCAAAAATCAATTGACCCCAGATGTGAGGATTTATTTCTGAGCTTTTTAGCTTTTATTTATCTGGAAATATCTTGATTTCACCTTCATTCTTGAAGGATAGTTTTGACAGATATAAAATTCTTGCTTTACATTTTTGTCCTTTCATCCTTTAAATATGTCATCCTACTGCTTTCTGGTTTCCATGTCTTTTTCTTTTTAAAAATCAGCTGTTAATATTTTTTGATTTCTTGCACATGACCAGTGACTTCTTTCTTAATGATTTCAAGATTCTCTTTGTCTATACCTTTCGGCAATTTGACTATGACGTGTCCATGTATGAGACTCTTAGAGTTTATCTTGGAGTTTATCTTGGAATTTCTTGAGCTTCTTGGATATGTAGATTCAGGTATTACTCACATTTGGGAAGTTTTTGACCATTATTTCTTCAAATATTCCTTCTTCATCTTTCCCTATGGGATTCTCATAGTATATTTTTTGGCTCACTTATTCATATCTCGCAGGTCTCTTTTGCCTATTTCATTATTTTTTTTTCATTCTTTTTTTTCCTTTTATTTTTCAGACTGGATAATTTCAGTTGTCCAAAAATTGTTCAAGTTTACTAATTCTGTCTTCTGCCTGATCAAATCTGCTATTGAACTTCTGTAGCTAGTTTTTTATTTCAGTTATTGTATTTTAAATTCCCAAAATTTCTTTTTTTTTTTAAAGATTTTTTATTTATTTATTTGAGAGAGAGAGAATGAGAGAGAGCACATGAGAGTGGGGAGGGTCAGAGGGAGAAGCAGACTCCCTGCTGAGCAGGGAGCCCGATGCGGGACTCGATCCAGGGACTCCAGGATCATGACCTGAGCCGAAGGCAGTCGCTTAACCAACTGAGCCACCCAGGTGCCCAAATTCCCAAAATTTCTATTTGGATTCTTTTAATAATTTATGTCTCCTTATTGATATTCCCATTTTATTCATATATCATTATTGTGGTTCCCTTTAATTCTTTGTCCATGTTCTTTGAGCATAACTAATATAATCATTATAAATTTGTTTAATAAGTTCAATGACTGAACTTGTTCAGGAACGGTTTCTGTCAAATCATTTTGTTCCTTGGAATGGTCATACTTTCCTGCTTCTTTGTCTGCTTTGTGAGTATTCTGTTGTTGCTGAAACTGGACATTTGAATATTATAATGCAGTAACTCTGGAAATCAGATTCTCTCCCTTCTCCAGGATTTGCTGTTCTTGATTGTTGAAAGTTTAACATGTCTCCATATAATGTTTTGCCTGGAATTTTTTTTTTTTTAATACAAGGGGCTTAAAAAATAATCATTTTAAGTACATTTAGGCTGCTATAACAAAGTACCATAAACTGGTTGGCTTATAAACAATAGAGATTTATCACAGTTCTTGAGGCTGGGAAGTCTATGATCAAGATGCTGGCTGATTCACTGTCTGGTGAAAACAAGCTTCCTCATCCATGGAAATCCTTTTTTTTTTTTCATCCTCTGGACCTAAGCATTTCCCAAAAGCCCACCTCCTAATATCATCATATTGGGCATTAAGATTTCAACACATGAATTTTGAGTAGACACAAATATTCAGGCCATGACAACACCTCCCCCAGTCTTTAAGGATTGGCTCAGTGCTGGGACACTCTTTTAATACTTAGCCAGACCATTCACAATTCTCCTTAGCCTTCACTTGATGCTTACACTGGGCTTATAGATCAGCTAGTGGTGAAAGCTTAAGGTCTTCTCAGGTCTTCTGAACATGTGCCTTGTCCTGCACATGCATGTGACTTTCTAAATTCTACCATATACTGGAGGGTTTTCAAATGCCCTCATTTCCCAAAAAAACTCTGTTACTTCTAGTGACTCATTCATGATAGCTTGCTTCCCGATGTGTTTAGTTATATTTAATAGTAAAACCATATTTATTTGAGCTTAAGCCTTGAGAATCCTGAGGCCCTAAATTGGGCATAATTTTATTCATTTTATGCTAATTGGATCCAAGAGTTACTACCAAGCTGGTACCATTTTAACATTCTCTGAGGGTTTTAACTAAATGCTATATTTCATGTTTAGCTTCTTCACCTATTGATCCAAGCAGACTAGGCCCCAGTCTTAGTCTTCTCATTCCAGAGATTTATTGCCATCTGCTCCAAGGAAAACCAAGCTTTCTTCCCATTTCATCTTCTATTTTCATTTTAACTGATGTTCTTTTCATTATGTGTGTATATATTTATGTGTGTGTGTACAGTATCAATGCATAGCCTTGTTAGATTTTCTTTGTTTTCTTGTAAACCAGAAATGCACTGAAAAATATGTTTCTTGTTTTTCAGTGGGAGGACCTCTGAGAGTACCTCATCTGTCATCTTACCAAAAGAAGAAATCCCAAGATCCACTTTACCCCAGACCATTGCACAATATATTGCATTTGAAATTAGGTAATGCTTCCTTTTTATGCCTTTAAAAGCCTAATCAGCTAGTAGAGACAAATTAGGTATCAAATAAATGACTGATAGTTTGATTGCTATTTCTATGTCAAACCCTTGACAGTCATTATTGTATAATCATGTCCCAAAGGATTTAGACACCCATTTAATGGTAGATTTTATTTTGCCTGAATTGTAACTGAGATTCATGCATGTATATATGTAACAATGGGAACCCTACTTCATTTTAAATTAAGTGATGTATTAATTACTAACTAGTCCATATACTTTCAGATAAGCACTTAACCACTGAGCTGTCACTTGAAATTTTAGACACTTGTAATTCTTGAACAGTTTCAATGACACCCAATCACTGAGAAGCTGGAATAGTCTGATTGAATTTGTAGAATGCATTCATTTTAATTTGAGTCATGTAGACTTAGTTTAAATATTTTTACTGGAATAGACCTTTAGAAGTAAAATCTATGCATTAAAAAATAAAAATGAATTTTGACTCAACTTCAGACTTTAATATACATAAAAAATTATAATAAACTTAAAAATACTACACTGGAATATTTCCAAAAGAAAAAAATTAGAAGGTATAAAGATAATTTGGAAAAACAAAACAATAACAAAAAACTTTGTTTACACAAGAATGTAATAAGTAACATCAGGAGTCTAACATGAAATTTTCTTTTATGGATTCTCCTTTAATATGGAATTGACCAAATAGACATTTTCTATCCCTTTATTTTTGTTTAATGTGGAAATGAAATGCAAAGTTAATAAAAAATCAACAAATACCCATCAATGTAATATGAACACTTTCCCTACATGTTTAGTTGGTAGTAGGGCTGAAATATTTACTAGGGAAATTGGAAGAATATAATGCATGTTTGTAGAGAAAGAAGTGTCATATATTTGCCTCTCTTATTTGTTCCTAATTATTATTTGTGGGTGGAAAAAGACAACTGCATTTAGCTCATGGGACTGCCGAAAAAAAAGTTGTGATAATAAAATATGCCCCTGAAACATAGAAGTAATCTATAATTGTCTTGATTTCTTTTAACCAAATAAGCCACTCTCTTGACTTCCATTTGTAGAGTAATGACTCCAAATGGCTTACATAGTGCTGCTTATTGAGAATTATGTTAAAAACTTTTAAGCTACTCATGTAGTCAATTAAGAATAATCTCATGCATTTTAACATCGCTTTCCAGAAGTTAGAAATCTGTAAACAGCATTAGATATTAAATACTTAGTAGATCCATTTCCCATAATGCTTAAGATAGAAGTTTTCATAAGGTACTTTGAAAGAAGTGGTATATAACCTAAGTCTCATAATTTTTATTCTCTGTATCATTCACAGAGTATTTAAAACCATGACTTCTACATTACTAAATTTCATGAAGTCATGTAGAATTCCCACTAAATTATATACTTTATATCCATTACCCATGAAATTTGAAATATTAACAAGTATTTATATTGTGTGAGTCACTAGGCTCAGTACCATATATGTATTGCTTTATTTTAATCCTAAAAGTTTCTGTAGTGTATATTTGCACATTAGTTTGGCCATTCAGCATTTGAATATCTACCTAGTGTTTGAAGAATTAAGAATCTTGGTAAGAAGCACAGCATAGTTCCCAATAAGGTCAGATATTCTGTTCTCTATCGCTAATTGCATTTAGAGTATAGGCATGAGATCTAAGCTTCCCCAACTATCCTGGCAGAGGGCTGCAAAAGAAATAGAAACAACCAGTTTGAGGAGTAATAGTGGTTGTAATACAGAATGGCACTGAAGTCCTAGAGCAGCAACATCCAATAGAAAAAATCCTCCCAAAAGTCAGAAGCAGGTTGGCCTAATATCACAATCCATATGCTTAAACATCGCAGTATTTTGCATTTGCATTGTAAAGATCTACAATATAGAAAATACTGTCTGTCTGCCAAATACCTGATTTATAATAACACAGTTTGTAAATATGTCCTTTGACGTGGGGCATATGTCTTATGTCTTAAACAGTGATGGCAAGAGGAGATAAGTTCCGAAATCTAAAAACTATTATTATGTCAATTCCTTGGGATAAAAGTATAGGAAGCATAGATTGGTTTCAGCTATTTTATCTTCCATGGTAAAATCTGTATTTTCTTTGCATCAACATAAATCTGAAAGCTGATGAAATTCCTCAGTATTTCTCTAGCTGCTGACCATTGTATAAAACATTCTGTACTAAAATAATCAGTATAACTTTCAAATGAATCTTCGATGATGTTTAAATAAATAAATTAATGATGCTTTAATATTAATACCAAGCTATATTCATTAGTGAGACCAGGGTGATATAGTTAAGGGCCTGGGCAACGCCTGGATTTTAAGTCTCATCTTTGTCAAAGAATGTTATATTATTTGGGGAAAATCTCTGATATCTATAAAAGAGTGCTCATAATTCATACTGCCTAAAGTTGAAGTAGGCATTCCATTAAACAAAGTTTGTAAAAGACACATACTGTGCTTTATGCAGAGTAGACCCTCATAGATGGCAGCTATTATTAGCCACGATAAGGTAATCATCATAAAACAGCTGTTCACATCTGTTCACCATGATCTTGAAAATGAAGTTCTTTTTTTGAAAACCCCACTATGAGTCAAAGAGAAGAGGACCTTCCCCAAACTCTATGCTGCTAAGAATTTATCTTCCTGGAAGTAGCTTTTCTCCATTATGTTTGTTTCAGAATGACAATAATTCACTCAGATATTAACAAGTATTTTTGCTACCAGATGAGGAAATCCAGAATGCATAATATATGCATATGTATAAGATACACAGAGTTTAATTAAGTTTAAGGTATGCAATGCCAAGTTACATAATCAGTTTGACATCTAATTAAAGCACTTCTTTCTTCATATACTTTCCAGGCCCTGGTGATCGCAGTCCAACGGGGAGACAAGGCAAAACAAGATAAAGACTATACCCCATCTTATGTGCTTTGGGATATGGACACACAGTGTCACATGGAAGCAGAGAGGAGAGCCATCCAATCCAACTGGAGCATAAAGTGGAAAGATTTCCTCAAAGAGGGAATCCCAAGGCAGTACAAAGTAAAGTAAAGATGAGAATTGGGTAAGAACTTTCTAGGGGAGGGCATGAAAATGTCACAGTGGAAAAAATATTCTTTTTTGTTTCTGTAATATAAACTGTGAAACATGAAATGTTGAGAAGGAAAGCTAAAGATGGAGGTAGAGACCCCATCATGTAATGGACTTTGAACTTTATCTTCTAAATGAAGAGCAGCAAATAATGAGTTTTGATTATAGTGTTGACAGGGTTGTAATTGTTTTTCATATGCTCCATTTGGTAGTGGGAACAATCTGAATTTGAAGAAGAGCCGGGCAGAGTTAGAGAGATCAAGACCTAAACTTGGGTGTGAAAGTAGGTGTTGAGAAGAGTAAACTCAATCTGGATTTCTTTACCCCAAATAAAAATGATTATGGTAATTTTTCCCCTTTCCTCTTTTTATACATATATAAAGACATTATTCAATGGGGTGCCTGGCTTAGTCGGAAGAGCATGAAATTCTTGATTTCGGGGTCATGAGTTTGAGCCCCATGTTGGGTGTAGAGATTACTTAAATGAATGAATGAATGAATGAATGAATGAATGAATGAATGAATGAAAAAAGCACTATTCAAAAGCCAACTCAAAAATCTATGCTTTGGGGAGCCTGGGTGGCTCAGTCGGTTGAGCTTGGGACTCTTGGTTTCTGCTGGGATCATGATCTCAGAGCCAGTGATGGGATCAAGCCCCTCCAGGAGCCCTGCATGGGGCTCTGGGCTGAGTGGAAGTCTCCTTGAGATTCTCCCTCAGCCCCTCCCCCTGCACATTATCTCTCAAATAAATAAATCTTTATTAAAAAAAGCTATGCTTCACAGGACTATTTAATCAATTTTATTGGGTATAAAGTCTAATTTAGACAAAGCAGAATATGTAGTGTATTTGTTTTAAAAACATGTATTTTAGAATAATCCTAAAATTTGACTGTTTTTGTGATATGTATCATATAAGTATTACATGTGAATATGGAAAATTAATGTTAAATAACTAGTAATCATTTGAATTTGCTTCTCTTTGTAAAAAGGAAATATACAAAGGTAAATACACATGAAATTTGTGAAACAGGTAAATATTTTAAGATATAAAAGTCTTAAATATGACACATGCAAATCCAACATTTATTCATTTCAAACTAATTTCATGTTAGAGGAAAGCATTAATCACTCATATTCCAGAAAGATTATGCACTGTAGTATTATACTTGGATTTTTTATTATAGAAGATATAGTCTAAGACTCGACTAGACCATTCAAAAAGAGAAGTGCCAGCCTAAGGAATTCTTTAGTTTTACCCACTTTGCTGCCAGCATCAGTTAATAGTTTCAAATCTTACAAGGGCTCATATTTTAGAGATTGGGGAAGGGGGAGTCTGGAGACACAGGAAGATATTGATGGAATGATAAAAGCCTTCAGCTTTGTTTTATTTTTTATGCCTTTTGTATCCGTACACTGTTCTTCCCCTTTAGGGGTTTGCTGGTACGTAACAATGATAGATTAAATATGGTACTACAAATGTTTCACTGAAGGGAAGAAGCTACATAAAAATGAAAAAATGCATCAAATATTAAATCTATAATACAACATACAAAATTGTTGGTTCTTTTCTGTCATTTATTTATGCTTAGCTACTCAAGGATATAAATTTCATAATGCATGTAAATTATCAACTTCAACTTAAGAATTTTGAAAAGAATACTTACAGATAATGTTTTTGGTTTTAGGAGGGTATTTGACACAAATTTGTAATATGTTAGGTTGTACATACCAAAATTTTTTTGAAAACAAATATAAATGAGGCTCATTAAAGTGAATTTTATAAGAAGGGCTATTTTACTGGGTTTATCCCTCATTAATAATGAGGTCAGCTTGATCTAGAGTATTTATCTCTCTATTTCTCTATCTATATCTATTTTTACAGATGATATTTGACTTAAAGCTTTATTTAAAAATTATATTAAGTCTGTGGTGCCTGAGTGGTTCAGTCAGTTAAGTGTCTGCCTTCAGCTCAGGTCATGATCCCTGAGTCCTGGGATCAAGCCTCGAATCAGGCTCCCTGCTCAGTGAGGAGTCTGCTTCTCCCTCTCCCTCTGCTGCCCACCCCCCCACACACACACTTGTGCTTTCTCACTCTCGCTCTCTCTCAAATAAATAAAAAATAAAATCTTTAAAAAATATATTAGGTCAAAATGACTAAATACACAAATATGGTAGTGAAAAATCAGATACTATACACATATATAATGAACCATAGAGTGGGTTCTAATTCTCGTCCTCAGTTTATTCTTACCATTTTTCTTATGACACCAAAGAGGAAGCATGCTAGATATTAGCTTCTCAATTCATAGTGTTTGTTGTCAACTTTTTGTTTATTTAATTTCTTCTAGTCATTGATTAAAGGATTTTTTAGCAGTTAATATCTATGGAAAACCTTGTTTAATTCCCAAATTATCTTCCCAAGTAAGCAATTTAGGTAGAAGTCCAGGAAGTTAGGGTACAATAGGAATTATTTGCTACTGACACTGTTGTTTGCCACAGCTATCCAGGAAGAATGATTCCTGGTCCATGAATGAATACTCTTTGTGGCAAGGGGTTGGGATAAAAGTGAGGAGATGTAGATATACTATTGCTTCCTTTTTTGAGAATTGCACTTCAATTAATAAGCCCCTAACTTAATTTTTGGCTGTTACATTGAAACATAAATCAGATAATATAAGTCTTCTACCTAAACACTCTAATTTATTTAATTCATTCTATAAATATCAATTTAGAACCCACACTTTACCATATCCTATTCTAGTGCTAGGGATATAGACAAACTTTCCTCCCTTCATTGGGGAAATAGACAAAAGATAGAAAAGTATTATATAATATAATGCCATATAAGGTCTTGAAATATTCATAAGTTACAAAGTGCTATAAAGAAAAAGCATGGAGACAGAGAGTGATGGAGATGGTCAGTGATGGAGGAAGAAAGAAGATGACATTTGAGAGAAACCTGAATGAAGTAAGAGGGCAGCTGGTTAGGTCATACTTTCATTACATTTTTGGATACATTCCAGAATGCCCAGCATGATCTGGGTCTTATTCAGCTCTACAGCCTCTATTTCTTCAATTATCCTCTTACCCACTATGCCACAGGACCCTTGTCATCTTTTTAGTTCTAGGAGACAGCAGGGTCTTCATGGACCTTTGTAAGCAATTTTAATTCTCCCCCAGACACTCTCCTCTTTATATTGCTAAGTCTCTTGTCTTCAATACTGGCTTAAATTTCCCCTGCCCTGAAGTGTCTTCACTGACAAGTCTAAGCAGGCTCCTTTTCATTCCATCCAGAGTGTTTCTTTCAAGTTGTGACTGTTAATTTCTGCATTTACTCTTCTATTTTCTATTTAAAGCCCTAGCTGGAAACTTCCTAAAGGCAAGAAATTAGTCTTTTTTTATTGACTCTATTGTAGACCAACTTTCTAATCAGTGAAAATGTAGGATTCCCTGGGACAAGTTTAGAATTTATAATATTGGTGCTCATCTGGCCATTCCAAGATATACGACATTTTATATGGTTGCTCTTGTGTGATAGAGATCATCACAGACTGAGAGTTTATAAAGAGGATATGGAAGAGGTCATAAGAGAAAAAAAAAGACAGCTACCACATCCTGTATCTGCAGATTTTGCTCCCTGCCTGCTATTTTTCCCCTGGTATCACACAATACGATTGGTTATGCTGTGAAGTTAGGTCAGGAAGAGGATGAAATTCAAGCAAGATATGTAATACAGAGCAAAGAGATTACCCAGAATTGTGCACTTCGATGATATGTGCATCATATGTGACTCTGGTTGTATGAGAATAATCAGATCCTCCAAGTGATTCTCCTGCACATTGGTTAAAGATTTCCAGGAGCTAAACAACTTAGAATGCTAAGAAGAGCAAGTACTTGATACTTAGGAACAATACTGCACTCTTCTCTCCTCACTAGCTAGCTGCAGCTGTTGTTGAGGTGCTAGGCAGCTGGGGCAGGAAACGAAGTCCCAGAACGGTAATTGTGATTCTCATAACTCCGAGGTTGTCATTAAGATAACCTTCTACTCTGCGGTAAAATATCTCCGGGGCAGAAAGCAAAAGCTCACAGTTCTCTCTGGTTCCTTTTTCAGTCTCTTTTGGCAGAAGTCTATTCTGAATTCTTAGAAACATCTGCTGATGGCTTCTGATGACTAATATCAGCAGGGAGTCTCCACAGGATATTCCAAGCTCTGAAATGTGTGAGAGCATGTGTTAGCCGCACAGCAGGAACCTAAGCTCAAACAGTGGTGGTGGAGGCATGATGCCTTGGAATACAGTGGTGTGGTGTGGTGGTAATACTAATTGTACTATAGCAGTAGTAATATTATTATCAACATTTTATAAACATACCCTTTATTCCAGACTCCGTTCTAGGTGTACTACATGCATTACCTCATATAATCATTCCAAGAGCTCTATGAGAAAGGCAGTATTATTTTTATTTTACTACTGAGAAAACATAAACTCAGATAAATTTTTGGTGCTGCTCTGTGATTCATTATACCATTATACAGAATGTATATTTGTATATACATAGGCATCTTTTATATTGTATATTAGAATAGGAGGAAATACTAGCACTAAGGATGAAAAGTATAGAAGGGAAGTAAAATAAATACTTATTTTTTATTCTAAACTGTGCAATAAGTGATGCTTGATCTTCAGAAGAAAGTAAAATACTGAAAGTCAATAATTGTTAGTGGAGATATTCACTTCTTATGTAAAAAAAAAAAAAAAAAGCTGTGTGTTGCTTCTGTCTTCAAGATGTTAAAAGGAAGCTACACCTAACCTTAGTAAAACTGCAGTCTAGAATATTGGTATGTAATTATGGAATTAACTAAAATGCATGTGACAAAGAAATTAGTTATTTAAATGTTATTTTAAGAATAAGAGAAATATATTGGGCACCTGGGTGGCTCAGTCATTAAGCGTCTGCCTTCGGCTCAGGTCATGATCCCAGGGTCCTGGGATTGAGTCCCACATCGGGCTCCCTGCTCGGCGGGAAGCCTGCTTCTCCCTCTCCCACTCCCCCTGCTTGTGTTCCCTCTCTCGCTGTGTCTCTCTCTGTCAAATAATAAATAAAATCTTTAAAAAAAAAAAAAGAATAAGAGAAATATAATGCTTCCTAGGATAAATAGATAGCTTATCCAAAGAAGAGAGATTTTAAGCCCTGGTTCTTTACACTTCTTCATGCGCAAAAATATACACCAGAAAAATAATGGTTTTTACAAGAAAAACAGATTTTAAAGAGTTACAACTTTTACAACTAAAAAGAGATATGATCTTAAAAACTATACTATATTAAGACTTGTTTGAAAAGTTATCAAAGGATCATTCATATGCTATGAATAAACTCAGCTTAAGTATTTTTAAAGCCAGTACAGTGTCTTGCATACAGTAAATTATAAATAACTATTTAAAAATTGTTTCACTTAAATAAGAAAAATTTTTTATAATTCATTATATTATTGCATTTAGGTGATTTTGATAATATAAACAATTGCAAACAATATTTGCTGACACAGACATTTACACAAGCTATTCGACAACAAATATTTGTTAAATATTTGTGTCAGACAGGTTTTAAGCTCACTCATAACCATCCCTCCCTTTCTCATTATTATGGAAGAACACTGCTCATTCCAGAACTCTCACTTAAGATGAATGATGATTAAAAGGCTGGCCCTTTAATTAATAGATGTAAGAAATATGTGGTTTAGTTTGAAGATGTTTTAATGTCTCTTTATAACAAACGTTTCTTATTTTCTATTTTACTGCCCTCTCTCTTTCTGCCCGTGTTTTTCGCCATTAAAGACCATGATGCTTAGATGAGGAGTTTAGAAGCAGGAAAGGAATTCCCTGCCTGAATAAAATACTATGTCTCAAAGTTACCTCAACTGGATACCCACTACACTTTTCTACACTAACAACTGAAGATGTACATCAATGTTTCTATTCCCTATTTCCTATAATCCTAATATAATCTCCTGCTAGGGATAGAGAGTGAAAAGTGTGAAATAGGAATGGCATGGAACTTCAGAACTGAATGATATTTAAATCTGTCTTTAGATAAAAGGATCCCTCTGGGAAGAAAAAAGTGACAGAGTGGGGCACAAATCAAAATTTGCCTTTCTCACTTTCCTACATCTTGAATATTAATTAGAGTAGCTGTCTTCTGCTAGATGAAGACACCATCCTTTAAAAGCCCTCTGCTCTCCAATTTCTTTGCCCTTCCTCATTCCTACCTGCGATAGACAGAATAATGGCCTCCCAATGGCATCCATGCCTTAATCCAGGAAATTTGTGAATCAATTTCTTTACATGTTAAAAAGGGACTTGCAGATGTGATTAAGTTTAAGGACTCTGAGATAGAAAATTTTTCCTAGATTACCCAGGTGGGCCCAATCTAATCACACAAGTCCTTAAAAATAGAGGAAGAATGCAGAAGAGTGTGCCAGAGAAATGTGATATCAGAAGGACTAGACAGACTTTGCTGAATTTGAAGATGGAGGAAGACAGCTGGGAATGGCTCTTAGCTGAGAATCAGCAAAACAACTGGGTACCTTGACCCTACAACCACAAGGAATTGAATTCTTCCAAGAACACAAATAAACGGGAAACATTCTTCCCTAGAGCTTTCAGAAAAAAAAACAGAGCTTGCTGACACCTTAATTTTATTGTAGTGAGACCTGTACTGAACTTCTGACAGTAACAACTGTGGGTTGTTCTAAGCCACAAAGTTTATGGTAATTTGTTTTAGCAGCAATAGAACCATCACCATCATATCATCCAACCATCATAACTCTTATAAGTATTCTTTAGGGTGGCCACTCACTCAACCTTCAAATTTAGAGAAGTCACTTAAGTTCTCTAAACTTGCTTTTGCACATATAAATTAGACATAATAATAGCAATTACTTCATATAGTCAGTGGGAAGATTAAGTGAGATGATACATAAAAAGAGCTTAGAATAGTACCTAACATACTAATTTTGTAACAGAGATTGTCATACCTTTCCCAAACATCCTATTACCCTTTCTTCCATGGTAGTAGCATTTCTAGCTGGTACTAACTCACCCTAAATAAAAAGACTGTACTTTCCATCTTTCTTGCAGTTGAGTATGATCATGTTGCTAAATTATGGTAAAAATTATGTGGGGTGTGTGTGTGTGTGTGTGTGTGTGTGTGTGTGTTGTAGCTGATTCTAAGAACCTTTCTTAGGAAATAGCTTGCATTTGTCTGTGTCCTTCGCCTTCCTTTTTCGTTATCACTTCCCCCATCCTGCTTCCTGGAATGTGTGAGACACCATGCTGGAGCCTGAGACACAATCCTGGAACTTGAAGGCAAAGGCTGCATCCTGGGAGTGGTAGAGTAGTAATTAGCCTAAGTCCTTGAGGAATTCCTAGAGCACAGCAACCATGACCTACAGACCACATACATATCTTGTTTAATATTCTCATTGGGGGTTTTCTGTCACTGACAGCCAAACCTAATCCTAAGTCTGTATATCCTGGTACTTCTAATTAAGGATTTCTTCGTCCAGTCTTCCATTTTCTTCTCTTATGCCAACCCCCAAAAGACTTTACTTGGCTGCATCAAGTATACTAATTGTCATTATTTATGTGAATCACTTAATATTTATGCTTAATTTTCATGTAGCACAGCTCTGATTATGTGTATCATTCAAAAACAATTATAATATTGAGGTTAAAGTGTTAGGGACACCCAATAGTTAGCAGGGGGAGGAGGAGTAAAAAAAAATAAGTGAAATAAAACTACTTTGTATTTTGCATACTTTGCCTCCTTTTTTTTTTTTTTTAAAGATTTTATTTATTTATTTGAGAGAGAGAGAATGAGAGATAGCATGAGAGGGAGGAGGGTCAGAGGGAGAAGCAGACCCCCTGCTGAGCAGGGAGCCTGATGCGGGACTCTATCCCGGGACTCCAGAATCATGACCTGAGCCGAAGGCAGTCGCTTAACCAACTGAGCCACCCAGGCGCCCCGCCTCCTTTTTTTCCAGAATAATTAAGAAGTTCCAAAGAAGAGCTACCAAATGTAAATAAACCAGTGACATTTTTGCCTAGAAATATTTAATCAATTCTTTTAATAAACATCCATTTGAATAACTTTCATATGACAGCTACAATACTAGAAGTTAAGGATGCAAAGATTCAAACATTTTTTTTTATTAAGTGTGAAACTAAGGAAAACAGATGAGTAAACAGATAATTAAGATATAATATGACAACTGATGACCAATATGCAGAGTAGGATCCTAAGTCAATCTAGGTGGGAGGACGGCAAAGGGTTTCATGAAAAGTGAAACATGAGTTGAGGGCTAAAGAATGGCCAGGAATAAACCCTGTCAGGAGTTAAGGGAGGTGCAAACAGAGTAGGCAAGCATAGAGAGCAGCATATCCCCCAAACTAGAGGGCTCTGGTAATGTACTGGTGGAGAATGTTGGGGCACCAGCTTTGAGAGATAAGACAAGTTCAGGTTGTTGATGGATTCATCCATGAAGTTGCAGAGATCTGTTTAAATATTTTACCAAGAAAGGAGATATCATTTCATTTTAGAATAAAATTTCACACTGGGTTTATTGATAGGCTTAGGATGGCATGAAAATGAGACAAAGATTCACTATTTGGGAAATTGGCTGATAATCCATAGAAGAAATAGACAACGTGGGTGAGAGAAAGTTAAGCAACTTTGAGACATACTAGTGAACTATAATGAATCCACTAGACATTGTATTTAGATGTGTGAAGGAAGAGAAGAATACAGAATAAAAAAAGTGTTTAAGTTCAGCACATGGAGGAAATTGAATTTTAAGGAGATGGCAGAAAAGAGGAGTACCGGGAAAAGACAGAGAAGGGGAAAATTCAGGAAATGAGAGAATAAAGAAGCCAGAGGAAGAGAAAGTTTCAAGAAGCAATAAGTAAACAATAATGCCAATCATTCTATGGCTATTTTTTTTTCTTTTTCACTTTACTAATTTGTTATTGTTTAAACCAAGCTTTTATTATAAAATATAACATATTATCGAAATTTAACAGAATTTTTTGTTAGTAGAAAAGGGGGGAAAATAACTGTGGTCCTCTATCCAGGAATAATCCCCTTAACATTTTGGAATATCTCTTTTTATTTTTTACTTATTGATCTTTATTTTTAGATGACTATTCATTGTGCCTGCACTGAGTAATTCACTTCAAATAAAATATTTCAGCTAAATAAACCATTTGACAAGAAGACACATTTCACTGGCAAGGTCAGTGCCTTTGATAACGTCCCTACTTCCAAGGCTGGGATACCCTACAAATGGGTAAACACAACCACTTTCCCTGGCTTGAGGAATTTTCTAGTTGTTTTCCCTGGTTTCCAGCCTATTGCTTTATACCAAGATCTGTACTTCACTTTTAGGCTCTTTCTGAATCCTGACTTGGTAGGACTACCAACCTGGCTTTGATTTGTCCTGAACTGCTGCCTCAGGATGGCTCTCATTGGCTCCTACTCAAATGTAGCAGATCCTGTCAGTGCTCCATCCAGATCCCTGTACATGTTTCTTGTCCTTTCTGTTGTCTGTTTGCTATATTCCATTTTCATTTGCCCCTAAATGCCTAGAGATACAAGTCTTTTGGAGGCTTTCTTCAGTCTATAGGATCTGTTATGCCCACACATGAGGCCCAAAGGACCTGGCTAATCTTTAGTCTATGATTATGGGATGTAGAAGAAAGATAGCCCGGCTCCCTTGTACCGAGTTGGAAAAAACTCTGAGGTATAATTTACATAGGCACGGGATCAGGCTGCAGCTTGGATTCTGCCTGAAATTTCACCTTTGTTTAGCTTCTTTCCTATCCTGCTTCCCCCACTCCCTTAATAGTTTCTCGAGTGTACTTTTTTAATAGATCACTTGTATATAAATCCTTGTCTTGAGTCTGCTTTTTTTGCAGAAAAGACAGCTGCAGTCTGCAGAAAAGTGACACTTTCCATGTCTGGCTGAGGTTTCAGACCTGGCACCGAAGCTTGGCATGGGTCCCAAAACTCTGACTGTTTGGCACAAAGAACCAGCGCCTGTAAGTGGGCAGGCTAAATGAAGTGGCAAAAGGCTAGCTGCAATGCTGGAACAGTGACAATATGGAAAGGCTTCTGATGGCAGTGTTATGGGTGGCAGTCAAGGGTGCCCCATAAACTCTTCATAAACTAAAGAGTTTATGGGGAGGAGCCTTGAGTGGGTTTTTTATGGGTCTAAACAAAAACCATGAATGGCTGTAGTGAATATATGAATAAAATATTTTACAATTGAATTATTTTACCACATTATAAAATAGACCCTTACTACTTATTTTTCTTAAATAAAGAGTAGAATGGAATGATCTGCCTGGAAAGGGATAACATTCCCTATTAGAAAAGGCTGTCCTTCTTTTTTGTTTTTTTAAATATTTTATTTATTTATTTGACAGAGAGAGACACAGTGAGAGAGGGAACACAGCAGAAGGAGTGGGAGAGGGAGAAGCAGGCTTCCCACCGAGCAGGGAGCCTGATGCGGGGCTCGATCCCAGGACCCTGGGATCATGACCTGAGCTGAAGGCAGACGCTTAACGACTAAGCCACCCAGGCACCCCAAGGCTGTCCTTCTTGACCTGCATTTAATTCTGGGGCAGGTGTCTATGAAAGGTAAGGGGAAAAATTCCCATCTATCATGTCTCTTCAACCGAAACCAAATGCGTGTCATATATAATAATATAAAGTGTTATAGTGAAATTTTATCAGAACTGTATGAAAATCCCAATAAGTATGTTTTATGATAGTGCTTGAGAAAATAAATACCAGTATAAATACTACTTAATATATCATAGAGTTAACATTTACTCATAAAGCAATATAATTGCCACCAAAATATTTGCTACTCATTGTGCACTAATTTTAGACTATGCTCGATCAAAATGCCTAATAATTTCTCATATATTCTATATGCTTTGCTTATTCTTATCTATTTGTTCTTTTATTTATACAGCAAATGTTAACTGGGTATTCACTATGTGTTAGGTACTATTCTTATGCTTAAATATCTTTAATTACTTAATATATCTCAACATATGTATTATGGTCTACTTGATGATGTCATCCACTTAAAATTGTCTTTGGAATAAGGGATAGCATAAATAATATACCTATATGATATGTTAAATTTATAAGATACTGTCTAATGTACAGAGTGCTGCTGTTTATTGACTTATGTGATCCTCCAATATTCCTATGACATGGCAGGGCAAGGATTCTTATTCCTGCTTTGAAGAAGAGGAAACAGATATTCAGGGATGCAAAATGACTTGCACAAGAATTCAGGGCTTCTGACACTTAGATCAAAACTCTGTCCATGTATCACTTTATGTAGAAAAATAAGGAAGTTATTTATAAATAGGTCAGGAACATTCAGAATGAGTTCTTAAATATACACACTTAAAATCATGCCAGTCCCTTAACCTTCTTCATTGTTATACCTAGGTTATAGTAAACAGTATTCTTTGAATCATGAGGTACAACGTGAGCCAAATTTAGAAACAAGTTAAATATCCATAGTCCTGGGGGCGTCTGGGTGGCTTAGTCAGTTAAACGTCTGACTCTTGGTTTCAGCTCAGGTCATGATCTCATGGTTGTGGGATCGAGCCCCGTGTCTGGCTCTGAGCTCAGCGTGGAGCCAGCTTCAGATTCTCTCCATCTCCATCCTGCTCATTCTCTCTCTCTCTCTCAAAAAAATAAATAAAAACTTTTAAAAAAAATATTCACAGTCCTGGAATACAAAAAAAATGTGCTTTTGGCTAGTGTTACCCAACATTTTTTTAAGCCATAGTCAATTCACATTCTTCTGGTGACCGATTTTGCTTCATCTGACACTTCAGACTTCTGCTAAACTAGCGAGAGCTATAATCTAAACTAAAGTCAACCTCATGTTCAACCTCTCCGAATTGTATTCTTCTATGCTTGGTTAGTTTAATCTTTTATTACTGATCTCCCAGTGGATTTTATTTTCTGAGTTGTGAGATTTGCTGACATCCTGGAGACATCAGTATTATTCTTTTTTTTTCTTTTTTAAAGATTTTATTTATTTATTTGAGAGAGAGAGAGCACATGAGAGGGGGGAGGGTCAGAGGGAGAAGCAGGCTCCCTGCCGAGCAGGGAGCCCGATGCGGGACTCGATCCCGGGACTCCAGGATCATGACCTGAGCCGAAGGCAGTCGCTTAACCAACTGAGCCACCCAGGCGCCCCGACATCAGTATTATTCTTACAAACAGTTATCCAGTGTGGATAAAAGTGTATCCCTTTATTTTTATTTTTTTAATTTTTTTTTTAAAGATTTTATTTATTTATTTGAGAGAGAGAATGAGATAGAGAGAGCATGAGAGTGGGGAGGGTCAGAGGGAGAAGCAGACTCCCTGCTGAGCAGGGAGCCCGATGCGGGACTCGATCCCGGGACTCCAGGATCATGACCTGAGCCGAAGGCAGTCGCTTAACCAACTGAGCCACCCAGGCACCCCAAAAGTGCATCCCTTTAAAATTAGAAAAAGACCTGGTCAAAAAGCCAGAAAGAATTCTATTCCACAACATTTTTATCTCAGTTCTGCACATTATACTGAAGAACTATTCAATTTTTAAAAAAACTATTTTGACATTACTATTAATTTATGTTTACATTAGAAGACCCACTTCTCAAAAGACTATTAGAAATCCAAGAAATTAGGGGCGCCTGGGTGGTTCAGTTGGTTGAGCGACTGCCTTCAGCTCAGGTCATGATCCTGGAGTCCCTGGATCGAGTCCCGCATTGGGCTCCCTGCTCAGCGAGGAGCCTGCTTCTCCCTCTAACCCTACCCCCTCTCATGTACTCTCTCTCTCTCTCATTCTCTCTCTCTCAAATAAATAAATAAATCTTTAAAAAAGAAATCCAAGAAATTCGAGTAAAGGTATCCAACATTACCATATGTTTTCAAGAGCTAGATCCCTCTTATCCCAAAGATAGAGGAAATAAGCATATAACCAATTTGCAGGATATGGGAAAATGTATTAGAGAGCAAACAGGAGAGCTAAATATTTCAATAGATTCTTTATACTAGGTCAAGAGACAATAAAAATGATGACTCTATCATTAGCCCCCTGCCTCATGGTTCCTTAGTGACAAATAATAGAAAACTATTTTGGCAAACTTAAGTAAAAAATTAAAAAAATATAACTAAATAAAGATATGGGGTAGTTCACAGAAGTAAGGAAAAGCTAAATCCCAGGTTGCCAATGGGAGCATCCCTTTTTCCTTTCCCTTGAAGCCCCTACAAAAACTTCACTTGAAGCAATTCCCTTGCAATGGGATATTTATTCTCCTTAAGACTAATCACTAACCATCATCACCACTCATATTCCCTAAAGCAGAGAATCAAACTCTCTGTGGTGACTGTCGATATTTTCCCCGTATGATATGGTAGCCCCACCAGCAACGTGTCGCTATCGAGTACTAGAAATGTGGCTCATCTCAATTGAGATGTCTTTTAAGTGTTAAATACATTCTGGATTTCAAAGATTTAAAATGAAAAAAAAATAGTAAATTATTTCATTAATAATTTTATTCTGGTTAAATAAAATATAACATTAAAATTAATTTCATCTTTAAAAAAATGAAGCCACTAGAAAATTTAAAATTCTATATGTGACTCACATATTTCTATTGGATAATGCTGGTCTAGACAGCCTTCAAACAATTTTGTAGACATAGGTCAAAGCATTTTAACAACTATTTTCTCCTACAGTTTTTTTTTTTAATTTTTTAATTTTTTAATTTTTTGTAAAGATTTTATTTATATATTTGACAGAGAGAGACACAGCAAGAGAGGGAACACAAGCATGGGGAGTGGGAGGGGGAGAAGCAGGCTCCCCACAGAGCGGGGAGCCCGATGCGGGGCTCCATCCCAGGGCCCTGGGATCATGACCTGAGCGCAAGCAGACGCTTAACAACTGAGCCACCCAGGCGTCCCTTCTCCTACAGTTTTAAATAGACATCTTTTTTTGTTTGTTTGTTTCTAAGTGTGAGTAGCTGGTAAGGATGCAAGTTCTATACTGTAATTTTACAAATAATTTAAATATAGTTTCCCTAAAGGCTTGAAACAGTAGTCCACTTTATTTCTAGAAAATGTCAACTATATATTATAAATGCTAAAACTGTAAAGTCAATCAGACAAATTAGAAATTCTATGTGTTTGGGGCGCCTGGGTGGCTCAGTTGGTTAAGCAGCTGACTTTGGCTCAGGTAATGATCCCAGGATCCTGGGATCTAGTCCCATGCCCAGCTCCCTGCTCAGCAGAGAGCCTGCTTCTCCCTCTCCCTCTGCCTGCCACTCTGCCTACTTGTGCTCTCTCTCTCTATCTGTCAAATAAATAAATAAAGTCTTTAAAAAAAAAAAAAGAAATTCTAGGTGTTCAAAAAGTCAGACTTTGTGTTTCAATTCAAATTACTCTATAATTCTATGTACTGTAAATTCTAGTTCTAGGATAGACAGAGATATAGATAGATCAAAAGATAGGTGGATGGATGGATGATAGATAGGTAAATACATGCATACATACATAAAGAGATCAAGAGATGGAACTTTCTATAAGTTTGTTGTTTAGATGAAATAAGGTAATGCCTCCTTCAAATATTTCTTCGTGATTTTTTTTTTTTTTTTTTTTTTTTTGCTTTGTTCTTTGTTCTCAAAGACTCTCCCCTCAGGAACTATGTGCACGTAGAATTTTCTAGTCTGGATCTCTGGAATTTTATTTACACTCGAATAATGTAAAATGTTAACATTTCAGCTGGGAAGGTAATATATGACTTTCTTTTGAAACTATGGAAGACAATCACAAGAAGGAAAGGGATAAAAGAGAATAAACAGATAGAAGTTGGTCTTCAAGCAGGAGAGTGCTAGAAAGAGGAATACCTGAAAAGGGTGTCCAGTTCTCTCCTCTCCCTCCCATGTACACCCTGGGAACTGTTTGTGTACCCCAGAACACACAGACATCAGATTGAAGACAAATGCACTCGACCACTTAAATCAAGGAAGATCATAAAAATTAAGGAAAAATTCAAGGCAGAAGAGTATTTACTTCACATTTGGAGCTCATGTTAAATGCATATCGTAATGCAGAAGAACAATTAATTCAATGACCAGGCTAATTTAAAGTATTTGTTCTAATATTTTAACTTACTGTTGTGAAGAAGCCCTCAATTATGTTCATCATTGACATTCTAAAGTTAACGGAATTATTCCCTTCCAGAAGCTTGTGCAAGGGTATAAAGTGACTGTGAAAACATACATTACTTTAAGACTGTAATGCTCAGTCATTATATTTTATTTCTAGTAAGTTTAATGGCAATGTTTATAAACTAAAAAAAATGACTATAATTCAGTGTTTAGTCACATGTAAATTAATCAACCACATAATCAAAGATGGAAGACAATAGTATATATGGATGCTTTATTCTGCATCAATACATAAGTTAAATCTAACAAATAACTGAAGAAAAGCATGTTTCTTAATGAGATGGCAACATTTGCCAATAATGTCATTTAAAATGATTCTACTTTGAATCAGACATTTCATATTTCCTTATCTAGTCAGTAAAACAACTTTATGATACGATATTATTATCTCTAATAGATGCAAAAGAAAAGCTAGTTCAGAGGATTCAAAGATCATGCCTACCTACAACTGTGTTACTAGTAAAAGGGATAGCCCGGATTTGAAGCCAGTTCCATCCAGTTCCAAATCTCAGAGTTTTTTCCACCAGTCATATATGTGTTTTGGACATTTAGAACACCATGATGCTTTTAAATTTATCAAACATAGGGTGTCTGGGTGGCTCACTGGGTTAAGTGTCTGCCTTCAGCCCAGGTCATGATCCCGGGGTCCTGGGATCCAGTCCAGCATCAGGCTCCCTGCTCAACAGGGAGTCTGCTTCTCCCTCTCCCTCTGCCGCTCATGCTCATTCTCTCTCTCTCTCAAAAATAAATAAATAAAATCTTTAAAGAAATTAAAATAAAATTATGAAATATAAAGAAAAATTTGAACAATGATATTTGAAGAAAATTATAGATATTGAGGTTAAGCATCTTGGTTAATTGAGGTTTATACCGACTAGGAAAGCTGTGTGCCTATGGTTCATGTCAGCAACTGCCTTCCAAAATGAGTTCTTTTTTTTTTAAGATTTTATTTATTTATTTGGGAGAGAGAGCACAAGCAGGGGGAGCAGCAGGACGAGAGGGTGAAGCAGGCTCCCCACTGAGCAGGGAGCCCTACACAGGACTGATCCCAGAACCCCAGGATCATGACCTGAGTGGAAGGCAGACGCTTAACTGACTGAGCCACCCAGGTGGAGTTCTGATCTAGGAATCTGTAGAAGCAAAACAGGATTTTTCAAACTATGTTATAACCTGTTAGTGCAACACAAAATCCATTTAGTGAGGCATGATCAATATTCTGATCTAGGAATCTGTAGAAGCAAAACAGGATTTTTCAAACTATGTTATAACCTGTTAGTGCAACACAAAATCCATTTAGTGAGGCATGATCAATATTTTAAAAACAAATAGATCACAGTAGATTAGAATAAAAAACAGAGAAGTGTATTCATATATTAAGGGAAAATGTTATTTTGTGGCACTGTGTATATGTATGTGAGTGAATTGGGCCACGATGTAAAATACAATTCTAACTGTGAGTCATGGTTAAAAATGCTTGAAAACCAATTTCTATAAGGATATCTTAAAATAGAGGTAAACCAACAGACCAAAAATTAATTTCCTCAGTCAGCTACTTGATAAAAAGAGCAAAGAAGAGAAAGTAATTATGTCCTCCTTAGAAAATGAATTGGATTTTTTTAAGGAGAAAAAGAAGAGATAAAAGTTTGGCAGATTGGGTAAGATAAACAAGGAGAAATGTGACAACCTCTGTGAAACTTCAGATATCTCAGTAAGTGAGAATGAATTAAACTTAGCAAAGCAGACATCTTATAGAACAGAAGATAATTACCACATTTTGATGACAATTACAGGTAATTATCATGACACAAAAAGATTTCTATCTCAATGCAAGACTAATACAACGTGTTTGTTCCACACTTTATAAGGAATTTACTTCATGCTTATCTTGGTATAAGATACTTATACCTTCCTGTGAGCTGTATCCTTGTAAATAACACATATCTTATGAAATACACAGTTCTGACCTTTGCTGGCTACGTGATCTTAGACAAGTTATTCAGCCTCTGTGTTAAGTGCAGACAATAAAAGTACCTACTTCACAGGGGGAGTCTCATGAGGATTAAATAATTCATAAAAAGTGCTGTCAATAGTATCTGTCATGTTGCTAAGTGTTCAATAAGTGTTACTTGATTTTTCAAGTACTTCATGATTTTTTATTTTTTTATTTATTTTTTTAAAGATTCTATTCATTTGTCAGAATGAGTGAGAGAGAGAAAGCACATAAGCAGGGGGAGTAGCAGGCTCCCCACTGAGCAAGGAGCCCGATGCAGGATTCGATCCCAGGACTCTGGGACCATGACCTAAGCTGAAGGCAGACGCCCAACTGACTGAGCCACTCAGGCGTCCCAAGTACTTCATGATTTTTAAAAATTTTCTCAACAACCCATAATTTGCACAGAAAAGATATCTGACAAATAAATATTTGGTGAATTGAACTGATCACACAGGTTGGGTGAGTAAAATTATTTCCTTTATGTAGTTGAAAGTTTAAATATAGTGATTTTTCCCAAGTTTACACAGATGGTTTGGGACAACATAAGCTTCTGATCTAGCTCTTCTGATTCATAAATCAGGGCTTTTCTATTAGATAAATGTCACTGACCCATGGATTGATTTTTAAAACCATACTGCTGTCCTCAGGATTAGGTTTTATGAACATAAAACCTAAAACATTCTTGCAGATAGTACATACTTTATCTAATAACAATGAGTTAATGTGTTTTAAGTCCTTACTATATTAAGCACTCTGTATTTATTACCTCATTTATTCCTCACAGCTCACTATGAAATGCATACTCTTATTACCCACATTTTTATAGATAAAGAAAAAGAATTACCAGGAGGTTAAATGACTTGATCAAAGGTATCAGTAAATTCTAAATCAGTATTTGAACTACAAGCTAAACCAGTTTTATGGGCTCTACTATGAAACTTTATTTAATCTAACCCAGAAAAGATATCATACGATCTGAGAGGAATTTTGATTCTGCCTATTTAGCTCCTCTCTGTATTCTTACAAGGAGAGGGAGAGAGAGAAGACAGGAAAACTCACTGTTTTCAGCTGTTCCTACACTCATTCAGCATAATAATTTTATTTGAAGTATTGTGACATATGCATGTTTAGATGTATTACTCATTTTTAGTAAACAGAAAGACAATCTAACCTTT